>NC_064877.1:57283146-57300646 GCF_943734665.1 Anopheles aquasalis
AATAGATTCCGTTGTACTATGATGAAAGTAAAGAAAATTTCGATTTCTTTTGAAAATTCCTGCTTTATTCCTCCAAATCAATTTCATTTCCTTCAAAGTAATTCACCCTCGATACAATGCACTTGCGCCAACGGATTTTCCAGCTTTGGAAACACTTGCAAAACAATCAACTTTAGGGATGGTCTGCAGCTCCTTCCTCGCAGCTGCTCTATCGTGTCAAAATGGTGTCTCCGGAGGAGTCTTTTGAGCTTTTTTAAAAGTCAGAAGTTAGATGGTGCTAAATCAAGCAAATACGATGATTGTGCAACGATATGAGTGGAGTTTTTGACGCAAAAATCACGGAAAACCAACGCCAGTCCCTGGTACCAACGGTACCAGTTGAGTTCTGACGCGTTTGAAGTCCAAAACATTGTTTAAAATGTAATTGACGGATTATCTGAATATGCTAGTGTCATCAGCAAGCTCTCTAGTTGTTAATCGACGGTTTTTCAATACCAATTTTTTGATTTGTCTTTTTCTTTTTTTCTTTTTACCACTCATAAACATTTCTATTTAACTTAAGTCACCAAAGACTTTGTGCAACATTCTTGACCTATTCGCCAACTAAATTTTATGCAAATTGCTTGCTCAACTAATTTTTAAATAGCAAAAAACGAAGAATTCGCTATTAGCAGCTCACAAAAAAATCATACCTCAAATACAAATCATTATTTTGAAGTAAAACTTGGCACGAATGCCAATCGCAGTACTTACAACCTACGAAAAATACGAGAATGAAAAAATTGTTCACACGACCATATAGCGTACCCATTCATCTTACTTTCGTGACACAGTAGTATATAAAGTTTGCAAAATAAATCAAATAAATGGATTTCCTTACTTTTTAACACAAATTCTTGCTGTCCTCTCATACAATCATGGGTTTGCATAATGCACACGAAGGAACAGGAATCGTTGGTTTCCCGAAAATTAGAATCCTAGCACTCTCTCCTCAAACCCCTGCGGATGAAGCTGTAAACGTTGGCGAAAGAATGTCCCAAACGCCCACCGCACATTTACTGTTCGCTCGCTCGCTTCTGCAAGAGCGTGTGGTCGTGAACGGAGTAAACAGTTTAATCGCTTCCCGTAATCTGATCATAGTTTAGAAAATCTAATTAAAGTTTCCAATATCCACGTTCCACCGGATGTTCAGGTCCCCTTTGGGAGCCCGGAACTGCAAATGGTTGCTCCGCAAAGTTAAGCCACTTTGTTTGAAGGCGATGCCGTTCGCTACAAAGACATCCGATCCGATGTCAACCAAGCGCCTCCATCGCTGCTGTGCACTGCTGTTGTATCATCGGTGCTTCTGGTGCTGTTTCCCCAAGCACAGTGATTCAATTGATTTTTTACGCCAAACACCATGACGGTGGTGGTGCGGATGGTTTGCCAACACAGTTTATGTCTCGCTCCCCGGGGAGTTTGGACGGATGTGCAATGTTTGCAGAGACAGCAAAGTGCAATATAAAAACGATAAATATTTGACGCGATGCCAGTTGCATCCATCGAGCTACAATTAAAACCAATGTTGCAGCGATTGTTCACACTGACGCCTCCACGCGAGCTAATTGGATTCCACAGCGAGGCAATTGTGTGATCATTAACCAAGTGATTTATTCCCGCGTATCGATGTCCTGCTGTCCGGGAGGGTTTACGTATACGTTCCTCCTTTTCTGGTAAATCTGGCCTACCACTTTTATGACATGACGATGACGTTGGCGTTGGCAGTGCAGTGCCATGTAAAAGTTTAAAATGGCAATGGCTATTCGGCACCCCCTCCGGGGAGCGGACGAATTGATCGTAAAACACAAAAAAACAAAAATCCAAAATGGCACGCCCATGGTCCGCTTCGTAGCAACACGAAACATCGCCATCATGGCAGCGCAGTCAAAAAGAAAAAAAAAAAAAGCTTCCTGAGGTAAATTTCCTGTTTGGCACATGCTACTGGCCATACGAGAAGGTGCAATGCCATTGTTCCGGTGGTGGCACATTCGATGTGGCCGATGGAAAGCGACAAGCCGGATCGTGACCGGACTGTGCATTTAGCGTGCCATTTTCCGATGATGACGACGACAACCACGATGATGATGATGATGATGATGATGATGCTGATGATAACTGAACAACGATGAATGAGGCGAATAGATGGCCACCGATGCATCCGAGGCAGGGCTACTGGCTATCGAGACCAAACGATGCACACGCTCGGTACGGAAGCAACCCCCATTTCTGGTGTGTCAGCAGCTCGATAGAAGCCAAAAGGAAATGAACTGCTTTGACCGGTCAGCTAGACGGGATGGTCTTGTGATTCGCCATCTCCCATTTTCCCTTTTTTCCGGTGGGATCGGGATTCGACTGCAAATTTTCGGAATGGGAGGGAAACAAGCTTTTCGTTTCAGACGATCGAGCCGAAAGATGGTAGGGCAAGGAGGTGGCTATTAGCACGAAAATGGACAACGGCGTGAACAAAGCTGACGATACCTTGGTACAGTTGTACGGGAGGCATGCTCGAACAAAGGTTAATGTACGATGTACGTTTAGGAGACGCCATTACATGAGGGCAATCCAGGGGAGGTGTTCGAGCCCCATGATATGGTTTAAGGTGGCAAACAAGATTTTAAAGTAAATTGAGATTTAGAGGTTTTTAACCGATGATGCTGAAGCTTTTCGAAAGGTTTTACGAACAGTCAGTGGAAGTCAAGTAAAGCCCACTATCTCCTACTTTACGTGTGGAAATTAGCTAGACTTCGCATATTTTTTGATAAAATGATTGCCCTAAAGAAATCAAGGTCGAATCTTAAAATAAAATCATATATTTCTTTGCAAACTCCTTATAAGATTATCCTCTGTAGTTCGTTTAAGAAATGAACTGTCGTCTCATAGTAGAAATCATTAAAAAAGATCAGATTTGTTGAAAACGGATAGATCAGTCACAAATTCTCTTTTGCCATTTTGATTGCGCCTAGAGCCGAAGAATCGCTCTCTTCTGACACTTCATCAAATAAAAGACAAAAGTTGAAAGTTTCTTTATCATTAAGCCACTTCTAAAATGTATCACTGATTGAGAACCTTCATACCTTGCATTCAATTAATGTAATCAACAATTTCTCATTAATTCCCATGGCACATAAACGATGATAATCATGTACCCAAGTAAATGTTAAAACCTCCAAGAGTCTCACACTAGTTTGTAAATGTGTTTCGAATGCACTAACATTCGTTACGTTTCGTATCAATATAAATTTAACCTTGGTAAATCTCGGCAATTTAAACATTTTTGTAGTTAGTTTTAGACGCTAATATTGTTAGATGACTTCTTTAGTTAATGTTAAGAAACTAGAGTTTAAAATGTTTAAAACTGTTTTTAGACGTTCCGTAGTTCTGCTATTATGAATCGCCACAAGCATCATTCATCTCGAATATCACCTCTTTTGTTCACTAACACGTCTCGTACGATGCCAGTGCCATTTGTGTAATGTCCATGTGCATGTTGCTTTAACTTGCTATTTCCCTCTCCGCCTCTCTCCGGGGAATGAAAGTTTCTGCCAAAGACTCTGTTTTCTTTCCGGCTCAGTCGCAAAAAAGCCCAAAAGCCAAGATATGATAAATCATCTTCACAGAACAGGCAGCCCCACATGGGATTTGAAGTGTCGAAAAGTGCCCCGTTACGCGGCAGAGTAACAACAATGAACCAACCAACCAACGAGTGCAAACGGAAAAGAAACTGTTTACTACTCAAAAGCGGCCAACGAAAGCGGCCGGGCCAAAAAAACAATCCCCAGTGTGACCGTTGGTGAAGCTGTTTGTGAATGGTAGATCCGAGCAAAGACGCTCAAAGCACTCGCGGTGTGCTTGAACTGCTTCTTAAAGGGGCTGCTTCTGGTGTGGAAGATAATGCTGGCCGAATCATCATTCGTTTGCCTCTTGGTGGCAATAGTTTGGGGCGCACTAGCGAGGAGCTTCTGAGCACGGTAAATCCCACCATGCCAGTGCGGGAAGCCGAAAAGTTAAAGTAACTAGAGCTGCAGCATCCCTTCTGGTCTGCTTCCTTCGTTTGCCTGCCTCGGACACAAGGACAAGCTCGGAGCAAATAGCCGGGCAAACAAAGACCGAGCAAATAGGCACACACTCGCACAGGTTGGTTCCCGGTGGTTGTTGGCCGAGTGTACGCCAAGGTATGGAAGCCAAATTGTTGCCAAATGTTGCCACCGATGCCCACTTATCCTCGCACCACACCACGTCGCCGCTCTCGGCCCTCGACGGTAATTTATACTCCCAATGGCGCGGATGTTTACTCCGCCGCTTTTCTGCAAAACCACAACGAGAGACAGGATCCCCGTTTCGCCGGACAGGAACGCCTTCCCTTTTACCCTGTGGCGAATCCTGTGAATGGGAATCGTGGATGATTTAATAGGATTAGTTTGGAGCACATTTGTTGCACCAGCGCCGCGGTTCTGATGAAAGCTCCATCCAAAAGGATCCGAAATTTGAATTTAGATGGAAGTACGAAATAGAAAAAGTTCTTTCGTTTGCATCATTTATCGTTCCCGGTTATCGCTGGCTGAGGATCTTATGAAGTTAATGGAAACAATCGTGCTACAAGAAGGTGTGCACTACAACATTCAATTATGCCTAAAATCAGCCAAGATGAAAAAGAAGTGCATGTACAGTACATTCATTCGTAAGCAAAACAACAGCTTAGAAACGATAACAGAGTGGTTCTTATTGGTTTTCCGAACTAATTTCCATTCATATTGTGCCGCAGCACGAGCCCGTGACCATCTGGTGCTCGGTTGAAGGGGGAAGCCACCGAATTGATTCCTGTTTTCCTCCCCCCACCATGGCTAGGCAAATAAATCCTCCTACGGTCGCGAATCCGGTTCCGTCGCGTCCAAAACCACAAAAACACGAAAACACAGCCGTCACAAGCCGTAGCGGAGGAGTAGACAACGACGACATCGTGTGTGCCACTGACAGTCGCTCAATAACTAACAACGCAAAAGCAGAAGATTATAACATTTGCTGCGCCCCGTCGTCTCCCTTTGGTTTCCTATTCCCTCTGCGATGCTTCAAAGTTGTTCTGGTTCGTGGCGTGGAAAGCCATCCATTTCCTCGAGAGATTGATCCCGGGATCCGCTTGACTTCGGGAGTGATGTAGGCTGCCGTCGGCACCCCAGAAAAGGGGTGTAACCGAAACGAACAGACCAGAGTGCACCAGGGCCAGTAGTGGTAGCGAGAGAGGCACAAGGATGCATTAATCCTAATGGCACCAGCTCGGTATCGATCGCCGATGCGATTCCTTCTCAGTCATACGATCGCAGGGATTAGTGTGAGTGTGGCTGTGTGTTTCGGTGGCTGGCGAGGTGGTGGAAAGGGGCAAAACGGCAAAAAACTAATCTCACTAATGCCGAGCCTTTGGCTTTTTGTGCCGCAGGAACCCAGAAAGGATATCTGGTAACTCGCCGGTACACCCGGACTCGCCAGAATGGGCTGTGGCATCGTTTGTGGTCGAGGCGTTGATTTCAATTCAGACGTTCAAACCCTCTTCCCCTTACCGGAGCCGACACGTTACGATTGGAGTGTTTGGTCGAAAGTTTGGTCGATATAAAATGCCGGGAATGCCCGAAAGCCCCTCACGTGTTAATTAAGGAACTTTCAATGTTTGGCCAAAACCGAAAGTGATGATAAAACCGAAACAGGCCCAAAATACTCTTCTTTGCAACATTGTTTCGAAGCCCATTGAATCATGATTCCAATTGGGGTTTTTGATGATGTGATTCGAAGGATTCGTAAAACAAGATTAGTTCCGCTCGACAGAAACAAATGGAATGAAACTCTTGCCACAGTGTCTGTAATCGATCAAAACTGCATCTGTGCATCGATATGCTACCAGTTTTAAGCAAAAAAAAAAAGGTCGATTCGCTACAGTTGAAAGCACATTACCATCGACCTCCCTTGTGCAGGGTGAAGGCAGCAGGAATAGATTAAAGTGAAGAGGATTCCTGCACATTTCCATAATTCCAACTGCCAGTGCTCCCGATTTGCCGCTGGGTCTTTTGCTTCCCCTTTCCTTCAACCGTGCCACCGGCTATTGCGCAATAAATCGAGTTGTTCCGTGGCCAGGACGTGGCCGCTTCGACAGCTACGAGATTTGACGGAAACCGGGAAATGGCATCCAGAGCAAGACGCGAGGTGTTTTGGTGCTTTGGTGCCACTGGTGCTCGCTCTGGAGCTTTTGGCCAAGATAGCCTTCCGAGGCGAAACAGCATTAAGCTGATTGAGCAACAGTTGCAACGGGATCACTGTCAATATGGAAATGCGCTCCTTCGGTGCTCCAATCGCCTTGAGCATGCGGATTTGTAGAAATGGAAACATCAAGGAAAGGGCCCAATGGGTGTTTGTCGAAGCGACTTAAAATGATTTGTTACTCTACGCTTACGGTGCTTAGGAAGCATTTGCTGGTTCGGAATACAAGATCTGCAGTTTTGAAGCGCAGTATCCTCGTCAGCCTAAAGGATCTGTCTCTGCTCTGTAGCGGGAATGTTTGGCTTAAGATGTCAATAAAGCAATGTAAGTTTCACCAGTAGTAAACTGTCATTGGCTTAGAGTCATTTTGTACCTTGTATTAGTTGTTACGATAGCAACTTTCATTGGAAGCATCTAAAACATGTTGCGTATATTAAAAATAAGTAAGAATGAGCTGATGCCGATGAAATAAACACTGCTTTAATTCATTTTTAATCAACTAATACCGTTCAACCGACCGATTATTCCGACAAGAGCCTTATACTCGATATCGGTTTATAAGTGATAAAAATTAGTAGACAGCCGCTTTGAAGCGAATTTCATGGCAAGTAGTTTAAGTGATAGATCGACCTAAACTAAACCTGTTTCATTTCAATTGTTCTTTTATCGCAACTCATACACATTTATCAATTCTTAGCGGAAAAGATCCAACCGTGTTCAGGCAGCTTTAATCTTTTTATGGAACTAAACATCATCGAGACATCTTTTACTGAATTTCCATCTATCTTCGTTAAGTGAAATAGAAGGAATAAAATAGAAATTAATTATTATTATTGTACCTTTGTATTGTGAGTGTAAATTATTGTACTGCTAATGTTAATTTTGTCTGTTGTTAATCGCAAATACCGTGTTCATTTATGTCGCTCATTTAAATCGAAGCGTGCAAGAACGCCAACTAATATGCTTGAAATAATGTTTCGTAACTAGCGCACTGTCTGTCTCAAAGTCTAAAGGAGTCAGTACCCACAGCGCACGGCGCGCTACTTCATTATCAAGCAGCATAACCACTTGAATCCAACATGTGCCGTAAGCGGGAGATTAATCTACTTCAACTTCCACAAGCCTACCGAAAACAACAGTCCCTCACAAGGGCGTCGGGATGGTTAGTGCCTCCAAGAGTTTTCGGGCCATTATGTCAGAATCAGCTAATACCTTGAGCTCTACGGGGAGCTCCCGAACATCCCGAGTAGGCACAACGAACCTTAGTAGAACAGCCTATACAACTGCCAGCGGGCGCACCGGGCACCCGTCGTACCACTAACCGCCCCCTTTGCCTGGATTAGCAGATGGTAACAAGGTGGCAACACGACTGTCTGGGGTACCCCTTATCTGTCCCGCTTTCTGCTTTTCCCAAGGAGATGGTTTTACTGGTGTGGTGTGAGTGACAGCTGCATCAGCACCGCATCGCCGCCGGAGCCACACACGACGCGTCCTGAGCGCCGCGAAGGGGGTTTGTTTGAGGAGCAGCAGCACCGTTCCGCGGATTCGCTTATAAAAGATGTTCGTCACACTCGGGATAGTGTAATAGCGTGTCCCCTCGCCCCTAGCCCTTCTAACATCCCCTCTGCCATACAATTACGTCCTTTTAGACATTCGTCATCGTCGACGTGGCAGACTGCTGTAGCTGGAAAACGTTTCACTGCACACGGTATACCGCGTTACCGCCTGGTCACCATTTCCATCTCCGGGGGGATTCCATGTGTGCCGAGTGAAAGCTCGCACCACTTACTAACCTAATATGGCGTGGCGTACGGAGCTTCTCGCCGTTCTGCTTCTCACCACACGGGCACGGCATCCGGAAGCGGTCGCCGTTACCGGCCTTACCATCTTGCACGGTGCTTGATTACTGTTACGAGAAGAAAATGATGGAAAATGCTGTGTGCTCGTGCACAGTGCACAGCTTTCGCTCGTTCCTGGCATGAGGAAGTGGAGCGTAGCACAGCGTAGCGTGTGCGCACAGAGTGCATCAGTGGCGATTATTACTGCTACTGCTGCTGCTGTAGCATTGGAGCATTCATACAAGGCTCTCACTCTACACTGGCATCGTTTTGTGTCTATTTGTACGCGGATTGGGTTTTTGAGTAACCGGAAGGTTTGTGGGGATTGAACAGAGGATCAGTGCATATGGAATGCGATGTTGAGTGCCCATTAGAGGAGCTCAAGTGCTGAGTACAATGTTATGCTGCAGTCAGAAAATTGTGATTATGCTGATCATTGTTTGCCCAAAAGTAAACATTCCAACCAATCGTTAGTGTATCGCTGGACAATCCCAAACTAACAATGGATCCCAAGGTGCAAATTCTCTATTCTAGACACTTTTCAATGCACTGCACATTTGCATTCTGGCGCAGCTGCCAGTCGCATGTTTGATTGAAGCTTCGGCGTACGTTTTTCGCGTCAATCGTACTCCGAAGCACCCCCGGACCAGTGTCCGGGAGTCCGGGACTCTTCTCTACCATTCCAACGGCCTTGCATGTGTTCCCTTTCTCGTTCAACTCGTCCTTCCTTCCGATGTGCCTTCGAGCTACATACACATAGTGCTCGTACACACTGCCGCCATGTTACGTGCAGCACAGGGAAAAGACACGGCCACATCACCATCGTGCAGGCGTTGGAGTAAAGTTTCCTTCTCGTTGGTGCCGTGTGGTAAGGTGGCGAGAACGAGAGAGATATAAAGAGATCGAGAATTGGCTCGGGGAATGGCCTTCAAAGTCTCGGTTGCAAGGAAGTTAGGTGGGCGAAACCCTCTTGCCTGTTTTTCCTTTTCCTTCCTCAACCACAGGGCCGCCGCCAGGACCGATCTCCGTCTTTGGGCAATAGGCCAACGGTGTCTTCAAACTACCTCGCGGTGGCTAAGGAAGCTGGTTGGATAAGGACCGGGAAAAAAAGCTTCCCTGGTGTCCCGGATGAGGGTGTAATGGTGTTGGAAAGAAGAAATTTGCTCGACGAAAGCGGATCCAGGAACATTTCTCATTTCTGTGCCCGTGCACCATTTTGCACCATGCTACCATTTGATCGTTCCCGTCATTTTCACGCCACGTTCGCGCGGCCATGTGTGTGTTTGGGTTGTGTGCTGCCAACGCTTCCGGGGGTACCGGTGGTGAGCAGATCACCTCAGTGCTAGTGGTCGGGTGTTGCAACCAACGCCCAAGATAGTGAGGATGAATTTTCCGCCGTGATTTATCGATTAGCAAGCTCGCAAGCAAGCTGGCCCTGGCCGTTCGCCCTGGCAGCATGATGAAGTGGCAGAAGATGGCTTTAACTGTGTTACCAGCATTTGTTTAATGGGTAGTGGCAGCAACGAGGTGAAGAAGAAACTGCCTGTTAGCGAGAATCGGCGGAAGTTCCCGGACCGTGGTGAAACTGCGAGCTCCGACCACGGAACTCCTCCGCAAGCAGTAAAGTCCACGGATTTTGGTTTTGGGACACAGGTGTGTCTCGGGAATCGGTGGATTATATGTTTTTCTCCGTTCGCGAGGTCGCTGGGATCCCTTTCACGTTAAAGAAATAAATTTGCAATGTTGCACTGTGGCGTACGGGGGTGATGTAGTTAGCGGAACCTCGAACGGAACCGAATTACCTTTGCAGTAATAAAACATGCGAATCTCAAGCTGGTTCAAGCTGGGCAGCTCAAAATGGTTCAACGAAGATCCTAAGTACATAAAAAGGGTGGAAATACAGTTCTTCTTCATGCGCTAATGGGACAGTTTGTCGGAAAAAAGCAATTGCGAACATCCAGCACATCCGCAAAGCATAAAGCTCTGCGAATAAAACGATTTGCTTGTCAAGGTAATGGGTTCCCGGGACAAATGGAAACAATAGATTATTCAATGTTTCTAAGGCTATCTACTTATCTAGCACATTCATCGTAAACATTACAAGCAAATGATAAGTAGCAAATGATCGATTGGTGTCTAAACGCCAGTAGTATAGTTTGACAAAAAACACTCTAAAAGAAGGAAGAATAAATTATAATCCATGTAAACAAAATAATGTTTCACTCATAAAAAATATTTCAACTCAGAGAAACATTCTATCTGTCAGATGCCAGAACTCAAGTGGCATTCCAAATCGAAGCTAAATGCGAATGAACGACAATTGACTATTGAAACAAAGAACCTACGTAAACATCGATATCTGCTCCATTTGCTATATTTTTGTTCGACTGCATGGACCGTGCAAACGGTTTCCTATTCGATATTTGCATTCGTTTCGATTCCGTTGCTATCTGTCAACAGAGAGCCAACTCCCGCACTTCAGTGCAAAGAGATTTCCCCGAAAATGGTGTGGCTTTCCATGAATGTTGCTGCTTTTTTGCTGCTACTCTTACTCGAATGCATTCAAAAGACGAGGTAGGGAACCTGAGAGACAATGCCATTCGTGATAGTTTCACAAACAGGATTCTCGCGGTTCACAAACAGGACACTGTACTTGCTACTGTCTGTCTAGAACCTGCGTGTGTGACGGATGGCCTTCAGTATTCAGTGGAACTCTGGTCGGAAAAAAGGTCAAAGGTACGCTCGGCTGCCTCCACTAACGAGTCATTGTGATGATCGCGAACTGTGGAAACATTCATCATACTGACGGTCCGCGTGTTGAACACGAAAGCCTAGCGTAAAGGGTGTGTTCCGTTGCAACGCTACCGTTCAGAAATATGAGCTGGTGTGTGAGCGTGCGTATGTGTCGCGTAACTCAAACATACAATCACACCCAGCAACACTGCACCGCCTGCACAATAGTTCAGTAGAATCGGCTTTTTGTCGGCAAATGTCTAACGCCCGCCACACGCTCGGTGTGAATGGTGAAAGCGCTCGATGATACACGACGAGCATGAAATCGTGCAGTTTAATTGCAATGTTTCGCACGCCATTTTCAACGACACGACACAGTCCATGGGGCACCGCAGCAGCAGCTCTGTGGTGGTTGGACAAGGACGCGTCGTCGCGATATGAAGGCCATCAGCATCCGCAGCTACGGCGCAAGGACGACCAAGCGCTCTCGCAAGCTGCGTGCGAGATCCGTGTCTATCCATTTCAATCAACTGCTTGGACAGACTCTTCCGGAGCTTTCGTTAGTGAGCAGTTACCGGACATCCGGATACAACTGGTTTCGACACAAAATTTGTGGTTCTCGGTTTGTTTGAAGGGGAAATATAAATAAAAGGGTGAAACTTTTAACAACTTAGTCCTCAACCTAACTTGCGTATTAAATTAAACAGTGTAGACACGGTTTTTAGGGGAAGTATCACATCTTCTATCGTTATCGATCAGCATGAGCATAACTGGCTCGTCCTAGTCTGACCTGATGACAGCATTCCGCGTGGCGTGGCGAACGATAAGAGAGCAAAGGGAGAAAAGTTTATTCTCTTATTCTATCCAATGAATATTTCGCCAACCAGCCGCCGACCAGCTCACCACTCAGTTCGATTATCGCCGATAGTGTGGCTCCAAAGGGCGGGTAAGAACGGTTGGTTGGTATGAAACTTTGTGGTCCCACCCTGACACACTAAGGGAAACTAGAGCAAGGATTTACCAACAACCAAACCAAACCAAACCAAACCAGATGAGATGCTGCTATGAGCGAACGAGCAACAACGCACAACCAACCACACAGAAAGCATCGCAAAACTCGTGAATCAGGAAGCTCTGCTTGCGGTGGACATGGCCGCGAATCGAAAGGGAAACTCTACCACTCTGTGTCGCGTCGCGCCCGGCATACGGACTTCCTGGCAGCCCTGGCAAGCAAATGAAGCAATAAAAAGCGAATGGAAAAAAAGTACACTACCCCGGAACATCGCCGTCGCCAGCTGCACGGCCAATGGACGGCCACTCTGAGTGATGAATGTCGTCGCTGGGACTGGAGAGGAGTGGTTTTGCAGTGGACAGTGCGGACTGGCGAGCGTGTGGACGGGATGTTTTATTTCAATTTCATATCAAGCCACACGCTCGTCCCTTTCGCTCGCTCGCTCGTTCGCTCGCTAGATGATTATTACTGAGTGAGCGACGTTAATGCTTGTTTGTCTGTCCGTGTCCGGGAAACCAACGACAAAAACTAAAAAGCAAAAAAAAAGATTGTAAAAAAACAGTGATAGTAGCGTTCAAAAAAGCACCGGGGAAAACATGGCTTTTTATGCTCACTAAAACCGTTGATTACTCGAAGGACAATGGCGCTGTACTGCTGTTTACGAATGGCTGATAATGATTGTAAGGTTGGGTTTTTTTTGTGTTGTCTCGCTAGTAGCTCGGGTGTTGGATTTATGGTTGCTGTCGATGGCTAATATGAGAATATGTGAGTCTGACGTACATTTAAAAATAATTTTTTTGGCAAAAAATGATTCAAATTTTCATTCCGTTTACATAGCGCTCTCGGCGAGCCAGTTAATCTTCGCTTGGCCATAAATCTTGAAATTGGTTTCGCAAAGAATTTCTACAACATTTTTCACGAAACCCATTTTTCAAAAAGCACATTTTTCACGTGTGGCATGGCAAGCGAGAAAATAAAACTCACGCGAATATCGAAAAGTTTAATTAAAAACAGTTCCCTTCGGAATGGTCGGAGTAATGGACGGAAGTGGGAGTCGAATGGTCCCAAGTGCGCCGTGCATACCTCAAACGGCACGCTTCGGTTCTTAATTCGTTCGCTGAAAGGCTGGTTATGAGTGGTGGCAGAGACCTCCACCACCAGGGCCACCGTAATGTGCCACAATTCACGCCGCACACCACATTCACTTCATAACGTGTTCCGGTTGTCCGGGGCGGTGTTGCGGTGACCAGAGCGATTTTTCTCGCCGTCGGTCACGAAAGTAAAAAGCTGAACTGCGTTGATATTGCGGAGAAAAACGCAAACCAAAGATTAATGTTGAATGTCCGGTGTGTCCGTGTGCCGTGTATGTGTGCATAGGTGTGTATTATTAAAGTAGCATTAATCACCTTTCTGTAGGCATTTGCGCTAGCACACCGGTCAGCTCATGGCATCAAATGAAAAGCGAGAGCGTTTAGGGACTACCAAAAACCGTCTACACACTGTCATAAGCATAATGTAATTAATTTACTTTAGGAATAAAGCGTGTATAAATAGTCATTACGATTGAAGAGTCATTGCGATTCAAGAGTCATTGCGATCGAAAACGATGGTCGTATATAGGTTTACTGGTAGGTTTTAATTGTCAAAGAAAACAATTGCTACCAGCAAATATTGTTTTTGCAGCTAGCTTCTGCGTCGAAGATCTTTAAGCGAACAGTAGAAATTGATTTCTTCATGTTTATAGTCGCAATCATGAAATTTAAGAACAGTCCTTATGGATTGATTAGAAATAATTGCTACAACGACGTTGATCGATGTGTTGTTATGTAGGTAGTTAAGTTGCGTTAACTACGCTCATTTTTCTGTAAATAAGCATGATTGGACAATCAAACATGTGCCTTAATGAGATAGGTAGATCTGTATTGATCCTAAGAGTTATTATGGACGGAGAGGTTAGGCCTAGTGCAATTGTACCAACAAAGATTGTTTGTTGTTCCTTTGTTCCTTTCTTTTGTACTCTCCAAAGATCAAAGAAGAAACTCGCGAAAGAGTAGGATCGATACTCTAACTAGTAGTTCGTACATTGCGCGTTCCATCATTTTTACATAAAACACGTATCTTTTAAACTATGAACTATTAAAGTTGTTTTATTTGTACAATTTGCATTATTTATGTACACTTCAAAACATGTTACATAAGATCCCATTCATAAAACAGAAATAAAGATTAAACAATCTACATTAGCTGGCTTTTTAAGGCATAATTCGATTAATTCCATAATTTTAAATATTTAACTTGATCTTATGAAGAGCATTAATACGAGCAACAATCCCACCTCTTTTGGAAATCTTTTTAAATAAAATATTAAAAACAAATCCGACTCTTGGCTAACAATGATCGGCATTCATCCAATCGTAGCACGAATCCTAAAAGGAAGCAGATAGAGCGATTTGATCGCTTAAACATCAGCCAGGACGATGACAGCGACTGCACGATGGCACGATACCAAACGAGGTTCGTTCATCATCCATCGTCGTCCTCTTCCTCCGGGCGCTTTGCAATGCACCGTGCCTTCGGTGAAACTTCAAACGCGAAGGAAATAAACTACAAAACCGGAAACGAATTCTGCAAGGCCGACCATACCCCGGACCGGTAGCATAATCAGGGCGGATTGGCGGATCACGTCACTTCCCAGAACACCATCTTCGCCGTGGTTTCGTCGGCCACGCGGACGGCTCGTTAGGATTAAAGAAGATTTGCATTCGTATTCGGCGCTTGCACCCCGCCGTGGCGACACAATAACCTCGTCCAACGAACGACGACGCCGACGGATAGTGTCGATCTTCTACACGTCCGAATAAAAAAAGGACAAGCCGTTCCGGAAATGAAGCAACCGGCAAACCACGCTACCTACGCTATCCTACGCTGGCCACGGTCTCTGCGAGTTTGCGTGTGATAATGACACGGGCACGGCGCGGTGCAAGCAATGCCTGCCGCCATTCGCTGTGGCTGTAATTGAAAAAGTTATAAAAGCTTTAGCACATTTCCGGTCTCCCGGACCCATGGCCAATGGTGCAACTGGGCCTTGGGCCTTGGGTAACGGCTTGGATGCGATGCTACTTTGAGGATAGCGCACCCGGTGGAGTGCGGCAGACGCGGGCATTAATGTTTTCCATTTCATTTGATTTCGCTAGCGCCGGGCTTCGTCAGCGTTGGCGAAAGAAAGAGGAAGCCACAGGATACAATCGGCCAGATACCAGCTAGCTAGCTTTCGTGGCAGCCAACCAACCAAGGGTGAAAAGTTACCAGGGAGCATGAACTTTGCTGAAATGCCGTTTCCGTTTACTATTAAACAATATGAAGGGGAAGAAAGGGCGCGAAAGAGGGGGAAGGGCGCGAGTCTGACCATGTGGAAATGTTAGTGAAGCGTGAGGACGGTTGCAGACATCTCTATCAGCAAACGGAACACCGGTGTTTGGTCAGGGAAATGCAACAAACGGGACCAACCAAGCCAGGATATACCAGCGAGAACAAGCTGGAGCTACGATATGGTATCGGTCTGTTTTACAATCGACGCTTGGGTGCTTTGGTGCTTTCAGTTGCAGTTGGTCCAATCGTCATTCGATCCGTTTAGTTAGCCATCGTTGCTCATTGGATACTGGTTGTAACAGCGAGTTGAATCAATTGCATTATGACATCAATGGTACTGCTGAATCCATATAGATAGATCCCTTTGTTAACACAAATCGTTGCCATCGCTGAAGGTTATCGTTGTTGCATCAAATTCTTCGTGAAAGCTGATCAGAAACTGTCGAAAGCAAACGTTATTAAAATAACATAGCAATATTAAGTAGCTTTTGATCAAGTCCCCATTCATACAATCGACAATACATTAAGATGAGGAATAGCTTTTTCGATAACAAACTGACATGCGGTATCGCCTTCATTGCATTCAGACCCTTCAATCTCTATCGATCTCTTGAAAAGTATTGATCATCAGTCGTTTGATTGCCTTCAAACAAACCTCCCCTCCTCCAAACTGAACTTGTGCGATGAGACGTGCCGTCGACTCACCAGCCAGTGCTGGATGCGCTTCAAAATATGAAGAGCTCCGGTCAATCAAATCGGTTTACCGGCAGTCCTTCACAGTACCAAAGTGACTTTCCTCTTCCACCGGAACCGGAGAATGGAGTCCGAATAGCATCCATCAGCAACTAGAGCGAGAGAGAGACGAGCCTCAATCAACGACGAACCGATTCGAACTCGAGGACTCGTTGGCTCAATTTAAGGATCCCAAAACGCTCCACACCAGCCAGAGCGGGCGGCCTCTGGTTGGTCTCCTTTTTGGTTCCCCTTGGCGTTGCTTGGCGGCACTTTATTACAAGCCACATAATATGCCTTCATGCGAGCATAAATACATTCAATTACGTGCCCGCACCGTTCACCGTTTGCGGAGGGTTCGGGGAAAATCGGTTCACCTCCTCACACCCCATTCCTCCCCGTCATACGCTCGGTTCGATTTTATGGAGCTGGTAAAAGGAACGGAAAGGATGCCGGTTCTTCACACAAATTGTCTTTCGTCCCGGGCGATCCCGGACGAGACGGAGCCGCTGTGGTGAGGGCCGCTGTGGTGAGGACCGCTATTGGACGCACAGGGCCCTAGAGCACCCTTTTTGAGCACGGCACGTAGGAATGTGGTGTGGCAGTAGAATGGATGCAGCTTGATTTACGCTAACGAATAAATATGTACGGAACTCGCCCGACCATCGGTCCCATTTCCCCACCCCTCCTCACCGGATAGCTTCTAGCAATTGAACCGCTCGCCTTGGGTGCATCTGCTTTTCGCAACGTGATCCTCTTGCCTCCATGTGTCTTTTCATATGTTCCTCCTCGGGAGGCGCTAGAATGCAGACAATTGGAAGACCATTTGTGCCTTCGGGTAAAGAGCGAACAACATGCTGCTGCTGCTGGTGGTGCTGCTACTCGAACCTTGAATGGGAATGAGAGGCTAAACGACTATCCTGCCACCCACTTGGGGTGGGGCTTATGATAAAACGTTGGCACAAAAAAGTTTGCCAAAGCTTTGGATGAGGATGAAGAGGAGAAGTGAGGAACGATTGTGATTTATCATTTTGATAGCTCGCTCGATTTTGTGGAGTGTGAATATGCTTGAAAGTGGTGCTTCGGGTCGATAGGAATCAATTTTGCTGCCCGCTGGCTGGCTGGTTGGCTGGCTGGTGGACGGTGGAGCAAACATAAATCCCGAACATACTGTTCCGTTCGATCGGAAAGAGAGAGAAGACTGAGAGGGAAAAATAGGAGGAGGTACTTGAAACCGATCCCCATGCAAACCTCGATTACAGACACGGGATGAGGACAGAGGGAGAAAGTGAGAGATGATTTAATATTTGGAATATTGTGTTTTATATATTTTGTAAGAGCCCGCATGGTGGGGGGCAAATTGGGGGGGTTGGGATTGTCTGTTTATGCGCAAATTGAGGCACGATTAACTAATGGGCCTTTAGTGGCGGTACATCAAATGTTGCTAGATGATGACAATAATTACAGTAAATCATCATTTGTGCAGAAGATGCAATACTTATGCCGTACCAGATAGAGCTGGAAGGGGGAAAGG
>NC_064877.1:57305646-57345646 GCF_943734665.1 Anopheles aquasalis
GTATCTTTTGCGGTAATTTCGTAAATGCTTTTCTTGTTATACTTGTTATGGTTTGTTGCTGAAGCAGTCAAACATCAAGCCAACCGGCAGGTAGCATATAATCGATCGATAAACCGATGGCACGTTAATCATACCCGGTTGAAAACATTGATATTTTCGATCAAAACGATGTCTGCTGCCGACATTAGATCGGTTCTGGATCGTACCCTTCTCTAACGATAATTATTTGTATGAGTCACATCTTAATCATTTACCACACACTACCAGTTTCTCGACTTTGTTCTCGACCGCTGTTGTAAACGTTACATGAAAACAACAAACGAAAGATTATGCTGTAAATTGCATCACTTTCTTCGTGCGCACTAGTGCGCTCGGCTGGCTCTTTGCAAACAATGAGTTCTCTCAATTCACTGTGCCTGCTTATTCCTTCGCAATCCCGGACTCTAGACATTGGATAACACACTTCACACACTGAAAAGCAATACTTTACACCAACAAACTTCTATTCCTTACGTATTGTCAAATGTTCCGTCGTTCTGGGGCAGAAAAACAGAATCCTCATCAAACACCCTTGCCCTAGTGTTTCATTTCATGAAAAAACGCACCTTTTGCTACATAACAATCGTAAAGGTACACCGAAAAGAATGTGTAAGCTATTGCTGTTTTTGGTGTTTTTTCGTCAAGTAAAGAGGGGCTGCTTGGCAGCCAATGTTGGTAGCGTTGACGATTCGATCTAAAATCAATTCAACTGCGGCCAGCATCGGTAGTATCGGTCTTCTTCCTGCTTATCGGTTCCTGATTTCCAGCCCGATGAAAAATGTCTTTGTATAAAAACAAATGAAATACTTTGTTCAACCAACGTTTGTTTTTAAATGGCAAACCTAATGCTTGAAAAAGGATATATACTTATCAAAAATCGTTTCTCTTGGTTGCTAGTACACACGACGATACGATACGAGGCGTTCGATCGTTTGCTTGTAAATGCTCGGTTTTTGTTGCTGGGGAGTTTCTCCAACTCATCTGAAGCGTATGGGTTTCCACTGGTGACAACCAATTCCTGATTTCGATACATGCGCCCTGCTGCTGCATCCACTTCTCCTTACCCCACCTAACCTAAAGCTACGGCTCTTCTTTAAACTTTGTAAACTAACCTACGACGCGACTCCACGCGCGCTGCCTTCAATTGGAAGCGGTAATTAAACCTTCAACTAACGTTGCAAAATGGCTCGGTTCCGAACGGACCTGTCCGACTAAGGTGCCGCTGTGGTGAGTTAAGTCCACGGGGAAAGTCAACTCAACTGATGGCGTTGAAGTTAATCGTCGTTGGCATAAACAAGGCGTACGTATGCATCGAGAGCGTATAGATGATTACGGGTGATAGGCTTGAAGGTCACGATTCGTTGGGATTTTTATTTTCAGAGAAACTGAGTGGATGGAATTCGGTTGCGTCGGCTTCTTTGGTATGTGAGACAGTGGGATGGATAGGAAAGGCGGCTGTACCAACACTCGATACACGATAGCTGCACAGTTGAGCACCAGCGCCGTTAGATACTCTGTCGCTACTCGCTGCTGCTTCATCGACTGCATGCAGGCAGTTGTTGTCCTGTAATGCTGGAAGAGATTAAGGTTATGCTTTCATTAAATGGGATGAACTGTTATGGAAAACGTAGCGCGTAATTCGGTGTAGTGTTTTGTGTGTTCAGGGTTCATGATATGGAGCCAGTTGAGTTTGTTAATCTTTCATTTGCTTCTTTCAACCACTCTCCACGAGCGATCCACCACGCGACTGATCAGACAATGTTTTCCATCAAATTCCACTTGGAGTAAATCACAGCCAGGTTGGGCGAAAGGTTGAATATGAAATTTTCTCGAAACAAATTACGCCATCATGCGACCAGCTCGCACCTTTCTCGTCCATTGTACGTATCGTGCGCGTGTACGCGAAGAAGGGAAAAGCTAATGCCGAACATGGACGCCAAAAGCCATGGCGGGAGGAACGTGGCAATAAATCAGACACCAAACAGCGAGAACACCTAGTCTCGCAAATGGGGCGTTGGTGTAGAAGTGACTTTTTCGGGTGGGGATTTTCCCGATTTCCCTCGCCCCCTCCCAAATGCATGGCTCGGAGTGCCACGCCACGTACCCATCAATCGTACCCGGTAGCTAGTGAAGCTTTACGACCACGATTTAGATGACCCTTCGGCTAACAACCGACAGCAAACCGAGCGCTCGAAGCTTCGAAAGGTTAGCCGGATTTGTCGTGGTCAACTGCTGGCTTAGGGTCTGTACGGCACGCCAGGCACATAAGGGAGAGAGCTTACGATGACGGACGCATTCGTCTACTTAGCGCAAATGAGACCCACGGCTACAGTACACGTGCAGACGAGACGAGCACACATCGATTGCCGATGTCGTCACCGTTAGTGGCTTTTGTGGGTGAGGGGCACGATAACACTAGCGGGAGCGAGTGCGGGATCGCCGCGACGGATCATGAATAATGAATTTTCTTCACACGCCATGTAAACAGGATGTAGGACTCGAGGAGAGAAAGAGAGTGAGCAAGCGACAAGAGGGGTGAAATTCTAACGTTTTCGATGTGTATAGTTGCCGGTAGTTAATTGAAGTTTCGTCGACCTATTTCATCGCCGAAAATGGTTGCAGCCAGCACGAACTGTGGTGACCGCAGGGTTGGTCAGCCGGAGGTGAATGGTTTTTTTTTCGGTGAAAGGACGAAGATAGAAAAAATCGACATGACGCACACAGTAACTATTGTGCTGCTGTGCTTTGCGTGTAGGTACATTCTAATGCCATCGAACGAAAGCACCGATTCGGAGAATTTTGTGGCGACGAAAATCAATAATATTAGCGTGAAACAGCAATGGAAACGATTTCCGGTGATTGGCATCAATATTTCTTTTGCGAACAACGTTTAAACAATATCTTGTATATCTTGAAGGTAACTCATATTGAATGTAAGATGCGAAGAAGAATTTAATTTTAAAGAACAATAATTGGAATTGCTAGTTTCATGGAGAAAACCATAAGACTCCCTGCATAGTAAATGATCCTTAGGCTGCAGTTTCATTTCAGGCTCCTTTAGCTATCGTCGAGATCCTCCAATACAATTCAAATATTTAACCCCTTAATGGCAGTTTTTAGAGGTGTAGATATGTGTTTTTTACCTAAATATTTATTACAAACGTTTGAAAGTATGAAATTTTACCGGTTACCTGGCGCCTCCATCAACGGAATAACCGGTTACCTGGCGCCTCCATCATCGGGTTTCGGCAACGGAGCTACATCATTTCGAATTCCCAGTGCGGCTACCAGTTTTGGAATTGCCTTTACCTCTCCGGCCACGAACACCGTCATCGGTATCAACCTCCTGAATAGACGACCCAAAAGTTTGACGTTCTAGTTTAGTAACTCAAATGAAAGACCGCTTAACAATCGGTAGCACGATGAAGCGATCTAATATACAGAAAGTGAATCACTTTAACGCTACACATCGCTGTAGAAACGACATCTGAAATCTCCTCAACTCCACCTCGAACACGAAATTCGAAATAAACTGCAGTTACTGCATCATTAAACGAGCTGTCAATGTCTGTTCGCGCGGGTTTTGCACAATCGCGGCCCAACTAATTGTCAGCTCATCACAAGAAACAATGGAAATAAAGTTTGCGAAGAGAGCAGCAGCTGCTCCGGCCGAGCTTCTGGCCGACACCGTCGTTGGGTCGTCCACGTCTGTCGAGAAAACTTCAGCCTCCAGCACCCGAGGAGAGGATGAAAAAGAGGCGAGATTTCGCCAGATTTTATGATCACATTTCGAAAGTTTTCCACGGAAGAGCACTGGTTCGGAATTGTTAATGACGTTGTCTCGTGCCTGGTTCCACGTTGTAAAGTTTAGCAGCGCAGCAGAAACGAATCCCTGAACGGAACAGCGTTTCGTGTGAGTCACGACGGAAGAAGGAGCTGCGAGTGATGTTGCTCCATCGCTTTACGGTGTGATGAACACGAATTGCTATGTTACGTGGTTTGTTTTGCTCGTATTACGTTACATTTTTAACTCATTCAGCCATCCAAAAATTTTGTTTTAAAAATCAGAAGAAAATAATTATTCCATAGAATGATTTTTTATTCATTTATTCTGACTGACATAGAGAGAAAACATACCTACTGCACTTTTTAATATATTGATAAGTTCCAGCGATTTTCTTAAAACCTTTATTATGTAGTAAAACTCCATTCTAACCATCTCGAGGTGAAGCTCAATTTCCATATGTACTCGAGCATATAACACGGCCACAGAAGAGCGCATTACCTTTCCCTCCCCAAAAAAAACTTGCTTCCAAAAGTGAATTCCCCTCCCGAGAAACATAAATGGTTACCCCCAAAAAACATTCAGACAAACAAACAAAATGGCTTGCACAGTGTAATGTAATAAAGATTTTTTGAATCTCTGCCTCCTCGACCCCCCGGTGGTCCCTGGTCCCTAGTCCCCTCTACTCCAGCTGCTGCTGCGACCTCCAGCGAAAGGCGGGGGATACATTTCAAAATTGAATTCATTTAATTCTTGCCGAACAAACTCCGTGTGCTGTTTACCGAATCCACCAGGTCTTCTTCTGCGCAATCTTCTGCAGCAAACGGTGATCCCGGCATAAGGGACAAAGGGAGCGAAAAGAAAGGACAGCTCGCGAACTGAACTGAGCACCGCCGAAGGCATCAACAAGGTGATGCAACAGGGAAACGTACCCTGCCCAGGGTACGGTATCCGGTACGGCGCCGTCGTTTGTCGAAGGCCGAATTCTGCCGTTCTGCCGTTCTGCGAGGTGAAGAGTGCAAAAATCAGCAAATCTCCTTCTCCTTCTCTCTCTCGCTCTCTCTCTGTACCTGCCCCAAAAACGAAGGGAAGGGAGATCGAAGTATCGGTTGGGACGCGCAGAGACAAACTGTCTACTTTTGGGGAGGCGCCCGGGAACTGGCGCCCCCAATACGGCGGCGGCCGGACACACACACCGGTAAATGTTGCCTTTTCTCCATTCGCTTCGAACAGGAAAAAAGGCGAATTCAGATAATCGGATGGACGATTGCGTTGGTGGAGGTCCCTGCGAGGTCTTCTTGGACCGCGGCCGGCCCGGTGAAAAGAGAAAAGAATCCGATCATCGGTTACGTATGTATAGGCGGCCGCCTATCTTGCGACCGTTGCATCCGTTTGCATCCATCCGGCGCTCCGGCGCGTTCCTGGAACGTAGCCCAACTTTGCTCCGGGTTTTCATCTTATCGCTGCAAGTCTTCCACCGTCCTGGCTTTCTCTCTTTCTCTCTCCCATTTTCGGTCCTAGAAAGTACGGAAGGCGAACTCCACGGAACGGTCTTGCCTGCCGCGCAACCGGATCTCTCTGTCACCTTTAAATCATGTGCATTCTGATTTATCTGCTGGCGAGCTGGAGGATTGAAAAATGCAATTCCATCCCATCGCACACATCCAGGGAGAGGGTGGAACTCAAACTTCTTTCCCTTCTGTCTTACTCGGAGGGAGTAGGTGGTGCTTTCACCCCTATCACCCCCATGAGAGCTCCCCCTTTTCGCTGGGAATGTTTCCAAAATAAGAGCTGCTTCTCGGGTGACGTTTGGCAGGACGGTTGCTCCTTATATCCTCCTCTTCTCTGTTGAAATGGCTTCTTCCATACCGGTGCTGAGGGATCCGCCAAAACAAGAGTTTGGAAAAGTCAGTGAAGCCGACGACGAGCGAAAGCGAACGAAAGAAAGAAAACTTCGTTCAGAACTAACACATACCCACAGAGGCAATGGAGCTGGCCACAAATAGTACATCCTTATTTCCGGCCATCCAAGGCACCGAGGATGCTGCGTAGGAGCGACACCGTCGCGAGCGTAGACGCGCTGACGTCGCTGTGAGCCGCGTAAACCCTGACCTGGCCCGACCGACCGATCGATGGATGGCCTCCGGTGCGAACCTGTGGCAGCAGCGTGGGAATCTTGGAGCTTGCACGGGCGCCAGGCCCACCACCAGTCACCACGATGTTGCAAGCGAAATCGCAAAATCTTATTCCGGTGCTGAAAGAACGAGTTTCCTTTTTTGTTATGTGGTGCACAAAAAGTGTGGCCCATGGCAGTGGTTTTTCGGCGTGGTGAGGGTTGCGGTGAGCACTTATCGATCGCACCCTTGCGGTGGGGGGTGGGTAGACCCCGACAAACCCGGCGATTGTGGGTTTCTGGTAAACGGAATTGAAAATCATCAATAGCGCTTGTGGCGTTGGTGGTGTTGGTGGTGCACTATTGCAACATTGCAATCATGTGCGCGCGCGAAACGGGCCAAAAATGGAAATGTTCCAATTGTATTCCGGGCTGGCACAGGGGGGGAGCTTTGATGAAATTGTCAGTTGACCTTCCACCTCGATTGCTCCCCGAAATGTGATCGTTGGCGTTGTCGATGGGCTGCCGATCGATTTCTGAGACCAGCGTGGCTGTTTTGATGATGAAAAAAAAAACAAAATTTCAGCCAACTGGAGGCGCCTAAATGCAATTAAATGTTCGATCGTCTGGCGTTTATATTATTGAATTAGCAACCGTGCGCCGAGTGTCCTTTCGAGATAATGCGCACCGAGGGGAGCCATTTTAATCAGGACCCGAGAAGGTTTCATTACCTTTTACATAAATAGTATTACAATGTTAGCAGAGAGCAAAAGAAAAGAAACACTCCACCAAATGCTTTTTGCGCGTGGCATTTCAAACCGCTTTTCCCGTGTATCAATTTACGAAAACTTTAATTTCACGCAACGAATACGGTGCTAGCCTTCCCCTTTTCAGTCAGCCGAACCACGTGACATTGACCATCGATTTGGCAGCGTGGCTTCAAAATCGAACACAAACGCACGTCAACCATCAAGGCTAGAGCTGGTGTGCTGGTTGAGCCGGAAAACCCCCGCCAAACACAAGCATGCAAACGTCACAAAACTATGGCAGCGGCAGCGAGCAGTTCGCGGTCGCGGAGCCTTATTTATCGCGGTCTACCCAAATTCACCAATGTGCCAAGCCGTGAAGACCAAACGTAAAGAGGTCCGAGAAGTAGAAGAAGAAGTGGAATGGAAAGGAAGAAATAAACTCATCGAGCCCCACAATCAGGTCATGGATCATCAATAAACGTAGAGTGGTCTCTATGTGTGCGCGAGGAAACAAATGTCAAAATCCAACCTCCGAGCCTCCGTTGCTTCGGTACGGAATTCATTTCGTCGATGGCCGAGCCATCGGAGACGGGTTTCGACGTTTTCTCGGGCCCTCCCGTTGCGTTGAATTGATTTCTGTAATGAATTGTGCCACCGCAAACCCAACCCAACACAACCGCGCTATAACAGCAACGACGTCCAACCACAGATCTGGCAGCCCCAGGGAGCTACGGGAAAATGGGCATCCTTCTTGTGCTGTTCTTTGATGTCGCTCGTTGCTGCTGCTGCCCTCCCACAGCGTGGAGCTTGACTGCCGATGAAGCACGACGGGACGTTTTGTCGCAATTCGCGTTCGCTCACACAAATATTCATCGAGCGCAGATGTTAGGGAAGCAGGAGCGAGGAAAGCGACGCTGCGTGGTGAGTGCGCTGGGGACAATTCTGTTTTATTGCATTCATTTCGTTCATTTCTTCGATTATTTATGTCGTGCTTGACCACGTCCACGACAGTGAAGGCCACGAGGCTGGAAAGCAAGACACTTTCACGGTGTGAGATGTGGAAAGTTTTATGAAAAGGAGAAAATTCAACCATCTTGGAATTCAACTCCTGCTCTAGCTGGTTTCACCTTCAATCGCTCCGTTTCGATGGATGAATGCGGAAGCAAACAGTTAAATTTTTCATCAAATCAGCGCTTCTTCTCCGTCCAGGCGGGCGTCTCGAGGATATGGACAACGATGGCGGTGGCGCTTATTGGCGAGATTGAGGAATTAAATTACGTTTGGTCATAAAATTTGCAGCCAAATGGGAAGCCGCGCAGGCTGCACGCG
Source organism: Anopheles aquasalis (assembly GCF_943734665.1). Classification (NCBI taxonomy): domain Eukaryota; kingdom Metazoa; phylum Arthropoda; class Insecta; order Diptera; family Culicidae; genus Anopheles; species Anopheles aquasalis. Next base: position 57,313,661 of record NC_064877.1, read on the forward strand.
CCCAGGTATGAATCTCAATAAAGTATCGCCGTGCTTTTCGAAATGGCCAAACTTTTCTCCTCACCATCACCACGGGCCCAGGTAACGGGCGACCAACGTGGCCAAGAGGGTGCGTCTTCTGTATGCTAGCAACGTGGAGTAAGTTTCCTTTCATCGGGAGAAATGAGCGATCCCCCACCCCCATCCTCACCATCGATGGGACGTGTTTTGCATTTCACGTTTTGAGCTGGCTTCTTCCCTCTGACTGCGAGCAAGCTGGAGCATCGAACGTTTTACGATCGATGGCCTATCGTTGGCCATAAATATGCTGTCTCGATTTTGCTGCACCTGGCGCACCATCACCGGCGCGTGGGATCGAATTTATCGTGTTCGACTCTAGGGCGGGAGAGAAAGTGCGCACGTGAATGAGAAAACTGAAGATTGTAAGTGATAGACAGGCTTCCGAGGGGTGTTTCATTTCAACTACCGTCGTTTAAGCTTTTAGGACAAGGTTGAGAAAATACGCTCCGTTGTGGTAACATTTGCTCTCGTGGAAAGGTGTTATCGCCGGTGTTAAACTACTCGTCACTCAGGTGGGTGCCAGTGGAGCGGAGCGGAACGAAATTGTTAATTTGAGAGAGCTGGTTTTGCGATGTTGGCATTTTGCCCACTAAACATCGTTGATGGAGGATAAACGTAAGATTTATGCATCTTGCGTTGGGTAGAAGTGATTTGAGAAACTAAAATCTGAATGGTTAAAAAATTATCGCTTTAGGAGAACCTTTATTCAACAAACATGCACCTCCAAGGAGTTCGCTCAAGGGATGCAAATGTGAATCAAGTAGAAGTGCGTCAACTTAAAAGGCAAGTTTATTTCAAACAATTGCATGTCGAGAATTGGTTTAATTTTTCCATAAACGAAACATTTCTTAAATATAGCTTGAAATTCTGGGTATCATATTCATTCGACATAACTTTCCTTCATTCTAGAAGAAGAAAATAGATCTTGAAACTAATTTTGATTGTTTATTGCAGAGGAATACTATGAGAACTTGAGATGTGCAAGAGCTTAAATGCAACCTCCGTGCATCATAGACTAATTTCTAGTGCTTTCCTTTTTTTCAAATTTAAATGCATTTATGCTCATCAACGCCAACTTCTTCAACAGCATAAACACAGGAGCGAAAGATGCGCCTAATGAAGAAAGAATCCAGCTGGCTCAGGTCGTTTTTAATTACAGCCAAGCAATATTAATTAAGTTCTTTGCTGAACCCTTTTCACCCGCCACTTCTCTTCTGTTTGCTTTCTTATCCATTCTGCCACTCGAAACATTAATTAAATATAGCCATTCAAAATAGGAGACGTACGATCAAACCACTATGAGCGGCAAGAAGAAGAATTCTAGTTTTATTCCTCTACGCCAGGGAATAGGGAAAGCATCTGCATCCCCCATTCGAAAACTGTGCAGAAGCTCATCGAAAAGTCGGCTTCAATACCACATCCTAGTGTCTCTGAAGTAGCTACGAAGTTCCCTTCCGCCGTTTCGATTTCGATGTGCCGTCTGGTGTCACATGACTCCCAATCGTCGCTCCGGCATTCATCGTAACGATGCCAGCAAGTTGACGTAAAATGCTATGAAGTGCCTGCCGATCTACGATAAAACTTCGCTCGAGGTAGTGCACATGTGGTTATTGCCTCAAAAAGGAAACTAAAACATATAAAACTTCAATTGAGCCCCCACCATTCCCACACTCACATCGCCATTGATTGATCAGAACATCGTTAAAGTTACTTTGCTGGGTAACTCTCTTCCCGGTGGAGAACATTTCGAAAATCCGCTTTACTATCACCGAGGGTGTTCCTGTGGTTGGTGTGGTATTAGACTATCGAGATTTGGGAATCCGACCAGCTGGCATGAATAATAAATAGCAACGTTAGAGTCTGGAATGCAATGCGAGTGTGTTCCAATTTGAGGCAGATTCGATTCTAGCCTACATTTCGACGGAAAATGAGTGTTTCTTGGATAGTATTAAAGTGTCTCTAGTAGCTCAACTACCAGGAATATAGAACAAAGCATCAAACTACCGGGGTTCGCGAGAAAATGGCGTAGAGTTCGAATAATTCTCCTGTCACGATTTGGGACCCCATTAAACTCTCGGAATTGATGAAAAGTCGTAAAGAAAGGGTCCATTTTCAATCTACGAACCAACAATTCCAGCAACCCCTTTCGATGGGGGCTTCGATTTGAAGAACGTTTGATCTTGGTTTGTCCTCCGTCCTCATTCATTACTTATTGATTCGTACGAGCCATTGACTGTGCTTTCGAATTCACGAACGATCCACGGTCACTATCCCTTTCGTCTTTCGCCGTTGCTCGGTTAATCCAGTCTACATTGGCATCAGCATCAGCAGCCGTGATCCTGTAGACAGCTCACGGGCGTGTGGTTTGTGTGGTTCTTTCAAATCCCCAAAAATTTGAAACCCTACGGGCCAACGGCACTCGTGGGGATTACGTCTGTCCAGCCAGCCAGTCGCTCTGATCCAGAGACCAAAAGCGACCCTGATCCCTGTGGCCGTGCAGCTAAATCTGACCGCGCGCGCGCGCTGGATTCATTAAAAAGTGAAAATCTTCTATCGAGCTGAATTTTGCATCAGCTCGTCGCTCACACCCACACCCACACACTGCAACTCCGACGAAATACGCTCATTGAAAAGGTGAAAAATCGCCACCATCACCAGCACGAGAAATGTGCTGTTTAATTCGGAATGAGTCGTAAAAGGATTAAACTCAAAATAGAAGACGGTGGTGCAAATAATCCTTTGGGGGAGCGGGTTGAATTTGCCCCCATTTTCCCCATCCGTTTGACGTGGTTTCCATTGTGCGCCACCAGAGATGGGGGACCGCGTTGGGCATGAAGGCATGAAAAAAATATCACCAAAAAAGGGATCGAAAGAGAACCTTTTTCGCCACCGTCTGTGGGCATTGATCTTCACCCACCGACACACAGCCTATCCCGTGGGCCTCCTAAGGGAGCTTTGTGAGCTATTTTTGAATCTCGACAGTGATCTCCCACCATTCGGCACCAACATCGACCATTCCGGATAGTGAACGGAGGCAAATTCACTCGAATGAATGTTTTAGCGATCCGAAGCGAAAGCGTGATTTTTGGGGTTAAACGAAAGGCACTAACTGGAAGGGGTTCCAGGGTTTGAAAAAACTCACTCCAGTCAAGTGGCCACCGATGCTGAGAACACGTGTAGCAGGATTTATGCAATGGCCACCACTCCGCCACCAAAGTAACGCCAAACTAAGAGAAGCGACGAGGGCCTTTCAGATTTACCTTATATTTTGGCCGACCTGAAAGTACCGAGCAATTTGGCACGCTCACTATAAAGAACCGGTTTACGAGGAGCTTCGGCCAAAGTACTTTCACCGTCGAGTCTTGTACATTACTTGAAGTGCCAGAAGCTCGGCTCCGGCATGACTTTAATTGTACGAAAATCACATTAACATGTACGTTTTATGGCGGCCTTTTGGGGGGGGGGGGGGGGGCGAAGCGACAATGAAACCGTTTACTTGAAAGCTCACATGCGCGCACACGGTTGTAGTGGCGGGCCAGGAGGAACCGTAAAGAAGCTGTTTAAGTGATTGCCATTACCTTTCTTTCGGAGCGAGGCTCATTGGCCATCATCGTTGTGCTTTGATTTGGTATCAAACTCGTCAGGATTATCTCCGGAATGGGAAGTTTTGACTTGTTGAGTCTTTGTTTGTTTGACTGGAACTTGTCTGCGGATCGCAGGAATGTTGCGATCATAATTAGCTATTCAGCCAGCATTACAACATTGTGTGCTTTCACTCTCTCTCTCTCTCTCTCTCACATTGTTTGTTAGCATTAAAGTATCATTTAAACGTTTTATGAGCGTTCTGTTTCATAAATTCCACCGCAACGATGCAAAACCGTTGTTGCAGGGAGCGATATGCCTTGCAAGCAGGAAACGAACAGGAAACACACGAGCAGCAGATACTCCACTATGCGAAGCAGAGGAAACTCTTTCTCAATATCTACATTCCAGATGAGTTCAACCGCACCGTGGGCGTGCAAGAAGAGAGGGAGAAAGAGTTTCACGAAAAATCGTTTTCCTCCATCCAGCGAACCTCACGCGGCGGTCGGTAAACGGTGTCGCCCGCGATGTCTTCCATCTCGTTACACATTTGCAACTTGCAGGCAATATTTACGGCACCACTTATGAGCATCGGGGAAACGGGCAGCGGCAACGAATGCTGCGGTTCCCTTTTCCTCCTTCTTCCTTCCCACTTTTCCCTCCCATTCCTGTTATCGAAAACGATGAAGGTAGCACACAGCACCGGTCGCACCCGAGCCCGCTGTTCTGTGCGCAGTGGGGCGGCCATTAAACTTTTTCTCGATCGCGCTGCACCGAACGCTTCCGCACCGCTCGATCGACCACGGGGAAGATAGTTTGTGAAAAAAGAGCAGCAACAGCAAAAAAATCTGTGAAGAAAATGGAAGAAACTTTGTCCTCGCCAGGGAAGAATGCGGCCAGCAGGAGAATCTCCAGGACCTGGACCTGGAGCTGGACCAGTGAGCCAAAATGAAAAGGAAAATGAACAAAAAAAACCCCTGCGCTTCCCGGGGAAAACAGGAAGTCAGTTCTCTAAACACAAAGCACATTCATTTGGGTTCCTCCACTACCATCGCCCCTCAACCTCAAAAACATACCAACGCAACGGAAACGATTTGCTTGGACGAATAGACATCTCGAGCGGTAGCCAGAAGCGAGCACACAAACAGCTGCGAGCCATCTCCCGTTGTGGTTCCTGAGCGTTGAGCTGACAAACCAAACTAAAGGAGCGCTTTAAGAGCATCGGAAATGAGTGAGGAGGTAACCGGAAACGAGAAAATAAATATCTGCATAGACTGCTGCCACTACTGCTGGCCGAGTTCGGGGGAAGCTTCCTGCTCAATGTGGAGCTCTGTGGTTGGTTGCACTTGAGTTACTTTACGTTGGTTTTGGCGCATCCGAACGGAGCTTCGAGTGAGTGGGCCGGTCGATTCGTGACGACAACAGGCAATATAGGATTCGGTAAATTGTTTGCAAATTTTTGGGTAATTGTTGATTTATGTTTATAGTTCCCTTCCATTAATTTGAATCTTGCTTGTCCTAACGGGTTTCTAATATAGATTCGCTTAATTCATGTTTAACGATTTTTTATGACGAAACAATACAAGTTTCTTTGAAGAAATCATATTAAATAACGTCTATGCGTGAATATTAGGACACAGTTTCATAAGAACACATAAAGAAGCATTGGCATCGAATCCCATGAGCCTTGATGCACTGCACTTTTTGCGATGCTCACCTGTATTCGTGTTAAATAATCAGAGGTGTAAAAATTTATAGTATTCCGTTACATTATTCGTCTTTAAACTTGACCTTTAAAAAAGACAGTGGACGACTTGAAAGATAAGAAATATACTGAGTAATGTATAAACCGTTAATTTTTAAACGACTTTATCGTTCTTCCCTCGATTTGTCCCTTCAATAGACTTAATTTTTTTTACAAAGTATCCCTGAAAGATGATTTATTTTTGTAGAAAATGTAAAAGAAAACTATGAAATTATCGAAAAAAATCACATAATTTCTTCTTAATTCTTTATTTGCTGCTGATCCCCTGATATCCTTTTTCAAATTTTTAATTTATTTATTCCCTCCACCAAACTGACGAACACTGGACGTGCCTTTCCCGGGTGCATGAAGCCCCGGTTCGGTTTTGCTTCGCTTCGCTGCTTGACCTCCTATGCTAAATTATGTATGGCCATGCGTTGGCTGGCGCGGCCGGTATCTGTTGCGGTTGAGTATTCGATGAAGATGGATGAGGGATTAGGAAGTGAAGCATATGAACCACGTAAGCTACACCCCCCGGGTGGGGGGGGGGGGGGGGTGGTTCAAGGCAACATCTTACGAAGAACCGTCTTGTCTGCTGAGGTTCAGAAGCAAAAAATAAAAAGCTAAATAAACACCAAACATGGTAGCGGAAGAATCAAAATAAGGTGCCCAACGAAGAGAGCCGGATCGGGAACAAATGATTTGCTAAAAATGTTACACCCGGTGAGAGGGGGGGCGGCTTAGCAGAAGTTAATTCCACTTGGAGCTCCTGAATAGAATGCCCGTTGCCTGCTTCCCAGCATATTTCCATGGGCCACCCGCACTGGACTGATTTTTGATTAATGATGTGACCATGAACATCAAACTTGTGTTTCTTATCTCTCACTCTCTAGGGTGTGTGTGCCCGTTCGAGTGTGTTCAAGCAGTTTTTTTCTTCTTTCTTTTGACATTCAAAGTCCACAACAGGACGAGGTGCAAGGCGACGGAGCTATGATCTGAGACAACAAACAAACTCATTTAATTGAATAATTGTGTTAAGCGAACTTACGATTCAGAATAGTTTTAAAGAGTTAATCGTCTTCTTATGCAATACAAGAATCCTTATAATCTCTTGAATTCAAGAAACGTTCCATAGTGGATATCATAATATCGCTTGAAGCTTATTTATCCCGCGCCTCTGCCAAGCAGATTCCTTCAAGCCCCTCTTCCCACAAATACATTTAGGATCCCAATCTGGATCCAGCAACAACTCCAACTCGGATAGGCGGAAGAAAGACATATTCGAAGCATAAATCAAACAATTTCTTCACCATCATCTCCTCGCTCTGTCCGAACGGAGAAGCGCTGTTTCTTGCAGTTTAGTAACAACTTTGACTCCAGCTCTCTTTCTCTTTTTCTCTCTTCGTCTTCCTTTACATTACATTTTCATTCCGTTCTCCCCTTGAATTCATTGGAAAAATCAGATTTTTTTGTTACTATTCCAGCGTACAAGGTCAACGGGCGTCGGCGACGTGGGCTCGGCCACCATAACCCAACCTCCAAACCACGCCACCCTCTCCCCCGTTCCCACTCTCTCCTGCTGCATTCGTTCTTATAAAGTTGTGGTGTATCTGCTGATACATCATAAATCCGTCGTTCGGTGTTGGTGTATCGGACCTTTCGCGTTCGCGGGCAATCACCAGTGGCTCCCCAGTGGCACCCAGTGTGTCCACCGACCTCTCCCTGGACCACGCGATGATGGTTCGGATAACGGAAGAATATGGATTGAGCTGTAAGGCGAGAAGATGATGAGGGGGAGGAGACGGAGGGGTTGGAGACACACAAAGGGAAACGAAAGATTGTTGGTTTTGGTCCACATTTTCCCCCTTTCTCTCAACGATTCCTTCATATTTCATCCACATCGACTGTCCGGGTTTTTTTGCCCACTGTTGCTGCTGCTGCTGCTGCTGCTGCTGCAGCAGTTTTAGTCGTCATCGATTCCCTTGTCCGAACCCTGGTGGGTCTCCCCCGGGAGCTCTCGTTCTCTCTGCACTATGTCAAATTCTGGAGAGTCCCGGGTCACATTTTCCGGAAAAAAGCCCCTCGGCAATCCTGCAGGAACCGGGCGGTTGGTTCCACAATACCTTCCGAGATTGCTGCCTTCAACCAGGTATGGGGCACGCACACCACCATCGACAGCTGTGTGATTCGATAGCGGCACCATTTATGTGCCACGAATGCTACACAATCACATAAACACATCACGCGCTGGGCACTTTGGTTGGTTGTTGGTTGTCACTGGGACACGGCCACTGAGCACTTGATTACGACACCGATTTGTTGTTGCTGGGGACGAGGGAACCACCCATCACACCCACTAGCACCGAAGCTCCCGTTGATTGCACATCCACGTTGATCCGCTTGCTCGCTCACTCAGTCGCGCTCAATGCATTTATCATCATCCGTCATTACACTGCAACACCATCATCCTGCAGGCTGCAGAGCACCACAAAAGACCAAATCACCGTGCGTTACGTCCTTCGAGGCCGTTGGAGAGTGACAAAAAAAAAAGGCGGTGGCCACCGGATATCCTTCGATGGATGATTTACAATTTTAACCCGACCTCCGCTATCCTCGCTGTGCGCTCAGTCACTCTGAACACGCCATTCACCTGGCCAGTGAGTGCAGCGAATGCACAGCTGCACCTGTTCTCAGCCGTGAAGCTCACAAACAAAGCACTCCACAAAAAGCGGGCGGGGGCACTTTAATCAATTCACTCATCGGGAGGGAGGATCGCGATCGGGACTGTTCCTAGGGAGGAGTTCTTGAACTTCTTACTCGATTTATTTCTGTTTAATTGCTGTAGTCGTGTAGCGATGGTCTCATAATATTGGATTGAAATCACATCATTTGCATACATCTAACACTTGAACTGAGGCCTGGTATTAGGATACAATAACGAACGATCTTTAGTTGAAGAGCTGCTGCTCCATTATTATTAGTCTCATTTGACCGTCAAAGTTCGTTAAATTGTGGACACTGATTGTAAATAGAAGTCCTTTAAATTCCATATCGAAGAAACTCATTTCATAGTCCGTATTTCATCGTCCAAGTATTCGTATTTCATCGTGTAGTAGAAGTTCATGAAGAAAACCCAAAAAATCACTGACGCTTCGTTTGAGGTTCTTCTTCAAGATCACACAAGCACACCGACACAGACTAATGTACACATTCATGCGTATCAACAAAGGCTTTTTGAGTTGAGAATTGGCTCCTTTTAAACTCTTCAGTCCTCTTTTAAGAAAGTCCTTTCCACCACATCCCACGAATTCCCCCGATCAATTGACATACGCGGATACTTTCTCCCGCGTGCACATGACCACTGTGCAGCTGTGTTCCCGTGGGTCAGGACACAATTCTAAGCGTTCGAAACGCCGACGGGCCAAAACGGCGACTGAAGTTCGTCCTCGATTCGCTGGGTCGGTGATGCCCGCAAATAGGTGTTTCGTTAAGTTTTCGTCAAGTTCGCGTTCAACGAAACCACCGTGCCACAGGAGACTAAGGAATCTCTGGTTTTTTGGGGTGGAGGGCAAATGGGTGTTTCGTGCCGTTTCGTCACGGTCGTGACGTTTCACTCCGTTCACTCATTCTCTCTCTGTCGCTCTCCATTTATCGTTGTCACTTCCTTGTTTTGCTGACGTGCCCTTGCTGGAGTGGAGTGTGTTGTTTGTTTGTGCAGTCGCGTCAGTTACGAAAGCAACGATTTTCACCGATCTTTTCACTTGGATCTTAAGATCTGATCCGATCATTCGAAGGAACTTACGACACAGTGGACATGGACAAGGAAACCACAGCACTAGTGGCATTGTTGGGGCAGAGGTTCGAAGCGATTCGAAGATTCCATTGATGAAATAGGTTACAGGAAACGGCGAACGAGTGACAGATCCTCGACGAAAGTGAAGAGTGCCGTAAAGAAACAATTCCAAATAGACACACTAACACGCGCGCACACATACATATACGGGCGCGCGCGCACACAGACACACGCGCGTACAAAACACAGTCACGACACCGAAAACCGAACCGCGGCAAACAAACCGTCGACCGTACCGGACGACGACCTGGTAAGCACTGGCCATCATCATCGCCATCGTTCGACTTCGTCCTTCGCCCTTCGGTAACCGGCTGCTGGGTTGAGGGGCGGTGTGGGGCGAATGGAGACCACGGTTACCACCCACGAGGACCACCCATGCTCACAGCTGGTTCGCCCACGCCGGGCCCATAAAGGGAAGAGGCGAAAAGCTCAAACCTAAAACCAGCTGATGATGGCCTCGTGGTACGCACCGTACTCTGGGTTAAGGCAGGCTGTGGCAGGCCGCGTTCTCCCGGTCACTCACCGTCCTCACGGAGCTCACGATGGTAGAGCTTTGCGCCACTCACGCGCACTGAGCGACTGCTGTGAAAAAGCTTTAGCAGAAGCGAGGTTGTCGACGAACAGCGAAGCAGAATTTGAGGTAAATGGAGGACACAAATTAACCAAACATTTGTAGTAAATGGTGATGCATGTGGTGGTGGTGGTGGTGGAGGCTTTCCAACAACAGCAAGGTGACGGAAATGTTTCTCAACTTCCGCCCTTCTGCAGCCCGGCCAACGCATTACCACGAACCAGACCAGACCGGTCCAGCGGTCTCTAAACGGTCGATTGGTCAACGGCCTAGCAGCATGGAACGGTTTGCGTCGATTGGTCCACTAGCTGCTGCTGCTGGTGCTGGTGGTGGAAGTGGTGGTCGACGGTCATATGATTAATTGCCGGGATATTCTAATCGATAGACGCTGTCCACGAACTGATTTTGTGTTGTGGGTTTTCTCGCACTCCTCACCACTCCACCATGCTCGCAGGACCTTCCAGCGTGTGCCCCTTTTTTTTGGAGGGTGCTGAAAGTGCGTCAAATGACCTCACAACTCCTGCACCCCACGTGGGGCACTGACGAAATGGACTTCACCTTGCTTGAAACGGGTGCGCATGGAACTGTTTGGGTCTTTGCTTTGAACGCCTTCTCACATTGACAAAAAAAGGATCCTAATGTCTTGCTTCCGTATGATATTTTTTGTACACTTTTTGAAATTTCTTTGCATCAACGTTCTTGTTTATAAAAGTTACAATAACCTAGAGTACAAGGATCTCGACTGTTTCAACAACTATTGAAGGACAAACGTGTATTATTTCTTTTAAGCGGATGTTTTTATCCAGTTTTCCCTGAATGCTGAAACTTTCTAATAAATTGTGCAACATTTTTCAATTTTATAAATAAAACCTGGGATAAACAGCGCAGTTTGAAAAACCACGACCTGTACTTTCCCAGCCATTCAAGATTTTAAATGAACTTTTAGAACAGTTCCTATTGATCTTTTAATCGGTACATTATTTACCAGTCAAAATTTATCATAACATTTGTCAAATCTTTTGTGAACATCATGATGTAAAGCTCAACCATCACGATGTTCAAAACCATCATTATTCTTACCTCAAAATATGACACCTCAACGCTTTGTGAAGCAGAAAACCGGTAAAAATCGAAACGATAAACCTATTTGTGGTTAGCCACTCTTAATCCACCATTTGGCAAAGATTTGTGCTCCGGAAATGGGGTTGCTTTACTTTTATGTTTCCTCCTCAAGAAAAAAAAGCTATTGCTAGGGAGCTGCCAATCCACAACCCTGGGTTTCACCAGGTGTGTTTGACCAGTAATTGTAAAGTCGTATGTGCTCTGCGTACCCCAATGGCAAGCACAACATTTTTGGCAAGCGTCACTTGGCAACGCCTTCAGTGCCAACTTGAGGCCCAAGCTTTCTGGGTCACGGGCCTCCCACCCTCTGTTGCACTTGTACCGTGACATTCCCTTCGCTGAAATCCATGTTTAACTGAAACCCAAAAAAATGCCCATCTTCCATATTGTCTTCATCAAACGACGACAACGTTGAGGTGACCAAGAGCATGACCTGCTTTTTCCCTCGGTGGGGCATGAGCCAGATCTGTCCCCCGGGGCGGGGGAGCGGAATCAGCATCAACCTCAAAACCAAAATGATTGGCCGATGGCTCGAGGCCAAATTGTAATTCCGCTAATTAATTATAAATGGCCGCGACACCTTCCTGGGCGGCAGCTGACCAGGAGGCACTTTGGGGGGGCACTTGCTTTCTTTCCGATCAAGGCCACGCCAACCGAATCGAACGGAGAGCCCTCTCGTAGCATCCGCCCACCCTGCTTGAGACACCTGGGACCATCCCATGATGGTGGAACTGCGGTCAAAGCCAACGAGAGCCCACATCGTCTGCTGCTGCTGCTGCTGCAGCTGCATGTTGTATGCGCTGGACTTCGCTGGCTGGATTGGGATTGGGTGAATGTCGTCTGCATTCTGCATGGTTTTGACCCAATGGGAACGGCCCCAAAAAGCGATTCCAACCATCGATCCAGCGGGACCACCAAAGGTGACAAAGCTAATGATGGTTTCAATGTTTTGCTATTGACATTGGCAGCAGAGGTATTCCCGTATGCAGATGGCTCACACAGATGCGCTTGTGTACCAGCCGCTGTGGCAGTGGATGGAAAATTCATCATTTAGTTTGATTTCGTTTAGCACGCATCAAGCAAGGAGAGCACTTGCTAATGAAAACAATTAGATGAATAAGCGAAACTGTCTATAAGTCTATAGGTAGGAATACACGAAGCGTAAACTCTCGTATAAACTCAGAGTGTAATGCCAAAAAGATTATACTTATGTCAAAAAGATTATAGGCCCGCGGAGCGTAAATCCGAGTGTAAAAGCAAGCGTAAACTCAACACCAACATGAAGCGTAGCGTTATGATGAATTGAATGTTCTACAATCGCTAATATACAGTAAAAACATCTTAAAATATATAAAAAGATGTTCAGAAATCAACTTATCTCGTCGATTTGTGTTTTTTGTGGCCAGAAACACATGTAATTGATGTAATAGCATAGTGTAATTGCAGGTGCCCGAATGTAATTGCATTTGACGTTTCGGTATAAACTTTTATGCGATTATGCCTGCCACACGAAGCGTAAACTTTTTGGCATTACATTCTGAGTTTATACGAGAGTTTACGCTTCATGTATCGCCGGCTTATAATCAGTGTACCGCGATGTTTATATTCATCAGTTTTGGAGAAATTATGCGCAAATTCTTTTTTCTCCATTTTATCAATCATTGATGAGACTGTTCTAGATCCATTTCTTCATATAAGAATCTTGTAAAGTCGCAAGATTCGCGTTTTGTTTAGTTTAATGCATGAAATTTTAAATGAATTGTCATGCAGAGTAAATGTTGAAGGATATCTGGTCAACTATAACACTGATTGATAAGATATGTTCCATAAAAAATGGGTTAGATAATCATAAATTAACCCTAAACATTTGTTTTACACATATTCAAGTATCTGAAATATGTTGGATATTGCATTTAACGTTTTAAATTTATTGGTTTGTAAATATGTAAACAAAGAATTCATCTGTTATTGTTATCTTTCACACTGCCACTATAACAGCGAGCCCTAGTACACAGCTATTGCAACAGAGAACGCCACCAACGCTAGGATCTAGTTGAATGTAGTGCGATCATTATTTTTTACATTTCCCCCTATGGTTGTAAACAAATAACGTTCACTCTGAATCGCAAGACACTCAAGGAAAATTCAACGAACCACTCACTGAAAACTACTGAAGGACTCAGCAGCACCTAGTAGCATGCGAGTATCTAACCTAAAAGCTTCCACGAAAGCTCTTCGATCTTAGACTACTTTTCCGAGAAACCAACCGTCAAAGCTTCATTCCGAGATCCGAGAAGCGAGGAAAAACGAATTTTCCACAATCCCAGCAGCTTTCGCCGGAGGTTTTCCGTTTTATGGAACTTTTTCAAAAGCCTTCGCCACTGGGTAGAGCAAAAGGGAAATGGTAAATCCGCCGGCATCGTCGGTTTCGAACGAAGAGTGCATGGCGGTTCGCGGCGGCGCGGATTCTGTTTAAAATGTTAATGAGCAGTGCTTTGTGGTGATAATTCGCCACGATTTATGAATATTGCATGAATTCTTCCTAGTGCTTCCTGTCCGCCCAACGCAAACGCAGAAGTCAACGGAGCCAACTTGGAACCCAACTGGCTCGCTTGTGACATCCGGATAGCCTTCAATTACGGTGTGTGCACGGTGTGTGCAGTGCGGTCGGCGGTGATGAACAAACGTAACCTAAGTCCCTTGGCGAGCCTCAAAACAAAGACGGGTTGTTTATGATGCACTACCTTCCGTGCCATCCGGTAATGTAGGGCCGTTTGTTGGTAGTTATGCCACTCCTGCCCGACAGCTTATGAGGCCTTTGTCGAGCCTTTCATCGCCACGTGTACTAATTCAGCAAACATACTAGCAACAACTGTTTTTGACAGTACTACAAATAATTCTCTAGAGGTGTACCAATGGACACCAGGATAGTCCATAATTTGATGCATTCTTTCACCATAGCCAACAAAACGAGAACTTTTATTTAAAATCAATTTCGTAGCTAATGAAGCATACAAATCAAAACGCAAGCGAACAAGTAAAAACAGACAAGCGAGCGAACGAACGAACGAACGAAGAAGCACATCCAAAAGCACGTAACGTGACTGTTACCTGTCAGTGCTGTGCCCATGTAAAAGTGGAAAATGAACGTTGAAATAAGGAAAGCGAAGGGCGACAGCGTGTGAATATCACGTTGCGTGATTCGTGCGCATTACTAGGCGTTGCTTGGCTCCCTGGAAAACCATGTCCCGGTCATCGCCAACGACCAACTACGCTACTCATTTGCACCTCCGTGCTACCTTCTGCCTGTGGTGGGGAGTGGGGCTCCGGTGTCCGGTGAATGATTTACGAGTTTTGCATGTTTCCTCCCACTGCGACTGCCCATGGACGTGTGTATATTTGTGTGTGGATATATTGTTATTCCACCCGTTCCATTCCAATGTTCCAATGGTCCACACTCACTTTGTTCTTTATCTCTCCTTCCTGTCCCTTTCTCTCTGCATTTTCGCTCTGTTCTTTGACATTTTTCATTTGTTTTCTTTTCGATTGTCACCGGCGGGAGGATATGCTTGATGATGAGAATTCCCTCCGGGAGGGGGGACGGACAAACACACAGAGACAGCTAGGGCTGGCTGATTCTTGGATGGGACCATATTAATTATTCATCCTCAGCAAATACGTACAGGCCATTCGAAACACCGGTCCAATTGTTCCGGGCCGGTTCTGCTGAAACCACCACCGTTACCAGCGACCATCGCTTCCGGGCATTCGCTTGCCGGCAGCCGCATGTGGTGTACTTTTCAGCTTCATGGCTTCCGGTTCGGTGGTTATTGTATGTGGGGTTTTCTCGACCGCATCACCAGCTACCGGTTTATTGTTAACGGTGGCGGTCACAACGCAAATCAACGGATGCGTTATGATGTGTTGGAGTATTGAGTAATATTTTTTACTACTTTTTTTTATAAAAAAGGCCGTAGAACGGCTGCTGATAGATAGTCTAAATAAATATCCAAACCACACAGGTATTTATGTTTTTTATGTGTCTTATCAATCCGTTTAAGCGTTATTTGTACAAGGTTTCATCGTATCTGTGCGGTCCTTTTTCGTGAAATTGAAAACAAAGTTATAATGTAACTAGTCTAATTTCTAATAATTGCCTTTGCATTTATTTGCAACCTAAAATCGCTCCTCAAATTCAATATAAGTGGAAGGTAAGACTTCTTTTCTTCTTATTTAAAGGTAAAAAATCGTGTCTAAAAGTATCAATAGAGGTTTGTAGTCCATAATATTCATCTACTAAGATGAGTTGTTGTCTAATCTGAAGACAATAGAGATCGTTCATTTTAATAACTAACAGAGAAGATGAAACATTCAAAATTCAGCATTAATATTTCTTGAAAAAAAATTCTGCTAGTGCAGGTTGTGTATGTCGCTATAAATGAATTGCATAGTATTGATTGTTTTACAAAGAATAAAGAAGCAAATACTGTTCAATATAATTGAGGATATATAAGGATTGGGTGTTGCGAATGGTCAACACTCAAAAAGACTATCCTTTATTGGCTTGATATGATCACGGTAGAGTGACAACAATTGAAGCAATAACTGTTGTAAAACGATAATGAAGACTATTATCGTGATCGTAGATCCTTGTTTTGATTTCTGTTTTTCATTTTCCATATTCATAAACAAGCACTTCACATCCCTAAATAAGCTGCTTAAGCTCCAAAACGATTGCTTCAGTTCTTTTGTCTATTTGTTTAAGTCGTTGCAGATATAAAAATCATTTTTATTATTTACATCAATCTGTTACATTCAAATTTCATCATAATGAATCATGTTAAGTCATAATATTCAAACGCTTTTTTCTAATTATATACAGTCATAAATGAAGCAATCATTTTTCCGCTGCAATTCGTCATTGTGAAATGTTAGTCTCTGCTGAATGACTTCTGCATTATATGGCACACAATAAAGTGACAACGTAAATAAAGCGTGACTAAACAAAGCAAACTAATTATGTATACACATTGGATTCCAATTTTATTCGCATTTTCATACCGGACAGTTCCATTAAACCATCGCAAATACCCTTTTTGCCAAAATGTTAAACACCGTGCTGGAAACGAAGGGCAACATAATCTTCCATCGTTTGGAACCTCCTCATTTATACCACTTGCGACGGCTCGAACAACAACAAAGTAATCAGTAATTTGCTTCACAAACCTATTTACTCACACATTAATCCATGCACATGCGTGACCCACAGCTAGACTCCCCCGGATATCCTCCCCCTTTTGATGACATCCCACGACATGCACATCCCGAGAGGGGGTTGATTATCGTTCCAACCCCATTATCTCCATTGGGGGTGGGAAAGCAGGTGGGTTTGTCGACTGTCCGGTCGACAAAACAAAAGCCTCCCCCATCCAACCGTGGGTAAACGCATGAATGATGAGCTATGAAGCGACCTCACTCTCCGTCTTCCCCAGCTCAGCCCAATATTCGGTCGCTCCACGGAAATCGTTCAAATGCAGTCCAAGTTTATGACACGCTATCTACACACAATTCTCGGTGATGTTTACAGGCCAAACGTAAACGTTCTCCTAGAATAATCGCATGTAAAAGCATCAAGAGAAAGCCGCAATGATCACAAACCAGCGACCCCGAGCAGCCCTTTCTTCAACCGAAGCGACAAGAAGCCCAAGAACCAAAACCGTCATCTCAATCGGACTTGTCAAGGTGTGTCCACCACATTGTAAACATAAATCGTGACATATCGGTTTCAACAAGAAAGTAACATCCGAACGCGACATTTCGATGCCTACGAAATATCAAAGTGACAACGAGCGAGTACTGCTGCACACGAGTTCGGCCACAGCCGAAAAGAACCCTTTCCATTAGAATAAACAGTGAAAGTGAGTTTAGGTTCGAAATTTCACGTGTCGCCGATGAAAGAATGCGTCGTTAAGAGTCTGATCAAAGCATGCGTCGTTAAGAGAAGAACGCGAGTTTATGGTAATATCTCCACGGTCGGGTGGAATTGTCAAGTTTCCCGGAACCTGACAAACAATAGGTTCTAAGGTTGAATTAACAGATGGAAGCTCTACCGCATCGGCTGATTGGGAGAAACAGAGAGTGAGAGTTGGGGGAAAGTTTAGAATTAGTGAAAGCAACAAAGTAGGATTAGGATTTAGTATATAAGCTCGATCTTTTGAATAAATCGAGGCCAGTATTTTGAGAACCGTAGAGACGCGTGTTTCATTGCGTTAGTTTCTTTCCCATCCATAGGTTCTGCAGTGCTGGTCGAGACAGATCGCCATTTTAGACCGCTCGCTACGTTTGTGACATTTCATTTGGTGACAGCGGTGGGATTACGATATCCCGTATCGGTTAAGTAGTTCCCCGGTGGGTGACGAACGCCATACAGAAAGTGCAAGTGAAGTTTGGAAAAATATTGAACAATGCAGCGAAAAAAGGGTTGTGCTATACGAAGTGTGTTTCGGAACACTGTTTAGAAGTGAAATAGAGCAAAGGAAATCCGTGAAGAGAATCACGACGCAACCATTATGCAAGAATTGAGCATAGGTATTTCTTATACTACCATCAGGCAGAAAAATGGAACAGAACGAAATGACAATTAAATGTGCGTGTTTTGAGATACATATGTGACCGATCAAGTTGAAAGTGAAATAGATTTTCGTTAAAGAGTGATTCAAACATTATAAACCGTGAATATTCAACAATGGAGTGGCAGCCTTATAAAATGGACATCAACGAAGAGAGAATAGTGAGAGCAGCAGGGGTGAAGTTAGCAGCAAATGGCTAGTTTGAGAGCAGCAAACCGCAAGTGAAGCAGCCGGGAGGATGATGACATGTCAGTCCAACGTGGAAGGATGGATCGTAACCGACCTGAGCTATGGAACCCCAGATAATGAAAAGGACCAATTTCGACGAGAGACCTGCGCGCAGTTAATTTATACAGTATGGTATGGTGAGTCATAGTCAAATGAAAGAATCTCAAGTATGATTTAAACTGATGTAAACGAAAAAAAAAATCATCAGAAATGGAATATTCGGGATTTGTAGGGAGATGTTGGATTAGAGGAGAAGGTCCAGAAGAAAATTATAAGACAAACTATTCATTTGGGAAAGCTCACTATTTTGAACAAGATCAGGTCTACAATAATAATTTCAAAAGACATGATCGTCGTAAAAGTGTAAATCAGCATTGGAGAAGAATGAATACCGATGAATCATATCAATATCAGAACAATAAAACCAACCATCACTCGTATGAGCAAAATTTTAATCGAGGGAGGCAGTACCATCATGGTCAGGAAAATTTACATTGCATAGAACAAGAAGATTCACAACCAAGTAGTATAAAGGAAAAATTCAAAATCCATTTATTGGAAGAAGAGATTCATGATTTAAAAGCAGATATAAGAAGTATGCGGAAAAATGCTTCCCAGGAGTCTTTACAACAAATATTATCTGAGAAGACCGAAGTATTAAGGGAAAAATTCTCGTTGATAGAACAGGTTGATGATCTTGAAGACGAACTTGAAATAGTAAAAGAGGAAAGTATGAAGAAAGATATTGAATTGAATGATTTAAAGGAAAAGTTGAATGATACCCAAAATTCGTTATTGAAGTTGCGTGAGGAAAATGAAGAATTGAAATCAACGAACAAACAATTGGGAGAAGAGAAGAACCAGGTAATTGAAGAATTGAAGGAAGCACTAGAAAAGCAGAAAGTATTAGATGCTCATAATTTAAAGGTGCTAGAGGAAAACACCAGACTGAGGGAACACTTAGAAATTTTAAATCAAGATTTAAATGACGCAAATATGAAAATTGAGGTTTTATCAAAGGGTTTATGCGAAATGTCTACTGAAGTAGAGGAGTTGAATGAAATATTTGACGAAAGAAATCGATTCATAATCCGCCAGAAAGCAGAAGGGATAAAAAAATTTGAATGTTCTGAAGATAATAATGGGAAAGAATTAACGATCACAGAGACCGCAAAGAAACAAATCTATAAGAAAAAAAAACGAAATCGAGGAATTAAACGAACGGAAAGAAAAATTGATAGGTTTATTGGCAAAAGCAATTCTTATGAAAAGAGAGATAATGTTGGCAAACGGATTTACGACAAAGAACCATCGGGTAGTGCATTATACCAATGCTTCCCAAACGAACATTACAGAAGGGTTGTGAAGGAACTTTTCAGGACCAGGGATGTTAAAATATGGTAAACAAAGAATTATTTTATTTTATAAAGCAACTATCAGAAAATTTACAATACCGGAAAAATTTACACAGAAAAGAATGAACTCGAATTTTAAACTTAAACAAAAGGATTTTTTTTAATACTTGGCAAAAAAAACGTTTATACAATTAGGATGGGGTAGAACAATTTCGAAATAATTAATGCAGAATTAAGGAATGGATTGAGTCGATTGTATGTTGGATGGAATAAAAATGGGCAAAGCAAGAATATAAATGAAGATCAAAATTAAGAGCTCAAGATTTGCCTTCATTAAAATTCGTGATAAAATATTCTTGACTTCCCCATTTTTTTTACAACGAAAGGTCAACAGATAGCAGCGTAGAATTTGTACTTATAAATAAATGAAATAACGAGCAACAAAAGTTGTCAATTTCAGATAAAGATAAATTAAAAAAGGATTAAGATAATGAAACGAAGAAAGCGAAACAGGAAGAGTGAAATGACGAAATTAAAGAGAGTGAAACTTTAAGAATGAGAATGAAGAGAAACATAGAGACTGCTTCAGAAATGGATGTGGCCTTGTGGGTGCTAGCTTCGCCACATCCCTAGGATTCTTTGAGCCAAAAGAGCTCTTAGACGGGGTCCAATTCCCAGTACCGTTAGTAAGCAGAAAGAGGTTCAAGAGAAATATTACATGTTCTACATACATAACAGAAAGAAAAAAAGAAATAATAAAGCATTGAAAAGAAAGAGTAGGAAAATAGCATATCAATGTGAAATGAATGATAAAATTTGATTCAAATGAGAACGAGAGAGAGAAAAGAAAAGAGCAAAACGCATGACCAACATTTGGGTTCAAGTCCCAAGCTCGTAAAAAGGAGGAATAGGAAAGAAACGATAAAATGAATGAAAACGAATGTAACGAGAATGAATATTTTGAAAAGCAGAGAAGCCCTAAAGTAAACAGAAAATGAATTTTAGAAAGAAAGAGAAACGATAAATCAACGAGAAAGGAAACAAAGTGAAATCAATGAATAGAACGAATGAAGGTAGAAAGAAAAACTAGATGTTGAGATTTGTCGGATGCAGACCATGAATGCACATGCATCATAACCGGTCCCATTTCAAGAAGACACTAGGAAAAAGGCAATGTTGGATGATAGCATAACAGTGAGAATTAAATTAATCAAAAAAAAAATTGATGGAAAATAGATTAGGTAATTACCAACCTTAAGCCGAAAAACTAACCAGCTTAAAGATCGCCTCTTTAAGTCGACCTTCAAGCTCCAGTAAGTGGGGGGGGCATGAAGCGACCTCACTCTCCGTCTTCCCCAGCTCAGCCCAATATTCGGTCGCTCCACGGAAATCGTTCAAATGCAGTCCAAGTTTATGACACGCTATCTACACACAATTCTCGGTGATGTTTACAGGCCAAACGTAAACGTTCTCCTAGAATAATCGCATGTAAAAGCATCAAGAGAAAGCCGCAATGATCACAAACCAGCGACCCCGAGCAGCCCTTTCTTCAACCGAAGCGACAAGAAGCCCAAGAACCAAAACCGTCATCTCAATCGGACTTGTCAAGGTGTGTCCACCACATTGTAAACATAAATCGTGACATATCGGTTTCAACAAGAAAGTAACATCCGAACGCGACATTTCGATGCCTACGAAATATCAAAGTGACAACGAGCGAGTACTGCTGCACACGAGTTCGGCCACAGCCGAAAAGAACCCTTTCCATTAGAATAAACAGTGAAAGTGAGTTTAGGTTCGAAATTTCACGTGTCGCCGATGAAAGAATGCGTCGTTAAGAGTCTGATCAAAGCATGCGTCGTTAAGAGAAGAACGCGAGTTTATGGTAATATCTCCACGGTCGGGTGGAATTGTCAAGTTTCCCGGAACCTGACAAACAATAGGTTCTAAGGTTGAATTAACAGATGGAAGCTCTACCGCATCGGCTGATTGGGAGAAACAGAGAGTGAGAGTTGGGGGAAAGTTTAGAATTAGTGAAAGCAACAAAGTAGGATTAGGATTTAGTATATAAGCTCGATCTTTTGAATAAATCGAGGCCAGTATTTTGAGAACCGTAGAGACGCGTGTTTCATTGCGTTAGTTTCTTTCCCATCCATAGGTTCTGCAGTGCTGGTCGAGACAGATCGCCATTTTAGACCGCTCGCTACGTTTGTGACATTTCAGCTATGGCGAGTAGAAAAGGAAGAGTGACGCCGGCTCCAAGTCGTTAATACTCTCTCTCTCTCTCTCTCTACCACGTAATGAACGACACATTACGCCAGACAGCAACTGTATGTGACGGATTCACCCCTCATGCGTGCTGTGTTCCCGATTGTCCATCGATTAGAAGCGTGTCTTGGAAAATTATCGTCACCAAACCCCCACCACTCGTATGGCTTTGTAATGGCTTCGTCGGACAGCGAAAGGGATGGAGGGAAAAACAATCAGGAACCGTTTAGTGTTCAGCCCATCTCCTCCGTGCACCCTTCTTTCCCACGCTACCCTGTTACCTGGAATAACTCCCCACCTCTGGTCCAACTTTCTGAACTTTCCCACCCCCGGGAACAACCAGTTGGCCTACGGCGGTTGAGGACCATGTTAAAAGTATTAGGAGGAAATTTAATCAAATATTCATCCAACCTGCGGCTCCAAGGAAGGCCGCTGCGTCAATCCTGGCGTACGCGGTCGCTTCCTTGCGAAAATCCGGGACCAGGCTGTTGTTCTGATCAACTCCTTTCGCCTCACGGGCTAACAGCGTAGCTTTCATCCCCCTCCATGACAACAGTGATGATGCTGATGACTATGGTGACGATGGTTTGCTCATGCCCATTGACTGTCATGTACTTGACGATCCACGACCACCCTTCGACCACTTCCCGGATCTCCGGGATGGTCTGACAGGCTAACGAAAGGCTTCTTCTTTTTCTCCCAGATCCACTCCGTCGTCTTCTGGGGCCAACTACCATGTGAATGAGTGAATAAATGATAAGATCTTATAAAAAATTGCTCGCTTTTTTCTTCAGTGTATGTGGCTGTCAGTGCTGGCCCTGTAACCGCACCATTGCGGTTAGTGGTTTGGAGTGATTGAGCACTGGAGAAGGAGAAGCTCCAGGGGACTTTACCGTGGAAAGCGGGAGCGATGGAAAGAGCGGAAGGGCGAGTGAAGAATGGCACGTGCATATGTTTGATTGGAATCGGTTGGATGGTTAATTCGGGCTCGTAAAACAAGACGTGAGACACGTGACGAAGATTACGGTGCGTACCAGTACCACCGTGTGTTGTTGCTTGGGTTTTGTCTAACTTCTTGCGGTCGATCATCGAGCCGTGCCTTCGTCATACAATGTGGGGCGTGGAGCACGTGCGTATCAGCGTATTCAACCATTTTAAAGCTCGATTTGATGCATTCGAAACATGAAATGTTTGCTTGGTCTTCTTTGCAAACAACAACGCAACAAATAAACGGATTATTCTGGAATCACTAACCTTACTTAAGGGACTAAACTGGGGCAATTAGTATTGGTAGTCGTTTCATTTTGATGTTTATTCAATAATGTCACGGTAAATAAAAATCCCGACCAAAACACATAGGTTCAAATCAAATCACAAGAAACTGATATTTCAATATAAACATATTTTCCACAAAAAAAGGAAGGCAATTTCAGTATATCTGAAACATACTGTTTGAGGGATGCACAATGTTGGTATTTTCATCGCTTTTAGTTTGTATTACCAGCATCAAAATTGAATGCCTTTTCATGCAGGTGCCTGGTATACCTAGACAAATATTAAATCATCTTACTAGTATGCAGAGTATTGAAATAGTACGTTTACTTTAAGCAGATTTTGAAATTCCAATGCAAATTTGCAATTTATGAGCAACTGCATTGTAATCTTTTCCTCTTCTTCTTTTGTTCTTTAAATCCTCAAAATCTTCTTATAACATCTTAGATCTTTTTATGTTTATAAATTAAGAATAGACATCAAACATGTTTGATTAATTATTTGAATTCAATATTAAAATGAAAATCGATTATCTATAGCTAAAGAATAGTAATGTCCGTCGCAGAGAATACATTACACAAATTATCACCAACGCTTCATCATCGACTCCACTTCACTAACTGTTTGGTCATCCAGAAATCCGCAATGGAATACGCTGCCCATTCAAGATAATCAAAAACTATCACATAAATTACAATGTATCGCTCAAGAATCCGAAGATACCATCGCATCGCATTAATGGTCTTCATTTAAAACCCACAGATTTCCATCCCCAAGTTCTAAACAAAACCACCCTCTCACAGCAGTCACATCCTGCAAGGTGGTCCTGACCATGGCTTCGGCAACATTTTGTTGCCATTTTCGCCAACGTGCCCGTACAGTTCGAGCTACCACAGTTCACTTGACAAAACACTTTGATCCAGAAGCCGGCAAATAGCTCTAGCACACACGGAAATGGGTTTCGTTACAACGGACGCCATCAAAGCCAAATTTAAACCAAACAAGCATCAGTGGCTGTTGTGCTGCCAGACCACATACACTGGGGCTAGCATGTGAGGTGGTGCCTGGATGAACTGTCCTGAATAATCTGCAGCAGCATAAGCCAACGCTAACGAACGTGTACCGGTACCGGGGAACCGTAGCGAGCCGTTAGTGGCCGTTGTTGCCCTTTGCTTGAAGTTGGCTGCAGTTTTAGAAATCTCGGGTGGCACTGGCAAGGGTGTGCATGTGTGGTGGTCCTGGAGGGTCCTCGCTATGGTAGTGCCCGAAAGCCATGTCACATTATGCTCAGTCGTTTGTAGCGCTGTAATGGAACGCTCACGCCAGGAGGGCGCATCGTATGCTGTCGACACTGTGTCGCCTCTTATGTCATGCTGAGCTTGCAGCTTGTGACGATTAAATTATACGAACACAGCTAACACGGTTAGCTCGCTCGCTGGCCTGCATCGCAATGGCGCTCGGCCTGGCTTTCGGCGTTGGTCAGTTGCCATGTGATCAGGACAAGGTGTACGAACCAACGGGCCACAGCCCTAAATGGCAATCGGCATCACACAAATCTGACGCTCCCTCCACCCAGCCATTCTCTCCACAAAGTCGCAATATTCAGCCTTTTAGGCATAGAAGAGAACAAGAGGGATACTTTACTGATAGGTAGATAGACGGTACGCTGATACTGGACGATCATTCGTGTGCGAGAATAATGAGTTCACTCAACTGCTATTCAGCACTTGCCTATTAGACCACACGAATTGCTCACGAAGCAGCATAAGTGCACTCACCAAGTTCCATACGCGAGCGTGCATCGAAAAGGTGCAAATCACGAATTCTTCACCGCTTCCACTTCGCAGGCATCGAGGCGAACGTGTGCTTGAAGTAGATAAAACCTGAGCTGAGCTAGCGATGCGCGCGATGATGTGAGCCCTCACTAGGACATCAACTTCACTTGTCCCTAGACCCCTTCCGAACCGCAAAGTGGGGAAAAGGGCGTCGATATAAAGTGTTTTTCATCGACCGACCACCATCCACTCACGAGTTGGTCATTATTTATGAGAGTGAACCGCACCACCGCACCGCACCGTGATGTCCACCGTGACCACAACGCTCCGGAGCATGATCCATCCCATCAGACAGGTGCAAGCATGGAACGGAAGTGCACCCACCGTTGCCAGCGATGTATTGAATCACCGAGAATCCGAGCAGAGTGGTTTTTATGTTCGCTCCCATAGCTCACAAAAGAGCAAGCAAGAGCTCAAGAGTCTCCCACACCTGGCTTGGCTGAACGCGATCCTTTCTAATGCTGTAGCTAGGCTGGCGACACTGGGCGAAAAAGGCGTCAATAGAATTTGAAAAGGCACTGTTTGTGCCGTGCCTCATCAGCGAGAGCAGTCAAGTGACAGTCTCAAGTGGCTGCCATACGCGAGATTCATCGCTCGCTGTGCTTCCTCCCGCTGTTTGTGGTCTTCCAGATTCGATGCATCAACTCGTTAGCCGGTACCAAAAGTGTTTTCTAATGGCACTTGAATGCACTTTCGAAGGGAGGGTGGGGGGGGGGGGGTCGAGGAGCAACCGCTTGCAGGTGGCCGGAAAGATGAGAAAACTTTGCCTCTCAAAGTGAAGAACTAATTCTTAATTGAGGCACTGTTCTACGGCTGCTTCTCTTTCAGGTGCGCTCAAATTGCGAGCCTTCGCGAGTGCACAAGTTCTGCGTGCGAGGATTCATTATGTAGAAAAGGGGAATGAAATTACTTGGCCACTAAGCGTGCATTATGTTTCATTATCATAAACAATCTGGCGAAATGCTATAAAAGCTGAATAAAACAAAACATTTTCTGAGTTTGAGCAGGCCTGTCACCTGTTTGGGATGGTGCTGCGAAGGCGTCTTGGGTGTTAAATCGCAATTTCAACGTATTAAAAGTGTCGTTAAAATGCTGTGTGGATTGAAAAATTGGGCTGCTATAACATGGGCTGCTGGTGGGATGAAAGAGGCTATGATTTGGAAATTTCTTTCCAAAAATTTTATCCCCCTCAAACGGCTTACCACTTCACCGAGTCCCTTCGCTCGAATGCCATTGTTTTACGACCAACACATATAAACACACAGGAAGCGACGCAATGTGCCTAATGCTTAATGTTCCCTTTAAACGGCATCCAAGATGGAGAGGAGAAGGCGGGGAAAGAGGCGCGAATGACTTCTTAAGATGCTTCCTGTCATTAAACGACTCCTCTCGGCGCATTGCCCCATTGCTGAGGTACCGTGCCGGGCAATTACAAGTTCCGCCATAAATTTAATAGGCCTAAAATCTAATCTATTACCCGCGAGCTTTTTGTTTTACTTTGTCCCTTTTTTTGTGTGTCTTCACCATTTTGCCGAGGCCAAGGGGTTGGATGTTGTTGAGCGGTTGGTGTGGCTTCCATTTTTTATGAGCTCTAAAGGACACCATTTTGCAGCACAGAGCGCGTGGAGAGATGCTTTCGCGAGATGAATATACGATGAATGTAGAAAGGGAAATGGGTTTTCAAAACATGCCCTACTCTACTCTTTCGCGTGCTCTCTTCGTACCTTCGCAGTCGCGAATTGTCAGATGGCTCAGGTATGGGGTAGGATTGCTAATGTAATGTCATTATGCATCTTTGGCTGAACATATCATTTCGTTAAAAGCATAATTTAAACCTAGATGGAATTTATACGACTGAAAACATTGATGCATTTTCCGCGAAACAATAACTTAACAGAAAAGCTTCCTCGGAATAACTTCAACAAGTGCTAACAAACTAACGGAATTTGGTTAAAGTAACATGTAAAGTAGTTTGTGTAGTAAAAGCATTGATAGTGTTTTTGTAAATCAAGAGCGACCTGCACCTCAAGATAAGCCTTGCGATGAAGAATTGCAAGTATTACATGATCATGATTCCTGTTAAACTCAAAATGGAATGGATGGAATGGATTCATAATTTGTTAAAAAAGGAGCACACATTAGACATACTTTCCATTCGGGCTATAACGTTAGCAAAATGCGTGCTTTCGCCTAGATCAAATGCCCAAGAGATCAATGCAATTTAAATAACTTCAAACATGTTCTAATTGCTTTAAGTGTTTGATATCGCCATACTAGACTGTACACATCTTTACCAATCGTCTGGAAGCCATTGAAATGATAAACGAACAGTTGTCGACTTGAGCGTGCACTAAAGGAAAGCAAGTTGGAAGAAGTAATGCCATTACAATCAAAAAGGGTCGGGTATAATTGAGTATATCACAAAAATATTATATTATCATGAACTGCAAGTGGTTGAAAATGTAAATGAAGTTCTTTATCAAGAAATAAAAATCCATTTACTGCCAATACTGGGCGCAAAAAGATCTGATTCTTATCTTACTTTATTCCAGCGATGCAACGCTTCAAGAATGTGTTCAACACATCATCCGTAAAGTAACTTAAAAATTGTCAAAAGAACCTGCCTTCAACTGATAATACTTTACAATAAGTTACTCATATGCTTTGTTAGCACAATTAACTGTTGCATCAATGATTCATGTGGTTCCTAATAAGATGACACCGTACGTCATGTCGAGAGAATACCCCAAGACATCCCCTGCCAAGAAGGCACTAAGAACGGCTCAGCAAATCATCGCGCACCTCGCATCACCTCCAATATTCTTGCCAGTGGCCCACCACTGCTGACCGAAGACAAAATCTTTGTTCGCTTTAATTATGTGATAATTAATCTTTTTTGTTTCATCCCTCCTGCCCTCCACCACCCCCCCCCCCCCCCCAAACCACCATTCAACGGCTAACGGCTCGTAGCTTCACCCTCGCCCCGAGGTCTCGCCCTCTCCAGCGTGAAAAGAATCTGTACCATCATTGCCCATCAGCCGCCCATCCGATTGCGTCGCTGCTGCTGCAGAAGCCAAGGCTGCGGCAACGGCAAAGCTCCCCCCCCCGGAACACGTAACCCATTTTACGACCTCCGAGGCGTGGACCTGACTGGAGACTCACCGTGGCCGACTTTCCACCTCCCGGAGCATCATCACAATGATGGCTCTAGAGCTGATCGCGAATACCAGCAGCGTCCCGCCGAAAAGCGCGTTTTACATGCCATCCGAAGGAAGCCATCACCTTGGCCCCACCTTGTCTCTCCCTCCTTCTCTCTAAACAGCACCGATTGTAGCATCTGCGGGGGAGAAGCGGCTGTGAGTGGGGGGCGGGTTTGAGGGGTTATAAAATATAATTTTACTACCCTCCGTCTGCCTAAAGATGGCCATAAACTCTTCAACTTTCGGGCGGGCGGGGGAGGAGAGGGGCCTCGAGAGCCTCGTGAGAAAACATGTGCCCCTGTGCCAGTCCTTGCTGGCGCTGGATGGCGCTGGAATGCGGAAAGCCTGATTTCCACGTCCTCACGAACGAACAAACACGCTTCAGTGGGCGCACGAGAAAGTCATTCTTCTTCTTCTTCTTCTTCTTCTCCTGCTTCTGCTTCCCATGTTTCCTCCACTCGTCTCCAGCCAGGGAGCAATTTGTTGACGTTAACTGTCAGACGATTTCTGGCAGTCCCGCTCGCAGCTCGAGACTCGCTTGTGCTGTCGGTGCTGGAGTCGAAGCTTTGAAGCGATTTAACTTATCTCTCTCTGCCGGTGCCGGTGTGTTGTGCTCGCTAGCACTCGGAGCTGCAGTTCAAGACTTCGAATGCCGTAGCGACGAAGAAGCGGAGGGGTTCATATACTCTGGTGCCTGGCGGAGGACTTGCGGGCCTCCGATATCGAAATGCCAGACTCGTCTCGACTCGACTCCGGGAGCACTGAAGCGAAGCGGACCATCGTCGTAAGCGTTCGCCGTTCGCCATCTCGCCTATCTCTAATGGGAAGTTAAAGATGAAGATGATGTTTCCGACAAGCAATTAAACAAATCTCATCGGAAAGATCCAACCTTTGGCTGCTGGCTGGCGGCCTCTGTGCTATCACGAACACAGCGACGCTACCATTGTGTGCATTATTTAAGCTTTCTCTAAAGCCCCGGATTTCTGCCCCGGTTTCTTCGGCGTGATATTTCCATTTTCTTGTTGCTGGCTTTTCAACAACCGTCCGCCAGCTTCTCCTTCATTTCCTACATTTTCCATTTCCCCATCCACAATATGTTCTGCGTCTTTCTTGCGTGGAGCGGATGGTGGATTAACAAATTCGCCGGTGGGTCGCCGTGGATGAATGCTTCTAATTAACGTCGAAATGTGTGTGCCACGGTGCACGGCTGTTCGAAGCGAGGCGGAGTTCAATGCTGCCCCATGACCGAATGACCCCTGGGAAGGGCTCTAGGCTACCGAAAATCGATTTACGTACACGGCGCTTGGCGCTCGTAGTGGTTTGTGGCTCGTGGTCTTTCGGATTGAATGGAGCAGAGACGCCGTGCACCGTGGACCGTGCGGGATTACCGTTTGGCATTGGGTCTCCCCCCGGGTGGTCAATGGATTAGTTTACGCTTACGCGACCTTGGCATGGAATAGGACCCCCTAGACCACAACGACATATTTAATGGCATCTCTCGCCCTCGAAATTGCCTCCATTTATGCTTGGTCCAGTGCGACGAACGCATAGTATGTGAGCAGTAGTAGCGCTCACCGTTCAGCTTGAACCGAGCGGTTATCGATTTTGTGCTAATTCCTACGCCCTGATCACCCCACGACATCCGATCTTTGTCAGTGAATCACCAACCCAACCAACCTAAACCACCACCACCAGCACCAGCAAGGGCGTGAATTAAGCATGTCTAGGTCACGGCCCTGGTGACTGGTAGCGCACTCGACTCGACCATCGACCAGCGGTCCGGTGTCCGGTGATGATATCGAGCAGTTGTTCTCCTCTGTCACGGTATCCCCTTCCCGGGTGTTCTTCGTTCTATCAATCGCGACATCCGGTGGATGTGACGAAGCACGTGACGGCCCACTGTGGTGGTCAGCGGCGAGCAGATTTTTTTTTCTGTTGGTTTTGGCCACCGTTCGTCTCGTTTCGGTGCGGATGATTAATTGTAACAAATTGTTCGATCGATTGAAAAAAACACTGTTGCTACGCCGGTGGCTGTGGTTTCTCCGTGCTTATGATGGTGGGATGGATGTTGAGCTTTTGGGAGGGGGGGGCAGATTTAATCAAATTGTTGCACGCACGTAATACGTCGATGATTGAACAGTTTTTTTTTGGCCTCCTACTATGTCATGGAGTCTGCTTCTAGGAGAAAAAAATGACTCATCTGTAGATACGAATGATGTTGTTTCAATACTAGCTTAGGACAACCATAGTCTCAACACTGTCGACTTGGAGTTTGTTAATTGGTTTATTTTTATTTATTGAATTATTGCAAGAACGATTAAAACTAGTTTACAAGTAATGGTAAGCATGAGTAGATGGACATTAGCATAGATTTCCATAGTCTGTCACCAGTAGAAAAAGGAAGATTAGGCTGTAAGCGTGCGTTACATGATTGTTGATATGGACTAGAATCTGGAGTATTTATCAAACCATAGTATGTAACCCATCTTTTACATGAGTTTAAGAAAATACCATGAAGGCAGCAGATGAAAGTAACAGCCAGTCAGAGTGCCGCTGATTAAAGTATCAACCAGACCACAAGCCATTTCATCACATAATTTGGACGCAAAGGCTTTATTAAACATGCTTTTTTTCGCCAAAACCCTACCAGCGCCGGTGTACATAGCCAGAGAGGTAGAGGCAGTGCCAAAACTGGTCGCCGCGTCGGGAATACGTGGAATGTTGTGGCTCCATTGCCGAAACCCGATAATGGAGGCGCCAGGTAACCGGTAAAATTGCATATTTTCATGACATTTTAATAGCATTTTAAATGGTTTAATAACTTAAGGATCTCAAACTCCATTATGTGGTGAATGATGAAATGTTGAGAATTCTTTTCTACATTCAATTATTCGACAACTACTGTCCTTGCAGAAATATCACCAATCTTCTAAAGTAACATAAGCATAGAATAAAATTACGTACAACATACAATTAATGAATAAATACAAACTTAACATGTATGTACACTGTGGACGTGGCGCGAACCGCAATTTTAAATCCACTGCTATAGGGTATAGTAACATTACTTTGAATTAACAGGAATCAGCTATCGAACTTCATAGACGACCCGTGAATAGAAGAAGACAGTATTTATTTAAGTAATGAGAAGAACATTAAAGTTCTTTGTAACATCTTTATTCTTGATTTTCATTCTATATTGAGATTATCTTACAACCATCTTGCAACCAAGACTAAACTAGAGATCTATACTGACTCTTATAGGAAGAGAAGTATACAATCTAAATCAATTAAATTAAACAATTAAAGTTGTTAGGTGTTTTTATTTTTGGCAAGCAAATCCCAGTTGACACTAGTCGTTATTTGTTAGTACGATATCCAGCCGGGGATACATGAAGCGTAAACTCAAGCGTAAATATAAAATTAATTTACACTTGAACATGTTTACATGGCCGGGTTGAGACACGTAATCCGAATTACACTGAACTTTTATCGACTTTTGTGAGAAAAATAGGATCTTTTTTCCGAAGAAAAAGATTAAAAACGCCAGTAATGATCACTCACTATTAATGCAAACCACAAACATGAAATATAGAGAGGCAAATCGCTTGCAAACAGCGTTTACGCTTGGATTTATGCTCCGTGGACCTATAATCTTTTTTACACCGTGTAAACGGCAAATGTAAAGTTTTTGGCATTACATTCTGAGTTTACACGAGAGTTTACGCTTCATGTATCCCCGGCTTCCCTCTTTAATATTATAAAACACTTCTACAGGGACTAAACGTATTGCATCGTATACGATGTAAAGAAATTTTGCTAAATCCGAAAAAAAATATTAGTTAGAGTTGCTGTTGGTAGATGAAAAATGTCCGGAAAAGGTTCTCTATTGCTCCTTTTTCAACAGGAAACTTCTTCAAAACCACTTCTCAAGACACATGTCCCCAGTAACATCCCAGATACTGACCGAACTCTAAACTACTGCCTTAGCATCGAACGATAAACAATGAAAAATGGATTGATTGAAGCAAACAATGCGTACCACTTGGCCAGCGCGCAAAACGTGCTAAACGGGTGAACATCGTGCACCCACAGCGTATTACACCCAGAGCATGCAGCCGGCAGGTCGTATGGAACACGATTTATGATTGCCTTCAAGGTCCAAGCCGTCCCGTTGCGCAATGTCGCGTGAAAAGGTCAAACGCCGAAGCCCGAAGAACGCTTACGCTGGTGACGATGAGTAGTGTCGCAGGAAGGAAAAATGGCA
>NC_064877.1:57353146-57385646 GCF_943734665.1 Anopheles aquasalis
CCTGCAATTTATTCGGTTTTACCCGAAATACGTCAGACACCGACTTGTACTTCGCCGTTAAGGTACGCGTGATCGCCAGCGTGTCCAACGGCACTTCACGTGGCATAATGTACACGGTGTACGGTCCCGAACCGGACGCCGGGTACGCTCGCACACGGTTGCTCATCATTGGCTGCGCCGACGGTGCGGACGTAGCCGTTTTCTTTG
Organism: Anopheles aquasalis; assembly: GCF_943734665.1. Taxonomy (NCBI): domain Eukaryota; kingdom Metazoa; phylum Arthropoda; class Insecta; order Diptera; family Culicidae; genus Anopheles; species Anopheles aquasalis. Next base: position 57,353,354 of record NC_064877.1, read on the forward strand.
CTGCCGGGGGGGGTGACGATGGCTCGCCGATCTTCCTCTTCCCCGACACCACGGTGAAGCCATCATCCGGGCTGCAAGCAGGCCCGGAGTCAGACTCCATGGCGGGGAAGGCGTGAGATGACACGGCGAGCAACAAAAACAAAAATCAAAAACTACACTAAAAATTATAAAAAAACAAAGACAAACTACGAACAAAAATGGGTCACCCTGTGCGACGATCGGCGATCAAGGCCAAATCTCCGCGCACGATGCCCCCAAACTACTCGTACGCAACGAAGCAGGAGCAGAGCGTAATACGATTACGCGCTAGCTCCTGACGCTACGTACCACACACACACCGACACTGCCAGGAAACTAACGGGACCCGCCTAGCGTAGGTTTTACGCTACAAACGGGATACACGGTAGTTCACTGGCACAAAACACTTACGGAGACCACCAGATAACAACACGATCGTGAGAAACCGTGCTGTGATCGTCGACGGCACAGTAGCACAATGGCACAACACTCACTAACACTGGCACCACGCGACACCGTAAACAGGCCGAGAGCAGAGGAACGTAAGCGCATCCGACTTCTTCGGCTGCAGGGAGCAGAATGATCATAGCATATTTATTGAGCGTCATATTATGATCTTATTGTTCAAATTTATTACAAAATGGCGCGATTTTTATCTTAAATCCTATACCCAATCATAAAGGAATGTTTTTAAGAAATGTTCACGGTTTAAGAATATCATAAAGATAATAAATAGTTTTGTTGAATAAACTACCTCTACAGCTTAACCAGAAAATTGCATCCAAATGTTTTCAAACGGTTTTCCTTCAGAACATCCATTGAGAGCAGCCGACATGAATAATTGCTGCAAAAAATCCTGCAAGAGTACAAAACACCAGGCGCCTCCATCGCACTAGGAATTTAATTTCAATTTTAAAGCACCCGGAACACATGTGAACACATACAAAGAGACACATGCTCCGTAACCAGTGGCTTGTGACATACCCCGGAATGGCGCAGTTCACCCTCAAACATGCATCAGTTTCACTCGGTCAAGTGACGACGTGTTTGGGCTCCTTTTCTAGGGTGGAACTCCCGGTGGTATTGCGTTGTGCAGCACTGGCACACTGAACCGCCACCAGCGGGTGATGATACGGAGAAAGAGGATTCCCGGTAGTTCCCCTTCAAGAACGAAACCACCGGCAAGCGACATACTGGCGAAGAGTTACTGGGACATTTTGTACGATGGAAATATTTGTCACGTACGAACACCCTGCCCGTTCTGCCCGTTTCTTGAACACATGGTGCACATGCCTGCACTAGAGCACTCGAGTCACAATTTCGTCTGTTACGTCAAGGCCACGGCAGCCACGTTCGGAATATCTAGTCAGATGCGACAAGACTCATGATGAACTGCAGGATTAGCGAAAATGAACTTTAGATTTCATTTGATGTACTCTATTATGAAGGAAATGCAAGTACTGGTGCAGCGATATAGAAACCAGCAGTTTATGTCATCATTTTATGGGAATCGAAACGGAGAAAAGGTTTATTTGAGTCACATACGAATGACTAGGAGATGATAAAGAATAAGAAAGCTTTTCTATGTACTTGGCCCTCTATAAGTCACTAACAAATATCAATAACTTTCTAACGTACTAACAACCCGTAATAACCAAGGAATAAGAATCGTTGGTTACCTCAACATGAGTAAATAATCAGAAAAGACGATCAAATGATTTAATACCATGCCTTAAATCCCTTTCATTCAATTCAGCATTGCAGCAACACGTTATCGCTAAGTCTAAATTAAGGACTTGGCATTTATAAATAACGAATACGTGTCCATCTCGATTTCTATTTCCGTCGTTCCAACTGTGAGGTTATACATAGCCCAGCGGCTCAGGTTAATTGCAATGCACCTTAACAGCCTTTACTCTGCTCTGGACGGCTCTGGTGCATAATTCAACATTAAAAGCTATTGCTATTAAATACCGTTTTAACCTTCACTTCTTTATGCATCAACATGGCCAAACATGCAACAGCGCCTAGGTTTTGAAACGCTTCTAAAATGTACGCCGGTAAAACATAAAACTACGACTGATCGATGTTGAGGAAATAAATTACAAAACTGTAGCGACTTCATGCGCGTTTTCGAAAAAAAGAATCCAATATTTTTTTTTTAGTTGGTATCTTACGGACGGATAAAAGAATCCAATATAATAGCATTAAAAATGATGCCGCTGAAAAATCCTAACTTGAGCGAACGCTGGCCTCTCGATGGCCTCCGATTTGCGATGCTAGCAACCTTCGCTGATGGGACCTTCGGGCCGGTGGAATCGCTGTGGCCACGGAAAAAAGGGGTGAAATAAATTATCCGACGTAAATCCCACGAGAAGCATTAGGCGTCATTTAAGCCCTAAATGGAGCATAAATCTCGCCCATGCACAGCACAGCGCAGAGTTTCGATTTCGATTTCGAGGTACGTGTACGTGCCCGTGCGCGTGATACAGTATGTTCCGTGTACGAGCTGCTCCCGGTGCTTCAACCTGCTTCACCAGCACCACAAACACAAACAGATTTCAAATCCAACCCACCGGCAACAGCGACGGCATGCGAACGAAGCATAAAAGCAGCGAAACAGTCGTTCCGCTTTAATCGACATAAAAAAGGCATCACAACTTCGAATGGATGCAGTGCAGCAGCCTCTCGCGGTTCCTCGGAGAGCATATGGGAACCGGATGTGCGTGGCATCGTTTGTGAGATTTCCGTTTTCCGTCGATACCGATGCATGAGCTCCCCGAGGAGCATGATAGGAGTTCGCTGTTCGCATCCGAACAGCTCGCCAATGTTTGATGGATGTTTCAAAATTACAGTAATCTGGCTGGCTTCCATTGAATTGCATGCCTGCGTCATTGAGTTCACCAAAGCTTCACTGTACCCGGTCGGCCAGGCCAGGTAGGTTTTTATGTTTTAATTGCCCCACGGAGACGGACCTCTGGCCCTCTGGCTCGGAGGCCCGCTTTCAATGGCATCATTTCGCTTTATGGTAATGAGCTCCGGCGCAGGTGATGGCCACTTTGTTTGCGCAAGGTGCCAGATTCAGCATAAATCTGTTCAGGATCTCTGGGTTCAAATGGAAACACTTCTGCTGCCACTCCAAGTTGGAATGCCGATGGAGGCTGGCCGCTTTTCTGACCTTTTTAGCTTCGGTTGCTAATGATTCGTTTTTATCTATATTAGTACTTTCCGTTTTAGGGCTTTTTCAGTTCTTTCATCAGGCATTTACGTTTTAAATGAGATAATCATTACCTAAACATATTTTAATGGTATTCACTAAGAACTGTGTTAAGTTCTTGCCTTTTTAAATCAATTTAAAAAGCGATGCAGTACATTTATGGAAGTTTCATAGTATTTTTATCACTAGCTATACTCTGTAAGCATATTTCTAACACCTGAAGATTGCAATAATCTTTTGTCCTTTTGATTACGAACGTTAATAACACCCTGTTGGCACTTCATCGTGCTAATATCTCTTCTAAGCTAGGTTGTATCATACAAAACCAATAGAAACAAGTGCAAACCTACGTAAAAAAAAACAGCAGAGAAAGACAGCGGCTAAGAATGTTGAACGGCAGTAATAAGTAACGATGTCTTGATGCATAAGCACATGAATATACGAATGTTGATCAAGTGATACAAAAGATTTCTTGGAAATGAATGATCTTATTTCGAACAAGCAACTTCATGTCGTTCAAAAACAGCTAATATTCTTAAATTTCTTTACAATTTTACATCTGTATAGCATTCAATTTAGGAGACAAACATATTTCTTCTTCGAAATATTGTTCAAGACACGATGTGGATTGAAAGTCAATTCAACTAAGGCAATTGATACCTTCACTAGTTGGTCACTTGTTTTCATATCATCTTCATCTCATCTATACATCTATCATTAATTCTAAAACATTTGCTGATAGACATTCCAAAACACCTTTGCTTTTCCGAAATCCATCTTTTTAAAATTCTTCAAACCTCCAGGGAGCAGAACCAAAAATATGAAATCCCAGAGACCCTCATGAACAATGATCAGGATAAGCATAAGTTATGTAAAAGAAAGAACGCATTTTACGCATTTAATGCAGTTCCAATTTAAGTAATTTAAAGTATTCAAAAGCCTCAAAGTACTCTTAGTCTGTTATCAAATTCTCTATTCTATTCGCTTGGAAATACCTCGAAAATCTTATTTATCCATACTATGGCGATGGGCCTCTTGAATTAATAAAAACCAAATTAAAAATATGAAGCGAACTGGTTCCATCTTCATGCAACATGACATAAGGAAAAAATGGATGACGGCTAACCGTGACCTCCTCCTAAATCATCGTTCCCTGCATGCGCAATAGCACCGCTGTTGCTATTGGAGCGTGTTTGCCTAGACTTTTTTCCTTCTCGCTTAAGCTGCTCGCTCCGCCTCGGCCGCTAGTGAGGACCCTTTTATTGGATTTTAATTCATCCCGACCCATGCGCGATACCGTACAAAGTGTAAAGTCAGCAAACGAGAGACTCATCTCATAAAGCACAATGAACGGTACCGTAGCGGGCGGTAGAAGCTGGTAGCGCGCAACATCGGCATCGTTCCAACCCCCTTCGTTACTATACGCTGCCACTGGTGACTTCTAGCTGAGGGTCGTAATAATTTTCTGATAACAGCAAACGCAGCACAAAAAAAAACGAGAGAAAACGGAAAGCGAGGCCGAACTCTTGTTGCGTGTGGCGAGTGACTCGGTTCGGCTTGGCTCAGATCAGCAGCCGAGCACCAGTAATCGACCACAACAAACGAACGCACTAACAAGCCGTTGGCTAACGGCCACTAACAAGGCCAGCAAGGGAGCGAGCGATCGAGCGAGCACCAAACGACCCATGGTTGAGCGTTATCATCTTGACCTATCTTTGATCCGTAAATTTCTTTTCAGACCGACGCCAACGCGCTTCCGGCCTTATGGTTCCGGCGTCCCTTGCTTGTAGCTCGGAGCCCTGCGTAGTGCGTTGTCTGGGCCTCTACACTCGTCTATTGAATCTGTGCGTTTCCGCATGCCGTGTAATGGCGACTGGGAATGATTATCCAGATGTGTGCATTTTTTTTGCTCCCAGATAGTCATCTCGAGTCTTGTTGTTTCGTCTGGAACCCCTATTCTCCTGTCCTAGCTCTGGTCGAGGCATTAAATTGTACGCGTTGACCTTCTCTGAAATTTTGTATTTTCCTTTTTTTTTTTGTTTGTTGACTTCTAACACAAACACATACGCACTAAAGAAATCCCAAAGATAGGTTATGGGCAAAGCTTTGTTGCTGCCGCAAAGGATGAAGTCAATGATGCGGTACAGCATTGCACAGAAAGCCATACACTCTGTCACACATCAAAGGGTTTGTGATGGGAACCGGAAACCATCGAGTTCGGTAGGCCGCGTGCCTTTCAGCAACCCTTCTACTTCGGTGGGTTTTTGGTGGTTGTTGGTCATGGTTATGGTTTCGGAAGGAAGGAAGGGGATCACTTCTTCACAGGGAAGTCTGTTCCTCACTAGCCTTCATCTCGATGTGGATAGATTTCTAGTATCAACATATGCTCTCAGCACATAGCTGTCCAGTTCATCTCTTCTACCATCAGCACTCTGAGGTTGAGTTGGTCGATTTTGTTTACCGCAACCTTCGCCCAGGGTGGCTGTGAGGAAATCAGAAGTTACCGAGTTGCGTAACCTCTAGAGATGAATCGCAGTTGCTAGTTACAATTGTACTTCCATCACGTGCCTAACAACTTTTTTCGATCTCACTTTTACCTTTACGACTAGCTAGAACGTCAATCTATATGGTTAATGATGAAATAAAAAAATAAAGGCGAAAGAGACAAAGGGTGAAACATATCCTGGCGTATTAATTTTGTCTGAGAGTCTTAGGTCATCACACATCTGTTTGATTGGTAAGCGTAAGAATGTATGCATTTTCTCCGCACATCGCCAACCACTGATTTATTTGATTTGGAAAAAAACGTCTACTGGCACTGGTCATCTTCCAATACTTGCCATTATCCTCCTGCTGCTTTTCTGGATTTTTTTTCTCGTATATCTTGACCATTCCGTTACACGGTGATATGAGTTCCATCTTCAAAGGAAGTGTTTTAGATGTCGGTACGCGCTGCATCACCATCCATGGTGCTTATCATCCATGCAGTGACCTCGAGCAGGCGGAAGCTGGCGATAATTACTGACCGTGAGAAATGCAGTCCGTGATAACTTCTCTGTTCAGTCGCTAATTCTGCGCAAGCCGACGTCAACAGGACGAAGGTCCAAAGATTATCAAAGTGCAAGTTTATTAGTATAAGACTTGGTCGAGTTCTTTGCAAAGCGAAACCGTGATGCCCATTGCAAAGCACTGGATGAACGATGCTGCATCACTCGCTTATCATGCTCCCATTCTCGAGGTGAAGTAGCAAGAAGACGCAAACGGCTTAGCCTTAATAGGAAGGAAGCGAAACATTCTTATTCCCTATCATATGGACACAGCGGAAAACAAATGAAGCATTCCTGTTGCGCAGATAGCTTGATGGCAGCGGACACCACATCCGCTTACAAACTTCTTATCGATATTTTCTCACGCCAAACTGTGTGAAGAAAAAGGTTTGAATTGAACATAAAAGGCCTTTAAAAACAACATTGCATCACAGTTTCAATTCGACTTGCAATTGATTCGTGTTGTTAGAGTTACACAGAGAGCTTCAGCGAAAATGAGGTTGACCATTTTGGTTCTGTTAGTTTGTGTTACTTTCTACGCCGGGGCAACTAGCAACAGCCCTGAAAACACCGACGCCATCCTGGAAACATCGACGGCAAAAAAAGTTTTGGGACAAGTGCAGAAGGTGCTGCGCAGTTTTGATGAAATAGACCGTAAGTTGTTGGATCTGCAAGTTGAGATGTCCGAGCACCGCGAGGAGGTGGAGCGAAACTGAACGACCAACGAAATGACATTCGTCGACTTCTTATAGGCTATCCACCGGATGGAGCAAGACATTGAAAGTAACATGGCTGTTCTTCAGGATCGTTCGTTGGTCATCCTTGATCAACAGAAGTCTTGCGCGGACCATAATCGGCTGCGCGAGCGACTGTTCGATCACATTCCGAAGCAGAACTATTCGTCATACAAACCCCTGGAACAGACGTTGCTCTCCTTCAAATCGCGGATCCCAGATTCTGTCATGCCGACATCATCAACACTCTAAGAAGATAGCATTTCACCAACAACACCAGCAACTGTTACAACCGGTAAATCGACTACAACAGCACTCAGTACAACAACCAGGATGATGATCCGTGAATTGTGAATCTCTGCTCGCACAAATAGTGGATATTTGTAAGCATTCAATCAATATTGTTTATTGGAAATTGTATAAATAAAGTAGCACATTAAAACAATTTTTCACAAAATGTATTTTTATTGAAGGAGATCGTTCTGTTTTCCACGGTAAACTTCCAAAAAACTGCGATTGTCACACGCCTTGCTAATATGCACTTGGTTCAATAACATGGTTATGGTTCTGCATGGTATTTCAATTCGATCTTGTTTCTTATAAGAACCCACCGGTAAGAGTGTTTCTACACTGCGCCAAAATTTTCGCTGCCAAAACGAAACTTATAGGATTCCCATAGAAATCTTTCATATTCCAATAGGAATTCTATGGGAATCCTATAAGTTTCGTTTTGGCAGCGAAAATTTTGGCGCAGTGTAGAAACGGTCTAAGATGCGAGACATTCGGGAGTCTACTAAGGATGTGACTTGATGAAATGAAATGAGTCTCACAGGTACTAAAAGCTTTTTTTTTAACATATATAAAGACGGAAAGCCGTAAGTTTTACTAAAAGCTTTTAAATGAATAGAAAGATATACACAAGTACAGTAAAAAAATACTTGAACGTTTACGGTGCGAGAACTTGTGATTGAGCCGTTCAAACTGGAGTATTGGTACACTTCTCCCGAAACGTTTTCTTTGCGCTTCTTAAAGCAAAGCTTTATTGAACTTCTCTTGACACAAATTCCTATTCATTCCCATTCTTTTCCTGTTTTCTTTTCATTTTTTCTCTTTTTCCTCTTCATTTTCTACTTCTCCTTAGTTTTCCCCATTTGGTCCTTCAACCTGCTATTAGATCAGTAACGAGTGGTACCGGGTTGAAGGATAATGACTTGCATAATGGCATCTCAACGACACGCTGGCCGTTTGCCAGACGTTCCGTGTGGTTCTACGTGTACCGCGAGCGACGTTCACCCAATCACTACAATCGATTATCAACTATGGGGACAATCCTAACAACTGAAGAGGTATGAGGTACTAAATGGACGGCAATCGATGACGCGATCGATTTCTCAAACCAAAGGTGAGTAGCTTGGAAGTAGGATAAATAAAACGACATTTCAGTGATTGTGTGTCTAACTAGCATTCCCGCTTCTCACTACTATATTTATAAAATATTCAATTCTGTATTGAATTGCACTAAGAAATTAATAACATGCATCCAAATGTATTTAATTTGATGCTTGAGAGTCATATAAAATTATAAGAATAAGAGTCATATAAAATTTTATTTTAGTCTTGGTAGATTATGATTTCGAATTTGTGTCGACCAATTTTGGATGAAGAATGTGCCGATCTAGATATTAATTATGTGTCGGTGGCTTTCAAAATTCCTCCAAATTTTCTATCCAAAAATCAGAGAGACTAGTACAAGATTAAGTACGGTACATTTTCAATTTCTAACTGCAGTTTTCATTTTTATATCACACGTTTTAACTACTGCTGGTAGCTGCTTTTTAATAAAATAAAATAATCTCGTAATATTGCTCTTTCCTTATTGCAATTTCCTTATCACTATGCACATCTACTTACTGGCAATGTAATCACACACAGATATGTTCATAATTACATTCAATAGTAAATTGCTTTACAATTTCCCTAATAAGTAAGCTTTTCTACTCACCAGAAATCAGCTAAAATTACTGACACCCGCTACCGCTCCCCTAACACAGTCATTTATCTTCATTTTCCTTTCACTTCGCTCGATCGACCGGCAATATGCATTTCAATATGCGATGGCAAAGGATGACACAGCGAACGGGAATGATTGAAGTCGTTTTCAATTTTCCAGCTGTCGAGGGTCGAACAAAACAAAACGACCACCCTCCCACCAGTGCAAACGGACGGCCCGCAGGGTTCTTCTTTCACCATTCGCTCAATCACGCGAATGCTCCTTGCAGACGTTGGCCGGGACCAAGCGAAGGTTATTTTGCAAATCGATCATATCCTCATTGCCACCTTTTTCCCGCCATCGAATGCACTGACTGGTTGGTCTGGGAAGGTGGATGCGATGCGCAGTGAAACCTCATGCAGCGAACGTGTTACAGACGGAGGGTCTGAAGGTGATGGGCGAACGGGCGCATATCCTCCAGCACGAACCCAGCTCCTCCGCAATATGGTGAATGGCGTTGATAAAGAGTTTTCCATGAATATTTTACAATCGTGCGCTTCCACCAGCAGACAATGGCCCGGCGGCAATTGGATTTGATGAGGCAAAGCGCCCGCACCGTACAGTAGATGACTTCGCGGACAGGAGAATAAAAAATGAACAAAACCTACCTTCGCCATCTTACGAAGCATAAGACATGGAAAACGGGAAGAGAATGGAGCGAAACAGCTGATAGATTGTACTGCTTTGCCTTTCTTAACCCAAGCCAGGATGCTCCAAGGACAATAGCAATGGTTCGAAGCCGGTGGGCATTATGGCTTTCATCAGACATTGCTCTTTTTGCAAACCTTCGCGCACATAACGGGTGTGTTTGTGAGTGTACATGGGAGTGCATGTTTTTTTTTCTCATATCCCTCGCACTACACCCTAAACAGGCGTCGATTTTCAATCAACGGAAGGATTAGCCCCTTGAAGCTGTCGGGATACGATGGGAGAGCACGATGAGTAAGCATTCATCACCTTCTCTAGCCCCAGGATCCGTGTCGTAGGTTATTGTAGGCTGTGGAGTTGGATGGCGAATGAGGCTAGCGGCCATTTGGTGTGAATGAACTACCGCTTTCCACGATTCTATCTATGGGCTATTCGGTGTATGTTTGTTCTTTTGTATTTCTATTGTTTCGTGATCGTTTTAAACTGGTGGATAGTACTCGTAGATGTTCGATAAACACTTTTAGAATAAAACTATTAAAGAAATAGAATGTCTTAAGCGAACAAGCGATATTTATGTTACAGTGTAAAAAGAATAAAAGGGAGTAAAAGATGTCATTTTTCTTAATAAAAGCTTTTTTCGCATCTATCTATTTTTAATTGCTTATCTATAAGCATTGATACAAACAAACCAAATACCATTCAATCAATAGACAGAAAGCTTTTTGTGTCCATGTTTTATTCGCTCTGTATTTAGAAGTCAGCAACGGCGAAACGCACTGAACTCCACATAATAAGGTAAGAAATTGTTTCATTCAAAGTAAGGACAAATTCTATTTCTTCATCTTCGTACAAATATTATGAGTAAATGAAGGAAAAGTTCATTTCATAATTCAAACCAACTAAAACGAAACAAACTGTTCCTAATGCAAAAAGTGAAAACCAAAGTAAATAAAAGCAAAGAACATTTCAAATTGTAATCCACCCTAATGGCCTTTGGCTCTTGCCCCACGAATAATCTCCCTCCAGAAGTGTGCGTGTCTCTGTGTATCAGACACAAGCTGGATTGACTCGAATTAGGCCGGGTAATTTTGCTTACGATCGTGGGGTGCCGCATGACTGTCTTATTTGCATAAATTGACTTCCGCTTATTCTTCGGCACCCCCTCAGTGATCACTCTACGCCGCTGAAACTCCTGGGCTGTAAATCATCCACGCACATTGCTCGAGTGGTACATTAAGAACGGGAACGTTTGTATTGCCATTACGGCTGCGCGCTGGTTACCCACGGGTTCTGAATACCTATTGCCAATGCCGGTGATTCGGTCCCGAGAACGTCCGGTTTCTGGAGGGGTATACTGTGGCCGTGTGCCCGGTGTACTGGTTGATTTGATGGGATGTATACACACATATACACTCACTTTAACTTCCGCTATCATTTCCAACAACAATGATTACCCGATTCTACCACAACATAACCATTGGCACCACCTTCAAACTCTGATCCTGGGGGATGTTTAAATCATCATTAGCATGACAATTACGTGAAATTGCAGCTTTGAGCACTACTGAGCGCCAAAATGAAGTTTGCTCTATGAGAAACTTTTAAACAATCATTGGACGATCAGCTTTTATGCTGGCGATTCTATGAACTGTTCTGAGGTCACAGAGTTGTCTATTGGTTGCAATTTTATTTAATGTGAGTATTCAGGTTAAGTTGTCAGTCTACTAAGCATTCTGACGTAGATTTGAACATCACGATGCCATAACTTAGAACTATAAAAATTACACAAATATAACGAAAATATTGTAAATAATACCATGTAAAGTATCACAAACCCATACCACATTTTCGCTATAGTTTTATTACTTTGCCCTAGAACAATCATCAAACGCAAATACCAAAGGTGTTCACTATTGAATAATAGAAAAAAGTAAACAAAAGCAACAATTATCCCGTTATCAACCAACAACACTCATTGTAGCTACAACCAAATTGCATTAAAAAAGTCACATTCTGCAGAGACAACCTGCACACACCTGGAACTAATAGACACCATCGTCCGTGTCACTTCGTTGATGAGTTAGTCATTTCCGTTGTGGCATCATTGCCAGCGCTCTGGCAACGGTGTCCCGGTACGGTTTCACCATAAACTGAGACAAGGATGCGCTGTAACTAAACGCAAAAAAGCTCGTTGTGTGCAACCATGAAACGCTCACACACGATTTTTTTTGTTTGTTGCACCTTACCGAGGTGCGAGTCAGCATCGCCACGGAGATTGAACGAAAGGAAAATAACAACAAAAAAGGGAAAATTTATGCAACATTATGGCACCAGCTTGGTGCAGGACCGTGGCAATAGGAATAGATAGATAGAGTAACAGCGAAAAAAAACAAGAGATTCCTGCAATCGCTTTAAAGGTGTCCCTGTATCCTTTGTTGAACGATGCGGGATTTGGTCGAGGTAGAAAACTGTAAGCTAGAAGCGTCACCAGCATCAGACAGCGACAGTTCACCAAAAAAGGGGTGATTACGGTATGTCTGAGCGAGGGTGGGTTTAACGATCATGACGACGCCGTGATGCTCGAGTAGTCACTGTCACGGCGGGACAAAAGGTAAATGAAGCTAAACTTTAACCATACCACACTATGCATTCACCGTTCGCCCCCCATTGGATGCACCTGGCTAGTGCTGGTTATGCAAAAGTTAACCCAAGGAGAACAGGCGAGAGAGAGAGAGAAAAAAACCTCCAAATGTGTTGCCAGCAAATTACGAAGTGCGGAAAGCATAACCATTATTTCTGGCTCCGGAGTTTCTCGTGCTCACCTCGTGTTCGCCTAGACCACACACCACACAGACTCAATGCACAATGGAGTGGCAAGGAGAAGAAGAGACTTGAACCATTTACATATTGTTTGCTGTTGGAACGGTTTGAAATCATCGCGCAACCCTTCGCGTCACACATAAGCAGAGAAAATGGAGGAACGAAGCAGAGAGGAAACTGAATGTTCTTTTGGTAGACACTCGAAAAGAAGGCACAAAAATGAAGATGAAAAAAAACATAAATTAGTTCTTTTATCCAACTTGCTATCTCCTTGCCACCCACCGCACTCCCTGGATAACAGCCATTCATTTATTCAAACTGCACCCTTGGCTGCTGTAAATTTATCATACGAATTATGGCCCGTGGTTCCACTGCACTGAAGCACCCGGAATAGCTGTACATCTTCCATGGAACGTGATGGAAAATTCGATTTACACAAACCAAGCGTTCAAGCGTATGTTACCACCCGAAGGGCTGACAGGGTTCCGAACATTAGCGCCCGGAATAGAGAATTCAATCAATCAATACACCTGCAGCCCACTGTTACGAGATGACGAGACTCCGGTAAACATCATCACCATTCCGATACACGAAAGCAGCATTTCGTTACACACGTTACGTTTCGTTTTCGGGAAAGGAGAACGTCAGGACGGCCAGGATGAAGATAGAAAACTGTGAACCCTTGGTTCTCGCACTCGCAGATAAGCTCCCTCCATTTTGCATATATTGATCATTTACCGCGGGCTTACAAGGTTTGCGGTAGGTAGCAGCATGAAGCAAATGGGATTTACTCGTTGCCCCACGCGCTGCCGAAGCGCTCGCGTAATACAATCAAACGTCAAACGACAACCAGCAGCTAGCCGGGGGGCGGCCACTAAAATCCTTAAGCTTAAAAGCATTTGGCGACGAGCTAAAGCTGAACATGGTGGCATGGAAACGCGGGTTAGCCGTTGTCGAGTTACGGTAAGGCGCAAACTACCTATCCGAACCGATCTGCTGGAGAATGCTGATAGAAGGGAACGGAACGGAACCTTAGGGGACTGCAAAACTCCCAAGAAAATCCCCAAAGGTTGCAAAAAAAGAAGGTATAGCGACAGTGCAGCTAGGTGCTTTTAGTGTCCACAAGGATGTCCCCGGGATTCCGAGATCGGTCTTCCGGGTCGGTCTCAGCTGTGATGCGATGACGACGACGACGACGACGATGGGATGATGTAACACTCGCCAGTTTGTCCTCGCTATTTTTGGCCGTTTTACCTTCCTGTACGAAGCTTATCTCGTGCTATTCGACGTGACGTATTGCGCGTGTGTTGAGGCGAACGATTTGACGAATCTACAGAAATGCGTCTTTGCGAATCAGGTCCGCGCAATTCAATGTTGAACTGTTCCCCACGGAATAGCCACTATTCGGAGAAAGGTGCAACGTTGAACATTTCACTTCCAGCGTCTGCTGACGTGCTTTATGAATATATGATCTGATTGATTGAATTGCATTTTCCTCCGACAGTACTTTAGTCGATCCACAACCAATGATACGTTGCCCTCAATCCGGCACCAGTAATACAATTAGAAGAAGAATTCAATGCAAAAACAGTAAAGCATGATAAACCATCTTTTTTGGGTTTGTTGATCGCATTGGATTATCATCGAAAAGGGTTTGAATTCTGGTGGAACCAATCATCTCTCTTGACTGAACGTCGGTCGACTCATGAATATCATCGCGTCTCATCCCAGAACCCTCCCTGGGAGCACCAACGATGAAGTTGTCGATTCCTGCTGTACCGAAATCATTCTTTCCTCTTCGAATCAATATTCACATAGAACGTAATAAACATCAACCACGACCGTAGTGAAGTTGAGTTACCCTCGCACTGGGAGGCACTCGGCAAAACTTTGTTCAAAAATTCGTCCAACCATCAAACGATAGAAAGCACCGCTCCATGAACTCGGTTGCCTGCAGTGGATCACTGCAGTGGATGCGACTGGAGCGAGTGCGGATCCTGGAAAAGGAACATCAACAAAAGCTCCTCCACACGATTCCCGACCGGTCGATCGATAGACGTGCAATTGATATTCCGGTGGCGGTGACGACGGTGGCGCCTTCGAGCCTGTCATGATGCTTCCCACATTTATTAAAACTTTTACCGATAATGAGAAAACTGCCGCCTCTCTGGAGACTGCAAGCGCGTAGCGAGTGAGAGTCCTCTCGGGAGGGTAAGGATTTCAGGGATTCACAAAAGAGAGAAAAAGAGAGGTAGGAAGAGAAAAGAAAAAGGATAGCTGGAAACGAGAAGAGAAACATTCTTGACCCTGGCGCAGACAGCGTGGAACGCATCGATGAACATGGAGGCGTAATTATGGACGCCGATGGATGGCATGATGTACGAGGGCCCCGGGAACCAGCAAAAGGTTCTGGCCCGGAGTTAAGCATGAATAATGATCTCACTGATGCATCACAGACACTGGGGGAGGGGGGGAGGTATGACGCGAATCATTTAATGTATAAAATATTGCCCCCTGATCCATGGGGCTCGATCTCACTCGACAAGTAACTAATGATGGGATCAATGGTGGAGTTCGGTTATGCTGTGACCTCGGCCTTATCGCACACAAACACACGCGGACGTGGTCTTTTGCAGGAATTTCTAATTTGCCCATGAATATAAACTTTGTTTTGGGATATTTTGTAGTAAAATAGAATTTGTAATCAATGTTACTAACTTTTGAATGCACATACTATAGTCTTAATAATTAGATGAACATAATGCCTTTTCAAAAATTCTAAGCTTGCTCATAAACGAAGTTACAGTCAGTGTTCGCTGATTCTAATGCACCATTCCATTTATTCTTATTATCTCATTGAATAGCTTGGTTGTATATTTCTAATCCTGTATTTTTTCTTTCTCTTTTTTAATTCAAAATTTTTGTTTGAATCTTTATCTCTTAGTTATCTTTAATACGTTTATTATGTTATATAATATCTTCTATTTAATGTATTTAGCCGAAAAACATATCGTTTACCTACTAAAACTACTTGTTCAAACATTATTTCTGTTGATTTCAAGTAACAATAAATTGAAAACATTCTACTTAACCAACTTAATATCCAAGCATCCCCGCGAATCATCAAGTTCCCTTCTACAAAACATGTCGCTTACTAGTCGTTACCCTAATCCAAATCAAATTACATCTTTATCGCATTTCATGTTCACATACATTGCGTATTGTAAACCTTGTTCCTGAACGATGCGCATAATTTGACCAAACCGCTCCTAGCTTGTTGGCTTAATTTTATTGCATCAACCATCCTTAGCATAATATTTCGGTTGAACAGTTCAGTATATTACACAAAAACTAGGCCCCGATACCAACGAGACGATAGCTCACGTGCCGACACTCCACTCGCCACGTACGTAGTTGTAAACTTGTTTCTGATTGCATAACAACCATCGCTACCCCCGAACCGGTGTTCGAAAGCCCTCGATATGCTCGTCGACGAACGACGTGTTCGAACAAGTCTAGAGAACCTAGCACCCAGAAATGGGAGCATGGCACGTGGCCCCTAAGTATTGGTACCGACGACGGCAGTCAATCATTTCTTAAGGATACCGTCCATTTCGAACCCAATTTTGCTTGCGCTCACCTTCGCCCCCCAAAGGTCACGCGTACTCCGGTGAACCTCGCCACACTCAAACCCACCAAACGGACACGTGCTCCCAACCAACGGAACCGACTGGACTGGACCACCACATCGTTCGCATCGCAAGGTAACTGCCACGGTGCATCGTCCCTTTCGTCCACCATCGTTCTCCATCGTGGCAAATGAAGCGCTCTGGGATCCAAACTCGTTTCAGAACCGACACTCGAAGTGACCGTAGCCCGGTCCAAACCCGTCGCTACCGTCGCTGCTTCATTATCGTTTCGAGCACGTTTCGCGAACGCAAAACTCGCTCCTCGTGCGCGGAATTATCGTGTGCAAATGAAGCCAAGCGTTTCCAGCACCAAAGTCCTTAATATTGTTGGCGAAGGCGCGAGGTGCCGGGTCTTGGCGGCTCATGCCCTGCCCTGCCCTGCCTGTCTTCTAACAACGGCACGCAAACCAACCGAGAACCGTGGCACCGATAGCAAAGTTCGCAGAGTTGGAAGGTCAGAATCGAGTAGAAAACGACGTTTCGTGATCGAATGCTTAAGCATCGCCTTCATTTTTGAGGGGCGGAAATGATTCATCAATAAAGGGGGGCCCGGTGATGAAGCAACCCTCGAACCGAATAAGATCATGAACGGACAGAAGGGGCCTGTTTTTTTGTTTGTTGTTGTTGAAGTAAAAAAGAAAGAGCAAAAAGAGTTGGGAAATTAATTTGATCCAACCAACGGAGAGAACGCAACGACGAAGATCGAAATGATGTGCCGAGAAATGAAATAATCCGCAAGAGAAGGATCATTCGACGACGTAACCGACATTCGAGAAGGACCTGGAAAACGCGAAAGAACTCGACCTTCCTCCCTTCTTTCCTCCTTCCCCTGGGCGACCTTCCGTTGTCTGTTGGCATATCATTCACCAACGGGGGGCCACGGTACGCTTTATTAGGATGCATTACATCTAACCGCACTGCCGCCTCCCCCCCCCCCCCCCGGTGCCGTAATAACAATTTCCCATCCACTGGTGTAGCTGGTGCTGACGGTGGAATTTTCCATTAAATTTTTCCCGGAATCTCATCCCGGTTGGCGGGGAAAACACGTACCTCGAATGTGCTGATGCCATCGAAATGGGAAATTGTGCTGTCCTCGTGATCTCGTGAATGCAATCTCAATCAAACCACCGCACTCCGCGCGGGGTACACTACAAGCAATGAGCGTCTGGTTTTGTCCACCGGAAAACTCCCCCCAAGAGAGAGACAGAGAGACAGAGAGAAAGCTGAGCAAACAGATCAACGGACAGACGGACGGACGAACGGCACTGAAAACGAAATAATTCGACGCCGAAAGGGGAGCCATCCATCTCTCAATAAGCACAAAAAGGCTGAGAAAATGCGGAAAATGCTTGCTCAGGACATGACCACAGTGAGTTGCTCCTCGCTGGTGCAGAGCAACGGACCAGCAGCGACCAGCAGCATTTCTTAGAAGTCAATTGGGACCATCGTCGCAACGAGTTGATTTTGCTGCTGCTGCTGGTGCTGCTGCTGCTGCTGGTGCTGCTTAAAGTCAACCAGCTAGCCAGCAAGCTATTGCATATTTATGACGCTTCAAGTCACGACCGACGACACTTGTGGGGGTGTCACGGTCCGATGACAGGAAGGTCGTTTGTACCGCATCTACCTCTTTGCTCTCTGATGTTGTCATGTCGACTGCACATCATGCTGGACCCGGAATTGGATCAACCTCGCCGCCCTCGCCACCAACTGTGGCCACGATCTCGGTGTCCACCAGCCCTCCCCCCTCGGTGTTCGTCCTGGTTGCTGCGTCTTCAGTGCGCCTTTCGCCGTCCGGCGGTCGTTTCAAGATTCAAGTCACTTTCGTTCACATCGCCAGGATGACCTCAATCTCATGTAGCATGTGCAGCACTGTGCACCGTGTACGGAACGTCCAAGGAACACTTCCGAGTGGCGTACGTGTGCGCGGCACATACCACCGCGGGATCCGGACCCTTTTCATGTCCGGAACAGGAGCGGAAAGAAGCCAGACATCACTGGCGACGGTGGTGGCAGGTGGGCTTTGGCCTGGTTTGATTGCAGTTTTATGACATGTTGGAACCGAAATTGTTGTTGTAAACGTGGCACCAAAATGGTGCCAATGCGGTGTCTGCTGTGCGGGAGATCCAAGGATTTTCCCCTTTTTTCCCCTTTCTGTTCCCATGCTCCGGGAAGGGGGCTGGTGCTTGCTGGCGCCGATGTTACTGCCGTTCGACACGAACCTTGGCGTTGTTTTATGGCAGTTCGAACACCACGGACCATTCTGCTGTTGCGTTGTCCAGCAGGTTCCCTGTCCAACATATTTCGACATACAAGCGCAATTTTGTTGCGTACAAACGAACAGCTCTCCTGACTGGCGGTCATATCCATATAATCCCAGCGCATGGGAAGCATCTATCAAACCTCCGATTACGCACCAGTGTACAACCTTTTTTGTTGCATTCAGATTTCAGACGCCAGCGTACATCGGAACACAACTAATAACCGGCGTGCGTGGAAATAGGAAATCCATTTTTTGTTCAAATTTGGCAGCACAAACGGACACAAATTTCGACCGAAAAGCGTAAATCTAATCCCGGCTACAGCATTTAAACGATATCACGCCACGCTGGCCAGCGCTGCCTAGCATGAAAACGTGATCTAAAATGGACCATTCGCCCTAAAAACCTATTACTGGAATTGGCCGACAGAAAAAGGCTCAGCCTGCTCACCCCTGATGGCTTCCCGACCAGCGACCATGTAACTGTGGGCCAAACTGTGCCGAGAGGCTTCCGTAGAACCTTTCCACTGCCGAGGAGAAGAGTGATTTGTTCAACCCGTGATATCGGTGCAACCTGCATTTTCAGGCGGGATTTCCAGGATATCTGGAGCCAACCAGCCGGTGCATGTATGCAAAGTTCCGCTTAAGCGTAAAGCATTCAATTCGTCTGCCGTGTACCGTGTGGATGGTGAGGTGTGCAGCCAGCCAGCCAGACGTGGGCCACCAGCAATACGCGGGATTGAATTGTTATGATATTCAAATCCCTAGCTTCCGTTCCGTTTTGTCCTCGATTACAATTTTATTTTTGTTGCTCTCCAACTTTATTCTTCGCAGTGGCTCGGGGCAGATTACGCAATCGGTTGAATATGGAATTCGTGGGGGAGGATTAGCGTTGGGTGCTCTTCGACGATCAGCAGACGGTTTCAGTTGACTTTACGATGGGAGTATTTGTAGAGGATTTTAAAAATTCTATCGTGGCACGTGGATACGGAAGAGTTGACATTTGTGATGTGACTCTTTGGATTTTATTTCATTTGACGACTCATAACATTTGAGGCATTCGAATTGCATGGACAGACCATTAGAGGAGATAGAAGTTATCTGCAATAGTATTAATAGAATCCGATGGACAAATGTTTCATTCAAATTTTAATCAGTTTCGAGGAAAGCATGAGAATATACTTTAACTGATTTATTCTTCCAGTAGAATAACTCAACAAATCTGTAGGATGCTGTAATGCTTCATCAAATAGAAACATAATACCTAACACTGTGGCACATGCAATACCAGTTTTATACCTACTACCAAATGAAATTCTTTTATTGACTTTTTATGAGAAGATTGCTACTGCACCGATTGGATGGACTGTCCCAAATAAATGTTACAGATTAAATCGATCTGCAATGTCTTGCAAATACTGATGAGCTGCTGGATCTTTGATTTATTTTCAAAGTGGAATTAATTATAAGCCACTTCTATGCTAATTGCTTACTATATTATGTGCATACATAAGATCCAAATAACATTGCCAAGATTATAATGATGATGATTACATAATCGCATTTACTTGAAACCCAAATGTTATTTCGAATGAGTTTTTTCTTAGTTCAACCATTTTATACACAATTATGAACAGTAATTCTCTCTTTGAAAACATGTCTTTCACTGGAACAAGAACCTAAAATTCCACAGCTAACACACGCAACACACAGAAAACGATCGCTTCTTACAAATATGTGTGTGCGGTGGCAAATGGAATCGTTTACCATAATCATAAGATAAATCATCGCTCCCTTCAACTGGTCCCAATCCAGCACCCATAAATTCTCCCCTGATGACTCACAGCTGACACAGAGAGAGAGAGTATTCCTTGTCGTGCGATCATAAACACTAACCAGCATTCCTCCTATTCCAATGTCGGAGTACCGTTTGCACTCCGCTCACACCAGCACCGTTTTCACGCTTTCGTTTCGCACCAATCCGCGTACCGTTTGGCTGGAATACGTGCGGTTTGCATGAGTTGGAAGTTGTCTGGGACAAAATTTGAATCTAAATCATTACAAAAAAAAACGCCTTGCGATTCACCACTGTTCGCTGACTCGGCACCAGCGTGTCGTGCTGTCGGTAAGCGCGCGAATCGAATCATCACCAAGAAGGGCCACGCATTTGAAGCACTCGTCGTCGTGGTACCGAATGAACACTTTAAAAAAGATTGAAAAAGCTCGATGCCGCGTTTTATAAGAAACTCAAGATCCACGGCTAGTTGAATGGAGCATTCCAACAGTAGTACTGACCAGATTGTGGAGGTTATGTTAGCTAACATATGGCGATTTAGCCAGGAAGTATGTCCTAGTTTCAGCTCTTCCTCGTGATATATTGCACCGAAATCAAAGAAAGCGTTTTCAAGTAGAAAATCGTTTTCCATTCGTTCGTTCAAATTTTATATTTTCTTTCAATTTACTTATTTAAACCAAACAGACTTCGCTTCCGTCCAGCAGAGATTGTGACTAGTCAAAAACTAGTGCCGTTTCCGGTCCGGTACTTAATGAAATACAAACTAGAGAGAGAGAAGCGCACACACGAAAAAACCAGGAAAACGCTAGAATGACGCCGATGCCGCAACATCGAAATGCAATCCCGAGCGCACAAGGCTGGCGCAGGGTGAAGGCGAGACGCAAATCTGACTCAAAACCATTGATGCTTAAGTGTTCCTGTGCACTGTTTTTGTGCCTAGGGCCGGAAAATTCGCCACCAGACGGCATTGCTTTAGCTACATTTTTTTTGCTCTCCTTTTACTACTCCCTGAAACCTTCCGTACCGTTTATTCTGGCTTCTGGCGAACAAAACGGTGGAGGAGGGAAAAGAAACACAGAACCAGCATCCACTACGAGGTAGCTTGCCGAGCCTGGCAAGTGGATAGCGGATGCAAAAACCTCGATGCCCGATGATGATGAAATAAAAACCCCACGAAGGTAAGCTGCAGAGATGGAGAGATGCATTTTAGATAAGGCACAAGAGCATGAAGAAAGGAAAGGAGGAAGGAAGGAAGGAAACGACGACACTGCATTGGCAACATGGCCTGACTAGTGCAGGGACCGGCCGGAAGCGTGAAATGAAATGAAAACGATCACTACCGCAACCTACCAGGCCCTGTGTTTATCAGTAATCGTGCCATTTTTATGTTTTCTTTAGTTTCCCTCTAACTCTCGTTCCGCTCAGGGGACGGTGGTGAATGCACTTGAATTTCATAATCTCTGGCTTCGCCCGGGCGGGCAGCGGAGTGGGTTTTTCGTCAATCCGAAAGCATCGGATAAAGCGGAAGGCTAGAGCCATATAAACCGCAATAACGTTAACCGTTCGCATAGTTACAATTCTGAGGCTCAATTCCGATTCTTATGCTGTTGGTGGTCCCGCGAGCGCTTGGACCATAACACGGGCATTCGATTCGAATTAAGGCGATTTAAAGCTGCCGCTTCAACGTTGTTCGTTCTCGCTCGCATAGCACACCCGCTGGGCTACCCGGTGTTAGTTGTTGGATGTTTCCAAAAGGCTCAGGAATGTCGGTTCGGGCTTTTCCTGCTGCTGTTCCCTGGTTTGTATCAGGTTATTTTATTTTCCCTCAACACCAACAACGCTGACAAAAAACCGCGTGGAAAGTATACCATCAGCATCATCTACCTTGGGTAGGCCGCATTTTCGGTTCGGTCCGCACACCGGCAGTCCAGCAGTTGAATGATTCCTTTTTGGCATTCCCGCAGCGCTGCAAGACCTTTTGCTGCCTTATTCATTCACTCGGGCGGGTGCTGCCAACCGGCTACCGGTATCACGATGTGAACGGCGGCTCAACATCGTCAGATCCTCCATTTCCGCTCCAGCCATGGTTTTGGTTTGGGTTCCATTTATGTTACCTTTCATATCTAAATTCGATTGCAGCAGCAAACCGGCCTGGCAGGTGGCAGGTGGCTGCAGGATCCCGGCTGGCAACCGGTTGGTAGCGTTGGATTTTGCTTCGGGGGAAATGCTTTCCGATTTCGTAACCATCCCCCATCCTCACTACACCACACCTTTCGGATTCGTTTCCCGTGTCGGAGTATGATTGATGTGAGAGAGGGCGCCTTTTCCTGTGCCGTTTGGAGATGAAGTGCGAACCGATGCTTGATGTCTGAGACCAGAGCCGACCGCAAAAAGAAAATGTGAATAAAGCGACGAAATTCTTTCCTACCGAGAAACGGTGAGCTGGCAGGGAACATTCAACATTTTTTGCAGCGAATACATACCGCTGTCCGAAAGTAATGCAAAGTCCGAAAAGTTTGAGCAGTTCAGTTTGGTCGAGGTTATAGGGAACGGTGCGGAATTGTGGGAAGGAAATGAAACTTCCTTTGCACATCATTTATGTGTCAGCACTATACGGGATGAACGTGCATCAATGAATGTATGCTCTTAAGATTATTTTTATTCGTTGTGTTTGATGCTGACAGTTTAAAGCATAAAGGGTGATAAGCAAACAGTGTTTTTCTTCTCAGCATTGACATGAGTGTATCCAATTTGTTCGTTTCCAAAATTAACAATAAAAAAAAACTTCATATTCAATAAACTGTTGCAGAAGCTTCGCAATTAATATATTTTGCATTACTACTTTATAGAAAACACTTTCACTAAAGCACAATAAAAAAAACCCTTGCGTTAGTTCGATCCTACGGAAGAGGCACCAGAGAGAGTTAAGTTAAGATCACGATCAATAATCCGAGTGTACCGAGCGGTCCAGTAACTGAGAGAGGAGCTGGTGCAACAGAGTAAGATGCTCGAGAAAGTTACAGATATAAGCGAAGCACTATCAAGACGGAAAAAGAGCTGACGCTCTCGCTTCTTTTTGACAAGATTTTATTGATAAGCGAGCAGAAATCCCAGTGATTGATTGTTGTATCAAGGCATTCCAACACGTTGAACTGATCCTACTACTACCGGATCACCGGTGCAGCCACCGTTGGTCAATGTCACTCTTATTATTCACGAATGTCACCTTCTTCGGTTTGTCTTTCGCATCAATCCATAGGAATCTGTCCAATATCAACATCACGACAGTTTGCACTACATCCACACATCGTAAGTCACTAACAAGTTCGATTCGGATAAAACAACCACTGCACGACGTCTAAATTTCTAATACAATAGCTATCTACTTGCCATATTTCTCATTCTAAATGATCTATATTTCTAGCATTTTATTCTAATGCAACATGAGCACTACCTTCAATGTTGCAAGGTGCAACCAGATGCGTCGCAATGGCAAGTGTATTGCTTCGGTGATGATTCGCTCATCATTAACATCCAACAGCCGGTCTCGCGTAAAGCACTCCATGAACTAAATCATGTTACTACAAATTCGCCCAAATGCGCAAGGGAGAAAAAACTGTGGCGTTTATCAATCAAGCAGTGACCTCGAGCAGGCGGAAGCTGGCGATAACTACTGGCTGTGAGAAATGCTGTCCGTGAGAACTTCTCTGTTCAGTCACCACGACTGGACAAGCCGATGTCAAAAGGACGGAGCACGCCAGTACATATAATATAGTATATATAAGACCAGTATATATAAGACATGGTCGAGTTTTTGGCAAAACGAAACCGTGATGCCCATTGCAAAGCACTAGACGAACGATGCTGCATCACTCGCTTATCATCAAAATGCCTTCACCCCAGAGGATAAGTTGCAAGAAGACGCAAACGCCTGAGCCTTAATAGGAAAGGCAGCAACGCATTGCTATTGCCTATCATACGAAAACACCGCAAAACAAAAGAAGCAATCCTGTTACTGAGGCGAATTTGATGGAAGCGGAAACCACATTCGTCTCCAAATTTCTTATCAAATGTTTCTCACGCCAAACTGTGTGAAGAAAGAGGCTTCGATGGAATATAAAAAAGCAGTACCGGAAAGCATTTGATAACAGTTTCAATTCGACTTGCAATTGGCTCGTGTTGGTCGAGATAGAGCGGTTTACCGAAAATGAGGCTAACCATTTGGATTCTGTTGATTTGTGTTACTTGCTACGCCGGGGCAACTAGCAAAGGCTCCGAAAACACCGACGCCACCCTGGAAACATCGACAGCCACACAAGTTTTGGGGCAAGTGATGGAGATGCTGCGAAGCAGATTTGATGCTATGGACCGTAAGTTGTTGGAACTTCAAGTTGAAGTTTCGGAGCACCGCGAAGAGGTGAAACGGTCGTTTTCCATCAAATCGCATACCGCGGATTGTGTCACGCCAACATCATCAACAACAGCAACTTCCAGTGCTACTCCGAAACCAAAGGCACCTCCTTTCATTTCGTGCAAAGATGTACCGTACAATGTTTCGGGAGTGTACCTTATCCGCGTAAACGATGCTAGTGCTCCGTTCAAAGTGTTTTGTGAGATGGAGTCGTTCGGAGGCGGTTGGATTGTAGTACAGCATCGATTTAACGGCTCGGTTAATTTTTACCGGAATTGGAACCAATACCGAAAAGGCTTTGGTGAGTTGGACAGTGAATTTTGGCTCGGGCTGGAGCACATTCACCAACTCACAACAGCCCGTGCTCATGAAATAGTGATCGAGTTGAATGACTTTGAGGGAAACTACGGGTACGCTCGTTATGCTGCGTTTCAAGTAGGGAGTGAGAGGGAAAATTATATGCTTAAAACCCTAGGTTCATATAATGGCACCGCAGGAGAATCATTTTCGCACAGTGACAAAGGATCTATGTTCACGACCAAGGATCGAGTTAATACAAAATCGCCAAGTTTTAATTGGGCTATTGCTTTCGAAGGTGCCTGGTGGTACAGTTCATCAACAAATTCAAATTTGAACGGACCATACAAGGAGAAGGGTGATTTCGATAACAAATCAAATTGGTGGTATACGTTGAAGAAGGACTATCGACGATTACAATACAGTAAGATTATGATCCGCGAATCGTAAGAATGGATCTGACAGCACACTCTGGAATTGAAGGGCGCAATAACAAATAACAATGTTAATTGGGAATTATATGAATAAAGATATTTTTTACAGCAAAGTGTTCAAAATGAAGACTTTAGATTACTAAAGAAGTTATCTGGTTCCTGGAGTGAAAATCCGAAAATCTCCGAACGTTGCTCGGTCTATCAAGTATTATTTTTTGGTTTTCTCAGAAAAAGAAATGACATTTTGAAAATTATAATCGCGACGCTCTCATCTATCCAGCAAATGGATCTTAGCTTCATTATGCTATATGCTAAAGCCAGTTCTCTGATATTTCTCACGGACCTCCTGGAGTTCCTGCTTAAGAGCTGAAGACATACTGCTGCATGGAAGACATCTAGAGAGCCATCTGGATAATCAATGTTGCGCCGTTTTATGATATCCTGAAGTAAGATTATATTTCAATCACAAAAATGCGCCTGATAGAAGACATCTCACATTTTTTGGGTCTAGATGATAAGATTATGTGTTCCGGCCATATTTGAGACCACACACTTTCCATACAATAAGCAATGCAATACAATGATTATCACTTATGCAAATATCATAATTTGAATGCAATAGATTGGCCAACTATTCATTTGCTGGTAAACAACGTTGTTGATTTTGTTTTCCTGATGAAGTGAACCTGGCTGGCTCGCTGACGCAAAACAGCACAACAATAAGGATCTCGATCTAGATTGATGTCGGCCGAACAATAACGACAGCACTTGCTGAAGCATGATATGGTCGACTGGAGCGTGAACTCAGGAAAGCCACCACCACCACCACCACTGGACTACTACCACTACTACTAACGACATGTTTCTCCACCCACCCATCCATCCATCGCCCTCCATTGATCTTTCGCCCTTAATTGGTGACATTTCCATCGACCACATCATCCATCACGACGCACACGTGTACCGTCAGGTGGGTGGTCTCTCTCCCACTCGCAATGACGTCCATGACGAAGCTGATGTTGCTCATCAACCTCCTGTTCCTGTTGCTGCTGATGATGATAATGGTGATGTTGTTGTTGTGTTGCTGAGCAATAATATGGCTGCTGAATCCCATGAACAGGAAAAAGGGAGAGAGAGAGAGAGATTGGTGAGTCCTTCGGATATCGGGAACCGGTGCACGGGCCACTAATCTGTGACGGGTTGTATACACCCAACGAAATTAAAATAGCACCACCCAGTTTTTTACTTATAAAAAGACGAATAATTAAGTTTCAATCAAATGCTTTCTGCTACATGTGCTAAAAACTCTTACGGATTAAACTAGCATGAGTTTGTTTTGTTTGGTTTAGCCGTTTTTTGGAAAATCCTGGAAAACTAAAAAAAGGGTGCGAAATAAAAATAGCACCACTTATGATTTTCGACAAAATCCATCTGTATTTCTCAAAATTCATCATGGTTTTGGCATTTGTTCATGAACTAACTGATTTCAATTAAACAGCTGATTGCAATTAAATGCGATTTCAGTAATTAAACCAATGTTTCGAGACAAAAAAATCAGAGTTTCAAGCATTAGATGACTGATTTGCTCTTAGCGCTCCAGAACTCGACATTTCAGCCTGTTTACACATTCAAATTGCTTTCTGTTTTCATAAACACGGCGTGTAAGCATATACCAAAGGTTTTCTATGTGATTCAGATCCGGAAAACGGGTTGACCATTCGATATCTTCTGTATTTTTATCAGAAAACCACGTTTTGTGCGTTGTGAATGAGGAGTTGCAGCATTATCTTGTTGAAAAACAAAATCTTGACCCATCAATGATGATTCAAAAGTATCTCTAACATGTGTACATAATCCTCAAACTGCATTTTTATTGTTCTTTAAGCCAACGGATGCCTACTTGAGGCGGAAAAAGTTTTCCTATATTTTCAATGTGTGAGCGCCAAATTTCCTACCCATCTCTAAATCTAGTCATTGCGCAAATCGAGCTAGTAGTATTGTAAGTCATCTAAACCATCAAGGTTGACCTTTTAAAATCATAAATGATCGAGTTATTCCATTATTCGGACAGGAAATGTGATTTTCCACGAAGCTCAGAAAATTCACTTTATGTAGCTTAGTTAGTTTGTGTCCTCCAAGTCTTTTGAGTAACTCCAAGTGCTCACTACCTGCCAGCATTTGTTGTACGTGACGTGTAGTCACTGTCAGATCTAATTTTGCTCGGATTTATGATGTTGATCTTTTTCCATTCATCAAAATCTGTAGCATTGTCCTGTCATGCTTTGCGGAAACCCCACTTTTCTCCCCACAATCCTCGATAGGATCAAGTTTATCGTTATTTTTCAACATTTTTCCATCAGCTGTGTGTGCTTGATGAAGTATTTGAACCATTTTTCTGTTAGATAAGCTCGCTGATTATAATAGGTTATAATTTTTACCTTTTCCCTTTTACCCTTTAAAGTTAGGTGGTCTGATGGAATCATAGGAACTAAATCAAAAGGAAAAAAAATGATTTCACTGCTAATTGCACGTGCCATACTTAGAGTCCACTTTCAAAGTCCTGAAAACCAAAACATAGTTCTTTAAAATGAGTGAAAAAAGTAAAATTAACCTGAGGTGGTGCTATTTTTATTTCGCACTTTTTTTTATTAAAAATTGAGTTTTAATGTTCATACTAAAAAAAAATATCCCATATAGCAGTTTAAAACATCGATAGTGAGCTCACGGATAAATTTAACATAGAGACTGGCATTGTTTCTAAGATTTTTGGAAAAATAATGCCGAAAAACATGGTGGTGCTATTTTAATTTCGTGCAGTGTAGCACGCAGAGCACGCAGATTGCCAAACCACATAGCCGCGCACCCTCCGTTGATGTGTAATCTTCTTTCATCCCTACCTCAACAATCCTCCAAACCGAGCCGAAGTGATTGGGCGACTGTTGTAGTGACGTAGGTCCCGTAGACCATGTGCCATCCTCCCCCAGCATCAGCTCGCTTGGTGTTTCTGCCAAACAGACCCTCGAAGGGGTCCACAACACCGATCGGCGTTGTTCCCATAAACACCGGGCCCATGTTCAACTTCGTGCTTAATGCCCGACTGAACCAGACGTTGCTGTTGCTCCTCCTGCTGCTGCGTCGCTGTCGGCAAGTTGTGGGCCTCTCTCTCTCTGTCAGAAAACCTCCAACCCAACCTTGTTCCGCTCGTGATGTTTCCGGCATACGTGAGCTGGTGAGTGTGTTAGGGTAGGTGCGAAGGTGACTATGCCTTCCGGTCGTTTCGTCACCACCAGATACGCCTCAACTCGGCTCGGCTGACTGCATAATCTCGTATAGGGTGCCGAGAAACGTGGCACCCGGCAGCACACTTTGGGGAGATGAAGATTGAAAATTTCCTGATGCGTAAAGTGTTTTACTTTTCACTTTCCACTGCCACTGCCACAGCCCTTTTCCGGTACGGCGCGCACCAAGCATATTGTCGAACCAACCAACCAACGCTCCAGCTGTTCAATGACGCTGTTTGGAAAGGTGCCATGAAAAGCAGCTCAATCATGAGATGCGGTGCGGATCCGGCCTGTATTTGCACGACATATTAAGATCACGCAGTGGAAGCCAAACAGCTGCAGCTCTGAGAGGAAGAGCGAGACAGTGCCAGCATGCAGCACCGTAACACCTTCATATTTATGACGGCTGCTTGTTGTTTTCGATCTCTATGCGTTCATTGTCAGCGGCAGCTGGCGTTTGAATTGAGATTAACCTTCGATAAAACGTTACAAAACAATGATTATAGGCTATTGTTGTTAATGTTTACCACACTCATATGTTTACTTAATTGTATCTGCGTATCCGCTTTGTGTATCCACATTCATATTGGTTACTCTATTAGTTAAGTGTAATCCCTGCCCAGATTATTTGATTATTTATAATCAACCTTGACTGTTTTTGTAGTTACAGTAATGCTAATAAGTAATGCTAATAATTGTAGTTAAAGTAATGCGAATATCCTTGTATTGCACTCAATCTTTTAGTAACAATAAAGTAAGAAATCAAAGATAATCTCTATTGTATGGAGCTGTACAGACAGGGTAATCCGATAAATTTCTTTTGTGTTAAAACACAAAATAAAATGATATATCTGTTTTGATAAATTGTCAAACGAAAGAGTGGACCCAGCTCATATTTTGGAGTTATCTAATCAAATGTTAGTTCAAAATTAATTAATTTTTAAAAAAAGCACAAAATGTTCAAACTGACTACACATTATTATATGGCACCTCCATCATGGGCGCCTCCATCGTGGGCGCCTCCACCATGGGCGCCTCCATCATTGGCGTCCCCATTATGGTTCACTTATTTTTTTATTAGTAATGGAATCTTTTGAATTATGATTGTTTTATGTCTTCACAAGTCTCTTTTTGATTCGAAAAGAACAAAGTTGGCTGGATTTGCTTTCATTAAACATACTTCACCGACACATAAATATAACTCCTTTTATCAAAAAAATTCTGTGACGATTCTTTTTGCCATTGTTAATTCAAGAAAACCTTGTGAACACAATCTGTTCTTGTAATATGTGTAGTAATTCTGTGTTATCACTAAGTTTTCGTCATGTTTAAGTATATCTTGTAAAAACGAACTTCAGCGACATTTTTAATCTTAAACATTACTTTTGTATAATAATGTATTAAGGTTTTTTTGGGTTTACTTCAGGAAGGTTTATGAATTTGTTTAACTTTAAAATGACTTCATAGATCACGATCAGTCAATTGATTAAATTAACTTTCTGAGCATGTAATTGTCATCATTTGACTCAGTACGATCATACGAACAATCAAATTAAAATTATTGTTGGATAGCTCGTCAACTATCCAGTTTGTTATCACATTGAGTGTTACCAACTTTTAGGCAACACTTAAAAACTTTTAACGAGCGCATAACATTTTGACGCAACGCACACAACCTTCCACAACCGGAAACGTCAATCTGCGTTGTACATAAGCATAAACCGGGGAAACCAATGTTATCCCAATTACCCAGAAGTCACATATTCCCCTCACATACGATGCACACATTCTCCTCAACATCTCTCGCTGGAGCTGGCGCACTCGCGTACGCGTCCCCCGTACACCCAGGAGGCACTCAAAAGAAACCTAACGTGCTCAAGTGAATAATCGAATACAGTACCGCGACATCGTTGCAACGAGCTGCGACGAGCCGATCTGCCCGTACCCGTTCGCCAGTGGTGCATGATTGGTGCGCACCCGGGTTGTGCGCTGGTGTGGCCCATCCGTGAAGCCATCCGAAGCACCGGAGGGCGAAAACGTAATCAAATCAGATAACAAAGGGAGTCAGCTTTCGCCCTCTGCTCAGGAAGGATACCGCAGCGCCGAGCGAGCGCCGTTGTGAGCGGAGATTGGATTAATGAAGGTACGTCCACCACCATTCATCTTGACTTCCGTTTGCATTCGGACGACCGGACCGATGAACGGTCGCACCTCGCACCCCCGGATGTTGAGCATAATCCAGCGGACATTCGATTCCAGTTCGGGACCGATTCGGTGTTCGATTGCGACTCGCGAAGTCGCGTAGGGGTTGATTTCATTTTCCAACATCATTGAATTGATGTACCGATCACCTGTTCGAGGGCGTCCAATGCTCGCTGACGCATGATGTCATCGAGAGGCGCTTTACCTTTCCTTCCTCCTGTCATCCAAAACCACTCGCAAATAGACATCCTAGTCCTCCATCACGCATGTGTGTGAACAGACTGATGGATGAGGTTTTTTGGGGAGCGAGAATTCAATTTGACCACCCAGACCGGACCCAGGACCTCCAAGCGCACCTGCACGTTCTAAACGAATAGGCGCGTAGTGCTCGTCGCCGGGTAAGTCAACATGGACGTTCTGTACCAACCGTTGACAGCCTGCGGGATCGTTGCAACCCAATTGCACCCCCTCGAAGCCTTCGACGCCACCTTCGCTCCATCAACGACACGTGCGGTACGTGCAGGGAGCGCTTGACATGGAATCGTACTTCCAAACAGCTGCTAATTGAATATGCGGATGCATCCCAATGCGCCGTACGCAATGCTGCCATCATGGCGCCACTCGTGAGTGTTGTTTGAACTTTGGCCAAGCCCCAGGACAGACCGAGGGAAGGACCTGGATGCCATCGCGAAATAGAAAAACGGAAACACATCAATCAGCTGGTAAAATTAAATTTTCCAGCTTTTACCCCGCGATCGTTGGCACGTACACTATGTATCCCAGTCGATGGGGGGGGGGGGGGGGGGGGGGCAGGCCAGGCCAGGCCAGTGGAAAATTAATTAACTTCTCGTACAAAGGATTCCATCCCTCTCCTTTGGAGGCGCAACTGGAGTGCCCAGCACTGTTGGTGTTCTCAGGTTTCATAACTCTACCGTCCGTCTGTCGATCGTCACTATCATCAACGCATCTGCGGACAGGGCATCCGTTGACAATCCCTGGCTGGCTCGGTTTCTGGCCACATCCCTGCTCCTCCGGCCAGCTTGTGACATTGATTGAGAAGTCAATAAATAAATGTGCGGCAGCCTCGGAGCAGAACCACATCAAACGTCAACGCGGTGCGCGGCTGTCCTCTGGTGCAGTGCCGATAACGCTAACGGCCAACGGCTAACGGCGAGGAATGGACTTTGGGGTTCCGTTCGGATGTTTGCCGGAATTTCATTAGAGTGATATTGTGTGGCGTCACTATCTTCCGCGTCCACGGGGAGGGGTTGTGGGGAACTGTCATCCAGTCATCCTGCCACAAATAGTGGGAGAAAATGAAACTTTCATGTGGAATTTACAGGTCGATTAGAGTGGGATGCCAGTGAGTGTCGAACGTGCCGCAACGCCGGAG
>NC_064877.1:57390646-57410646 GCF_943734665.1 Anopheles aquasalis
ATAGAAAGCGTAGCACGTTAAGATATTAGAATGGTGTGGGTAGATGGTACGGAAATTCATGCAGATCTTCGGAATCCTCAATTGTTATGCGAATGATGGAATTGATTTGAAGTCGTGCGATTCAATTCAACTTGTTTTCTTTTTAATTGAAGCACAAATACAAACTTATTGCTGTTTATTGAAAACATTAAATGATTCTATGCAGTTATCATCAATTTAACTATTTATCTGGTTCTAACGAAACCGAATTGAAAGAAAAAAACTAACATAATCATTCCATAAATTGTTGTTATCTGCTCTTCGGAATAGCAAAACTGCACGCGATATCGTCAACGAACCGCAACGAGTATCGGTGTGTCCAGTAACGAGTAACAAACATCCAATTAGCAGTCGTTGGTCACAACGGTTATCACCGCGTGGAGAAAGTACTGCTAATGAATTGCTCATAATATAGGTCGTCAGTTTCTGCTGCCCTTTCAATTGTGCGAATGCTAACAATACCCTAGCCAGTAGCTAGTGCCCTAGGTAGCTTATTAGTGCTACTTCAAATCGGTCGTCCACCCTGTTTTGGTTGTTTCACGGTGCCGAAACCTCGTACACGATGCACGGCCAGTGCTGATCATGCTAAGTGCGGAACAAACCTGACAAGCGTTTTTATGAGCCTGGTCCACACCGTCAATCTGTGCCCTCACTCCCCGGAGTGCCTGTGTGGTAGGTTTTACTACCTACGAGATGCCCATTAATGATACGAATTTGATCTCTTCAGTACATCGCCCCCACCAACCGAGAGTGGATTCGGCGTTGTGCGAACCTCTACGGTCGTAGCTCTACGTGGGAGCCGGGGCCGTTCGGCACGCCAAATGTTCTGTCACGTGTTGTCCCACTTTACGCCACCGGGGACTAAGTTATAACGTGTAAAACACATGCCCTTATCACCGCACCTCGGCCAATGCGGTGAAACGCTGATGGCCGTCGGCCGTTGGACGCAGACGTAGGCATATCCTTCGCTACGCTCTCGTACGAGTCGCTCGTGTATGTGTGACTTTGAAGTCAATATAGCTTAATTTTTATGGCACCATATCATTATCCCCTTATCGTTTCACCTCTCGGACAGTCGGTACATGTGTCTGTGTTTGGTGGATTTGGAGGTGGAAGAATGTTGAAGGAAGAAGGGATGCAAATGACCAATCCTTCGTGGGAAAGCCAAGCTTGGTGATACGCCAACGTCTCAAAAGCCAGCCATCGTAAGGCTAACTTCAACTTCCTGCCTTTGTCGTGGCCCCTTGCACATTCCAGAGGGAAGCATCGCAAAAGGTGAAACCAAGAAGGGAAAGCCCCATTAGCCATCCCTTTTGGGGATAAGAAATTCAAGGAGTAAGGAATCCACGGTCCATTCAACCGAGAAAGGTCATTGCGACATTGAGGGATTCCAAAGGACCTGACAACTACTGGCAATTGGGGCCATTGGCCACACCTTTCCTGCTGACTCCAAGTGATCATGGAAGATGTGTGCGTTCGTGTGTCCGAGACTGTCCAAGAGGGAGGGACGAGTGTACGTGTTCGGTAATCGGTAGTAGGTATGATTCAACTATGATGATCTCACCTGTTAAGCGTTGGCTCCGGTATCCGGCCTAGAGCTGTTCGCTATCGTTCTCGGTGTCGTTGGTTCGCACGAAGAGGCTGGAAGCGCAAGTAAGCGTTGTTCTTTGTTTCGCTTCCCTTTCAGTATCCAAGAAGTTTATCAACGATCTCGGAGGATCTCGATTGTTGTAGCTTGTTTCGGCTTCACACTTCCGGTGTTTTCAGAACCGATCCTGATAGAGAAGAAGGTATTGTACGACCGCACACATTCAGGCACACCACTTATGCCTTTTATTTTCTCTTTTATGGCGACGCAAACAGAACCGGTTTCAACACGTACACTTGCAATCACCTTAAACCACGAATCCAAAACATACGCGCACACTGTTCCACTATCGCACCATCACGCTGGTGTAGATGCAGGATTTCCGTTGGTGAATAACAACGTTACTGATCCAATTCACACTACACAGCCACACTATTCTGCTTACTATTACCGAACTATTTACGGATCGATCGGTTGAAGCCAAGGATCAAAGGCAGTATCGCCTTACCGGGGGATTCCAGGCTGCATTCTGAACTACTGGATGTCACGCTTACGTCAGCGAGCTGCGAGATACTGAGATGTGGTTTTCACCTGTCATGCGTGCCAGTTTCACCGGCGATGGCTGCTGCTCACCAGACTGGCGCGCACTCATCTTTACAATCGTTGTCATGCCATTTGCCGAACGCTTAGATTACTTCGCTTCTCGGAATGCCACTCCATGGAATAGCGAGGCCAGGATGCTTGCGAACACACCCTTACAGCTGGCCTCACACAAGCGATCCGATTCAACGATCTGTGACCGATTGAAGCCGTACGTAATGAGGCACGAGTAATCTCACTTCACTTTCACGAGGCTTTCTTCGAACTCCAGCTCCGGCCAGCGAATCGTCCTCGGTGTGCCTTAAAGATTAGCACGCAATGTACCGTAGTGTCGTTGAAGGTGTTGCCCTAGAGGAGGTGAGTTATACGACGATGAAGGTCGCACCACACGTACCGTGGCTTTTTGCCGGACTCATTCCACAGTCGCAGTCAACGCCGGTGGTGATAGCCCAACGATCTGCACGTATGCGTTGATAGCCGGCACACGTTCAAACACTTCCACTTCCGATTTCCGTGAGCTATGGGATGGTGTGTACGACGACATTCGTCCAAAGTATGCCACCACGAGCGCCGCGTCCTTGTTCATCTAGTGAAAGTTTCCCAACTCCGTGCGAAACTGTCGCTGATCACTGTTGGTGGGAGAGAAACAAGAAGAAAGATTCGAGTTAGGTTTTTCACGTGCTACTAGAAATAAGTTTGGTGAAAGTGGGCGCTCCACTAGAGGGAGTCGGAGAGCAGGAAGGCCATCGCTAATAGTGACGATACACATTAGTGGTACCGTAACTTATATGGCGCACCATTTTGCCGTTTACAAAACATTGCGCACACTGTTCTTCATCGAAAGTTTTGTAGAAGTTTCAAAAGCTGTCGTTGAAGGTTCTGTACGGGGTGGTACAGTGTTTTATATTAAGAAATGAACCTTTCATTTATTTTGGGGTTTAAGAAACATATACATGACGCATGAAAGTACACAGCTATATTAAATATGATTAGAGAAGAAAGCGAACCAAATTTCAAAATAGTATTACTGCTACATATAACGAACACGGAAAATCTTTTTGTAATTTTACTTAGTTGGTTATAAAAAAATAATTTTACTTCGCATGTTGGTTACTAATTACCATACAGCAAAAGTTTAAACTGACATACCCGAACTTATAATAGAAATCAAACCGTTCATAAACCAACATTTTCCAAATGCGTTGCACTACTGAGGTAGCAAAGTGTTTTCTGTTGTTCCAATTTGCTAATCTGCTGAAAAAGGTCTCTGTAAATTTTCGTTTACAAAATGGACGATTTATCTCCAACGCACATTAAAAGCGTACGACCGTAGCAACAGTCCGACGCAGCTGTTTACGCACTTTATACAAACAATGCATTTTACGGAAAACAACCAGTACCAGTGTGCAAACCCGGATGGTTTATGCCAGATAAGCCTTCATGGCTCCGTGGGCTCCATGTTACCGGATTTTCGAAATAAATTGCCAAATGGAGTGTAACGGAGGGCATTTTGCCCGGAGCAGGTGCACAGATGGTTGTGATACGGTTCCAGGGCATTCCAATTCAGCAAACAACTGTACCTGCTGCTGGTCGCTCTCCCGAAGAGAAATGTAAACTTTACAGGGCCGCTACGCCAATCGAATGGTTTGATCTTATCACGTTCCTAAATGAATTTGCCAGCGTTCCCTAGAGTTGTGCGTTGTAGTGTTTTGTTTAATGAGCTACAGTAATAAATTGTACAACTTCTACACATAGTCATACTCATCCCATCAACATTAGTATTATTATCAGTTTCGTTGAACCAACAACTCGTGAAATTGCTTGCCTTTTGGAGTGCGACAGAAATCCAGCGAAACCATTTTTCCTTTTCCCCTGAACCCTCTTTTTTGGTCCTGTTGGTCGTTTTTTGTAATCCTTGCATGCATTTATCCTGTGCTTCGAAAATGTGCCGATCCTATGATAGCATCAGTCCGGAGCAGAAACACAGCAAGATCAGAACAAACAAAGCGTTCACGCAGTATGCTCACCAAAGGCGCAATTGCGATTGCGGTACCGGGATGGTTTATTCCAGATAAGCCCCGACACGGGTCACTGTCGCCGGATCTTTGAAATAAACTACCAAATGAAGTGTAAACGAGAGCATTTCTGCCTCGATGCCAGATGCACAGATTCTCCTGATATCCCCTGGAACGGGGCGTAGCAGATAACACCAAACAGCTAGTGCTCCCCATGGTGCTTCTTCATGATGCTGGGGCGGAAAAGCGTTACCATTACGCACCCTCGAGGTCAATGCCGATGTTCCGATCTTATCGCTGAAAAACAATATCGCCGTTGTTTTGCATAATAGGTGTAGAGCAGCATATGCAGAATTAATCTTCTGTTACCTATCACATGATTTTTTTTTTAAATAAAAACGATCCTCACGCATGGAGTCGTTTGTTTTAAGTCGATAATCTCTGGGCCACGCTACTAACGCGTTAAAGCGTGTGGTATTTTATAGAATTTATTAAGTGTTTTCGATGTTTCAAAGGTTCGTATATGCCAGATACTTTGGCGAGTTGAATGAAATCTATTTTTTTATATACATTTACCCATC
The DNA here is from genome assembly GCF_943734665.1 of Anopheles aquasalis. NCBI lineage: Eukaryota > Metazoa > Arthropoda > Insecta > Diptera > Culicidae > Anopheles > Anopheles aquasalis. The sequence continues at coordinate 57,395,470 of NC_064877.1, forward strand.
AAACCGTTAAACATACGGCTCGTCCGTCCTTATATATGTTAAAAACAAAAAACCCATCAAACCGCCTGTGGACTATCTACTGCAGTAAAAACATAATATACCTCCGATAATCATTATAACCATTAGCTGAATTGTTCTCTAAAAGGGGGTTTTAGCAACGGAGCACAGCTGCAAACGCGAACGATTACTAGCTGATTACATATGATAATGAAACAAATGCTTTATGATGATGAACCGCAGTTGGTCATACGGAGTGGAAGCTTGATGCATATTTAATGTTATCACATAACATTTTTGCTAATAGTTGTAATTATCCTTTATTATTTTTATTAGATTTCAACAAGCAGATAGATTCTTGGAAGTTGTACTTCGACGATGGATCCACGGTTTAACCAGTAAGTTGCATTCATGTTCAAACATCCAACCACCAGTCGGAAGGAGGCTTTACAAACTTGCCAATTCATTTGCAAATTGCGAATACGCTACCAATATTGTATACCGCACGCCGTTATCGATCGCACTCGGTCCGTTTGGTGAACTATTGAAGCGACTTCTTGCAAGGATTTTCCCCGTTTTCCTCACTTCCAGCGGGTTCAACCTTGCGGCGCTTATCAACACAGAAGGCACAAAGTCTTCGCGCTTGTTCCACCAATTGAAGGCGCGTGTCGGAAGCGCCCGAAACCAAAGCGAAGTCAAACTTTCATGGAAATTGAAACTTTGAATCATTTCAATGCTGTTGTTGTTGTTGTTGTTGAATGCCTCGCAGGGAGGGCGTACCGGAGCTGTGGAGTGGAGGATTTCAGTGGAAGAAGAAGACGTTGAAGCGGATTGTGCCCCCGCCCTGGTGGATGGAATATGGGCTCAAGGCCACCGTGCCTGCTCGGTGCTCGGCCCCGTTAGGCGTAGCTCCAGCTCCGTTTACGTCACGCCGTGCTAATGCTCCATCACCACCGCTGGCCTCAGGAATCGTTGAAGAGGAGAGGAAAATAAAAGCAACTCAAACCAGGTGCCAACGTTCTTCGCTCAAACACGAACCCTCGAACCGCTGGGTGCAAGGAGACCTGGGTCGTTCGGTCTCACCAAGAACCAGCCAGCAAGAATACATGAATTTTTATTGGTTCGTTGAGTTTGCATCATGATTTGGGCCACACGAACCACCACTAGCAACCCATCTCCACCTGTCTTGGAGGTCAAACATGCAGAGAAGCAGCAGCAGCAGCAGCAGGATGTCGAACCGACAAGACTGAAAATTGAAAGGAAATGCGAAAAGCCCAACCACTCCTCCAAGCCCATTGCACCATGTTTTCAGACAGCTTTCCATGGAAGATACGCATGAAACATCGGCAACACTCAGCCAGCGAGCCAGCCAACCAGCTAAGACGAAGAAGAAAAAGCTACAAACGATTCCGATTTCTGACCTCGGCCGTATCGGCCACACCTCGGGGAGGCTCAGAATTAAGGTTCCGTTCATTAGGCTGTACGTGAGGCGAATCAAACAACGGGAAATGAGCAATCGAAACGGTGTCATGACGCTGCGCACCGTGGTACAACCTTAAATCCGCTGGTAATGCCGACCGGACTCCCACTCCCTCGCCTTCATTCTACTTCCTTCTGCAGGACAATGACGCACGAATCGCATCAAATACACGGGCACACACGCGCGCACGCACACCGGTAAATCCTGCCAACACGTCGACCCGCACGATCACGATGCCGTGATTATGTTGAACGAGGTGGCACACCGAGTACCGAGGCACCATCATTTATGCATGGTAGCCACCGCACACCGAGCCCGATGCTGGGTGGCAATGAGGTGAATGATTGTAAATCACGGTACCACGGTGGTGCTGCTGTCGTTGTTGTTCGCGTACCGTGAGCATGTCCTATCGAACGAATTTGCAATGTAAAGGCACGTGGCCACGATAGCAACTTTCACTGGATGGAAACTTGGTCCGATAGAGAGCAACACATACCAATAATGCACCGTAAAGTGATTGAAAAGGTTGAAAAAAAAATCTAAGCTATCTGACCACAGTTAAGATGAAAAAAACCTTCTTTCAGTTTCAAGTTGCACTTATCCAATACTGCAAAGAACTATCCAAATGTGCGATGCTTGTGTCGTTTATAAATGTTTTTGACAGGATGCGTTGCTAGAATGTATTTGGTATCGTAGCCGTGAAATAAAGTTTCGCAAGTCGCCAAATACGTGGGTGGATAAAATATAAACGAGACTTTTAGCCCTTCTGTCACAAAAGTGAATAGTGAACGTTCCCGATTTATTTGTGGTTGGGTTAATTTGTCACGAGTGTATGAAGCTAGCGGAATCGCCTCTCGGTGTCCATCGTAACGATTTTGGACCAAGAAATATCTTCGTCATTTGCACGCGTGAAACCGACAGAATTCTTCAGGATATTGACGGTACATTTCGAGGAAGAGACTAGACTATAGGAAGAGACTCCAGACAATAGGCAGAGTAATTGCATGACTTGAAAAAATCGTCTCGAGTCGTAGGCATGTTGAAAATGAGAACCATAACCGCAGACTTTATACCATACGTAGAGCGCACAACATCAGCTGCTTTAAACCGCATATTGATATTGATAGGGAGGTTTTTAGTGGGTAGGTCCAGGCTCCACAGAGACTGGAAATCCCACACTACCGGCTAGGAGCTCTCGCCCTCCTAACGGTGCATATGAATGTTTCCCGCCCATCATCGAAAACAAAAACAATTATTACAGCACTTTTTATGTGACATCCAATTTTAATAGCACAGCAAAAAAGGGGGCCTATCGATAAGGAAGTGGTTCTTCTTGATGGAAATATTCGTCGTCCCATACTTGCGGCCATGAGGAACGAGGGAAAAATTGGAGACACTGAGGTGGGAAACATTGGAAAACCTTCCTTACAGCGTTGGCCTTTCACTCTGTGAGTTTCTTATGGTTAACCCGCTCAAGAAAATGTTATAACGCAAAAGATTCAACAGTGATGCTGAGGTTGAAACCTCATTTACGCAATTGGCTGCAAACACAATCTACATCTTTTTACGTGGATGGAATGAAAAAACTCCCTATCCGCTGGAAAAAGATATGCTTCTGAACCAGAAGATTGTGAAGATAAATTAAAAATACCTTTTTGATGTTTAATCTACAAACAACGTATTATGGTGCATCGGCCCCATTCCTAAGGGCTATCATGGCTCATAATGGCTGCTAAACGTGCGTCTTCAAGTTACCTATCAAGCAATTCGTGGAGACCGACAGATATTTTATTGTATGTTATGTGATTTCCATCAGTTTTAAGTCCAGCCACCCTTTTAGGCCTGTGAGCCCGTTGGGTGTTGATTTCTGACAACTAAACAGCAAATAAACAACAATAAACAACATATTTGCAAAAACAAAGTGTCGTTTAAGCCACGTAACAGCCAATAAATGTTTCGTTGTTGTCACTTTTGCTATTATTGCCTTGTAGCTTAAAAACAATTGGGATTTGAAGGAATGTTTCCTTCACCATACTTTCTCCAGCCACGATAGAAACTTTCTTGCATCCTCTTTTTGGCAATTGTTATCGGATGTAAAAATCGTAATCATAGAGAAGGGGAGAGAGACATTCAAAGGAGTAGAGAAATAGAGAGAGAGAGAAAAAGAGAAAGAGAGAAAGAGATAGAAAGAGAAAGAGGAAAAATGCATGCTATCCTTTATTAATTCCAACAGGCACTGCCATTGCAAAAGGTTGCATAAATAGAAGCGTCACATGCACCTTGCTGTAGATTGAGTTTGCGCCAGGTGTACTCTCACGACTCAATGCCACCGTATTGGCCGTGATCGTGCATAATAATCTCACCCATTCCATACATCCGCACTTAAAGCCCACTTTGCTTTATTAACTGTGATTACGATTGTGGTCACGCGGCACGCAGCACAGAGAAAAGGAAAGAACTCTGTGCCGGCACAACAGGCGGTGCCCATTGTTTGGACGGTGCAACGCTGCAGCAAAACGGATCCCATTAAGGCTTATGTTGGTTCTGGGGCCTCCCGTGCCTGCTACATAATGATCAGCCCTTTCGCATTCGTATTACGGTTGTGCTATACCCACGGAATAGCCTCGAGCTAAGACGATGGGGAATGGGTTGTGATTTCCTTCCTCACTCTAATCGACAGCTCCCTGCCAAGCTTCCTGGTAGGAGTGTGTGGAGAGTGTTTAAGTGAAAATCTGCGCAGAAACCGAGAAGCATTTTGACAGCAGAGTAACCAGCCAGCGTTGTTACGAAACGAAATCGCCTCCGAAAACGAGGCACTTGCCTTTATTGCCAGCGATCAACGTCACGGTATGCCGCCACCGTTCTTCTACCCGCTTTGAAGTGGTTAACTGCCCCAAAGGTGTACAGACTCTGAGGTCTGTTATTGTTTTTGCTGCTGCTACTGCTGGCCACCACCATCACTTGCTGGCCAACTTTTGTTTCCCGTTTCAGCTTCAGGCAAAGCACTTTTGTTTATTTGATGTTTCTACCTTCTGCCTCACTTCTGGCAGGTGGCCTCGGGAGGGGTTTCTACTTGTTAATTCTTTAAAATAATTATTTTCTTTTCCGAGGCTGGTGCTGCTAGCGGCGTGTTTCCATTGGCGCCATTCGCACAACTCGCTTCATAACTTATGGAAGCAATTGTATGGTTTGCGTTTTCCAAGCCACACAAGCCTCAGCAAAGTGCTCACTAGCGCTAGCGCTACTTCAAGCCGTACAAAGTGTGGAAAACACAAAAGTTTAATTATGCGAGCCCCTTCAAACACGCCACACTAGGAATACTTGTACTGATTGATGTCACGTAAGAACGAGATTTCTTGCAAAGCGAGAGCACCTTCAGCACCATAAACGTCTTAATGATGCCGTCGCTAATGCCATACCACTCTCGCACTTTGAAACCAGCTCCCGGCGGTGCCCTTTTAATGGGTGGAAAAAAGGAATGTTGGAATCATTTAAATTCAATTACGTCAAACGAAGCAACATCATTGGCTCCACCGCATGAAGGTGATACCCATGGGGCTCGTTATGCGTTATGTTTTGCTGGTTGGCTGCTGCTGATGACGGATGCAACAACACCACTTCCAACAGGCACATTTGTAAAAGCGAAAGATGCGGGTCAGCTCACCAGCACAGTAGAACAATCAGAGAACGGACCTCGAGCTCCCGGGACGGGACGGGATTCACGGGATTGGATCAGCACTGAAGGCTTTTGATTGGGGGACCAAGATGGCCCAACATGAAAGCAACTTTGGCTCACACTTAAAATGACAAAGCATCGGGCAATAGAGGGAGAGACGAGAAAACAAAGAAACGAAACGGTAAGTTGGTTGGTCAAAGTGTGTTGGCATTGCCTTTGTCCCCGTGCCTTTGGAGTGACACTTTTGGAAGGCTTCGAAGTCAAGCACAATCATGATTCCCGCGGATCTCCTTCGGGGCCCTCCCGAGAGGGCTGATCAAAAACTTTCCTCTCGTACCAAACCAAAGGCAGGAGGAGGCAGCAAAAAGGACAGCCCTAAACCAGCGCCCAGAATAGCTGCGAGATATGAGCGAAAGCCTGTTGTGGAGTTTTCCAAAAAGAAAACCGAAAAAAAAAGTCTAAACAAACTTTCTCCTAGATAACATCCCACTGCGGCCGTTCTAGTGGTCCTGACTTGACCGAAGAGAGAGAAAGAGAGAGAGAGAGAGAGAGAGGGAGAGAGAGAAAAGGAGAAAGAAAGCAGACAAAGAACGGGAACAACAATTTGTTCCTCGTTGTGTTTCGGGGAAATGGACCCGCAACTGCTCGACGTGCCTCGTGATGTGATTAGAAGCAAAAGCGGCCAGACGTGCGGTCGTATGTGTGTCTGTATGTGTGTTTAGGACTCGGTTGGTAGAAGCGCTTTCTGGCAGGAGGCTGCTAGCGACCGCCGGCTTTTCTTCGTCAACGCCTCACGGATGCCACCGACTTGTCAACCCTCGTCAGCGTTGCCTAGCCGGTACGATAAAGCGAAAATCGAGTGATGGTGGTGGCCCCTCCCCACCGGCGGTGGTGTTGGGAGACTTATCCTTTTACCAGCCCCCAGACGCCCTGACTACAAAGACCCCGAGAACCTCCCTTCACTAGGATCCGTGGTTGTGCGTCTGGCCAGTTCTTAATCGATTGCAGAATGGACAGGTACTTAATCTATTCTGAGAAAGGATGATTTTGCTGTTTGTTTTACTTCTTATGCATGGGTATATTGCTGAATGGTCGTACTATGCTCGAGTATAGTTAAGCCATAGTGCTTCTCTGCCCTGACATCAGGAAGGAGGAAGGTTGAATGTAATTTCGCTGGTCATAATGAAATGAGCTTTAGTGATTGAACGTCTTTATACATAAGGCAACACCGCAACCTATCGTGTTAGTAAAATGCTCCATATGACGTATTTTGATAGATCAGTAAATCCTTGAGACCCTTTTCCATGCTACAACTATTTCTGGTGACATGCAGCAATATAAACCCCTTTCTACCATTCCTATCAGCTCGTTATAAATGCCCATCCTTTCGGATTTATCAGGTTCACTCGGATGCACAATGCTACTTCAGCAACGGGGTCACACGAGCATCATCGTCGGTCTTTGTTCGAGCACTTTGTAATTATCCCAAGATCCCAAGAGGCATCCAAAGTGGATTGTGATAGAATTTCGTCATGTGCGGTTTGTGCGGTTACGACGTTGCGAGATGAGATTATCTACCATATGTGCTTACTCGACATGTACCTGACTCGTGAGTAGAGAACGTGCACGTAGTTCACAGTCAGTTACTTCAGGTTCATAGTCAATTCCGGAGGATACAAGACAGTTCCGTAGGCAGTCTACAAGATACAAGCCGTTGTAAAAGCACACAAGCAAATGCACACACAATGAGTTGGGCTTGTTTGCCCCATGATGTAATTTGCTGTTTACATACGAAGAGACTCACATTACACTGTTTGACGTTAATGCTTCGATAAGCGCAGAACTGGTTCATTGCTTCTCCGGTTGCCTTCCTTGGCTGCCATGCCGTGTTATTACTTCGCTGGAGCAGGTACACTGGGTATAGAAGAGTATTTTCCAGTAATACGGTTTGGCGTTCAATGCTTGGAAATAGATAGAGCCACAGTGCGGCAGCGAGTTTCTCATTGGCTCTCAATTGTGCTTTCCTCGTGAGCATCAATCATGTAAATTACGGGAAATCCATTGGTCCTATGTGCCTTTGTGCCCAAAGGCTGTAGCCTTGCTTCTCACATTCTTGACCGTTAACGCAGACGCACAGACACAGATGTTCCACGTTCCCGGAAAATTATGGGACTTCCATTATGCAAATGAAAAAGAAACTTTCCTATCTCGCTCTCTTATGCTATTCTACTTCCCAGCCATTTACTATGCGCTACGACCGATATGGCCATTACTGAGATTACATTTGCAGCACTTGGCCACTGGGTCCCCGGGGGCTTGCTGTGGTACGTTCAAACCTTTTTGTATCACATTTTAGCTTTACTTCTGGTCATTTTCCGTGCACTTAGCACCACAAATGGGTATAGTTGGGCTAGTTTTAAGCTTGCAATCTGTTAAATTAGTCTCTGTCTACCAAATACCTGTTGGAACTTACGTGAAATCTATTCTACACGTTCCTTTATGTGCTATGATCCCTATAATCAAGGGCTAATCGATTTGAAGGTTTACGATTTCCTCGATTCCTCGCCATATGATTATATATGCGATTCGGCACACCCAAAGCGTCTGTTAACGGGAGGATCCCTTTTCAGCAAAGGTATTATTCCGAGAATAATGGAGTCTCCAATATGCAGCTGGTGAGCGTGATAACATAACACAAAAACCGCAGATCGCAAGACCATAGCGTGCGAAGGAAAAGGGCTCGTTGAAACGTTGAAATCGAATGCGGTGAAAATGCTTTACATTTTCATTTGTCCGCCAACCCCACACCCTAGGCCCCTAGCCCTGGCCAATTTTTATGTGCATAAATTTGCATACTAACGTCCCACACTGGCGGGGGGGGGGGGGGGGCAGACCGAACGTGCAGCTACGATCGACGTAGACCATTGCAGGCAGAGAATGAGAATGCATATGGATAAGGATGAGGTTATGAGATTTTCGGTTCCTGTGCAGCCAAATCTTCCCGTATTCCCGGCACGTACCGACTACAACGACTTCTCAGCATTCCACCTGCCATTTGAGATACGGCCAGACCGGACCGATGAGGCAATATTGTGCTTTTGAACTGCACCCACACAGAATATCCACCGAGGGGCCTTTTAAAAGGCCACCATTTCTTAGGGAAGTATTAGTTTTAAATTTCATGCTAGTCTCAAACGCAAAACCGGATGGCCAATGCTAAAGCAACCAAGGTAACGCAAACAATCCGGAACACCCGGCCCGGTAAGTACGGTTCATTGAGGTGGAAATTTTATTTTCCATTTCCAGAAGTGATTGATGGATCGACAGTGAAGTGTTTTTTGCTGCCATGGGTGGGGAGCATTTTGATCATTAATCTATGAAATTTATCGCACGTATCAGAACCGTACCATGACCTACCATTTCAATTCGCGCTACGCAATTCACCATTCTGGCCGGGGATCCCCGCGATCCGATAATTTATTTGACGTTTCTAATTTATTTCTGTCAGCGATGGTACTTGTTTGCTAGCGCACCGTGCGCGAAGCGAATCATTTAACGAAAGCCGCGTATTGCACCTGCAGCAGCACACCGCATGGGCTTTTTTAATGATGCAACACAATGATGGTGGATCACCGTAGTTAGTATTTTCTATTTTTAAAATAAACGATCGATATGGCATCACGCATAGAAAAGAATTGTGTTAAGGAGCGCGAGGCATTTAAAATCGAACTGTGGAGCTCCTATTCCTTCTTATGCAACAGCTATTTTCCAACAACGGACCTCTCACGAACTTCTGCGGAAAACTGAACTGCGCTTCTCGGAAGAAAATTCGAAATGATTTGCTAAAACGCTTGCCGCAAGGGCGCACAAAAAGCTCTCCGCCAGGCACGTCTCAGCAATTCTTCGCGCCAGAACTCTTACCATGGAATGGGCCAGACACACAGATGGTCAAGGCGTGGCGTTCTTCCTACTCCGACACGACGTGACCGACTAGCGATTAGAGAGAAAGATGTGGGAAGCGCGGTGCCCGCCCACCACCCCCCCCCCCCTTTAATGAATAATTCACCGTTAATCCAATTACCCCAAGATGGATCGTCAAATTATGCAAACTTTTTGCCTAATGCGCCCAACCATAATTTGTCGCACGGTTGACTGGCTTCAGCACCGGTCGCCGCCCGAGGAACGACGCTGCCATCACTACCGGACATCACCTAGAACTGCCGTCCCGTGACTCCCTCGCGAGAGCAACATAAATGGCATACAATGAGAAGCATTTTAGATTTCTCGCCACCAAGGTATCAAGCGCATCATCATTCATCTTTGTTGTTTTCCTTCCCCCAGCGGTTGTTTTTGCTGTTGCTTTTGCCCATTGTTGTAGTATCGCTTAGCGTCCTGCCAAGGATCATGAGTGAAGTGGATTTACAGTCGCCGCCCCAAACTTTGCGAACGTATTTTGCATCCGAAAGGCCGCACCCCGCAATGGATACCGAGATTAAGGCCGCGGAGCTGCTGATGAGCATTGAGAAGTTGTTCAAGGAGAAGAGAGAGGCAGAGAGCGGGGAGGGATAATTTCTTGGACCATTTCTTGGTTCACTTCCGTTTGTGCAACCCCAGGAACCCAAGCTCGTAACGGTCCGTAGCTTACCGGCTTTGCATAAATATTCGCCACTTGGCTCCTCCAAGGTCCCGGAGCGGTCCTCGCCTGGGAGAAGCTGGGTGCTTGGGAAAGATTTTAAACGATAACTCGATTTATGCTTCTCCCTCCCCTGATCCCCAACGGCCACCGCCGAACGGTTACGATGGAACGAAATACATTTTTAATTGCTCTCTGGGTTCCGTCGTTCTGTTCCGCGCACTGTAGACCACGCGCCTGTGGAGCTCCCGCTAACCGTCGATAAAAATCGACAACCGGGACAACCGAGGGTAGCGACGACCAGCTGGCTGGCTGGCTGGCTGGCAGTCAACAGCAAGACGGACGATTGCCCTGGACCTGGCTGGACTGGTGGACCCTTTTGGCCAAGGCCAACCCCGAGCGGTGGAAGCTTGAGTTTTAATGAAGGTCTTAATTAGAGGGAACATAATCAAAAGCATAGATAACGTAATTACTGTCAACCAGGCACACAACCGGGTCTGTTGTTTGAGCCCGGTACTCCCGGACTAACCTGGTTAGAACCAGGCAGCAGCAGCAGCAGCAGCAGTGGCCAGTAGCTTGTGTCCTGCTCTCTCCACTTCTCTCGATGAAGTAACGCGGGGACACCGGACGTGTCCTTCCGCTACCGAGCACCGCACCGTGCCCTTTAACGCCAGACAGCCGCAGGACAGCTGGATAGATTTTTTGGCATAATTAATGTTGCAGAACGTGTCCACCACTCCTGGCACAGGCCAAAGGGAGCCACAGGCAGACAGACAGACGTGTGCAATCAGCGACCGCTACCGCAGCGTAGGATAATAAATTTGTTGGTTTTCATCACGGGATCCAGGACCGGGATGCGCAGACAAGTTGGCGAGCGACGCGGCACAATAATATGTTTCGCCCCACAAATCCAATAACGGATAATCCTCCCCTGCACCAGGGCGGGGGGGGGGGGGGGGTTATTGGAACGGAGGTTGCGGTTTGAGTGCTTTTTAGCATTTCCACCACACCGGAGTCCGGGAACTGACGGGAAAGTTTCGCTCGGAAATCAGAAGCCACCATGCCAGCATCCAATCTAATTAGCAGCAATGTAATAAAATTGGCTGATGCGTTGCGTGTTGGGCACTTTTATGGTTGATTGGATGTATGCTTCGTCCTTACCGACGGTCGGTTCTCGATTTGTTTGTCTCCGACAACCCCCCGCCCGGACCGGAGCAATCGGTGATCAATCGGTGACGACAGCGGTGGCCTCCATGCGCTCCGAACAATGTACGGTTCTAGATTGTTTCAGTAACCGTTCGCAGGACCGTTCGGCATTCTTCTCGACAACCCAACCGGAGGGCATTCCCAAAGGGGTTGCTGACAGACAACGCACCACCATCTGCGCCATCGGAGAGATTTATTTTTTTGTTTTTTTTCCCTACAACAACAACATCGCCACCACAAAAGCACTTCGTGTGAAGGGAGATTACCCTACCGGTCCCACCCGCTCTGTGATCGTTGGCAATCGAAAACGATTTGCGATGTCTTGAGACGCTGATCTGGTTTCTGGTCTTGTTAACTCACACCCCATCCCCTACGCACCACCTTCTCCACCCCACTCTTCGGGGAGAAGAATTGGAGCTCGGAGATGTTGTTTTCGGAGTTTTTATTTTTGTTTTTTTTTTTGGTTACACGCGTCTGTTTTCCGTTGTCAGCAGGATCAGCACGGCAGTGGCCGTGTGTCCCCGGGAGTCATAAATTATCGTGTTAGTTCAGGCGATAAAAATATGACTGAGATGTATTGTCTTTTGTGGGTTCGAAGAAGTTTGATTCGTCTGCTTTTGCGAACTGCTTGCAAAGCGTTTAGTAAACCGAGTAAAAAGAAGAAAATACGCCAGAAACGATTATTAGGGAGAGCAGTAGGGGAGTGTTATGGAATGATCTAAGGTTGGAAAAAGCAGTCCCAGCACAAAGATTATTTGCTTTAACAACATTTAGTTGGGTAAATTGTAGTTAGATAAGAAACAGAAAGATTAAATTGATTTGTTTGGCCACAATATATATTTGAATGGTTATACTAATCGAAGTCAATCGAATATGCCAACCTCTACAACAGACAACTCAAAGATCAAAATCCGAAAGTTCTAACAAAAAACATCTTTTAATGTGTATAAATTAAATTATTTTAAAACTATTTTCATACCTTTTGACCTAAGGAAACTAAGCTTAGTTTTCTGTTTTGCTTTAGTTTTTCATTAAATACATTACAATAATAACTACATAACACAAACAATTGAAAATAGGTTCATTGTTTCACACATTTCTTGTTTCAAAACAAATCGAAGTACAAAATGGAAGGTGTTAACCCTCCACGCTCCAGCACCGTATCGTTCTTTAACCATTTAAAAACAAACAAATCCCAAAAATGGCTTATTGGAAAAGGCAAACAACATTTAAACCAAAAACTACGACTAAGAAGCGTAATGGACAACGTAATGATAGGAAACGCATTAATACACTATGTTTCATGTTTAAATTTCATTATTAGCCAATTCAAACGGCAAAAGTCTTCTAACAATAAAAGGAACATTTACAATATTTTAATTATTTTTGGGCGCTTTATACGAGCGCGACATAAAAAAAACAGGGTTAGGCTATCATTATGAAACATAGTGAATAGGATTAACATTTAAAAAGCGTATGTAAGATACTCAAATTTAAACATTTTTTCTCAAAATTTAAGTTTAAATTTACTTCATAGTTATACATGATTGAAAAAAAGATTCAATGTTTGATTTGACCAACAGGATCTTTAATAAATTAATAAAAAAGGATTTAAAAATAAATTAATAAGCGATCAAGATGTCTTGACTGACGAGACTGTTGCAATTTTGTGTTTAACGTTTCCGTTTGGCTTCAAACTAAAACAACACTTATCAAAACATCTTTTCTTTCTTGCCGGGTCGTTTTTTTTTAATTAAAATTAAAATTTTAGGCGTTCTCATTAGCACAAAACCACAACTAAACTAACAAACTACGACGAACCTTTTCCTCATCATATCTATAACATTTTGCTCAACAACTCATTGATGATTTCACTAAACCATCACTCCCCGTTTCCGTCGAATTACCCCACTCCCCCAAAACGGAGCCGCACCACAAAACCACAAACAGCACTTTTAAGCTTTTGGCAAACGCAACAAAACGATACGGAATTAGTGTTGACCTGCCGAAGACCGAAGTTGGCAACGGCTGCCACTAGCTGCCAACCATAACTAACCCTGTTGCAAACTCGCTTGGCAAGTTTTGCTTGAGAATAGAAAAATAAAAACAAAAATAAAAAAAAACGGCTCACCCAAAAACACCCACCGGAGCGCAACGGAAACGACCGGTTGCACATCGTCAGCGATGACGGCAGCGAGCGAGCGAGTGTGCGACAGAGTGCTGCGTCTTGTGCATCGACCACGGTACCACGAATGGCACGGCCACGGACATAATGTTGGGTTAAGGCACACATAAAAGCAAACAAACCTCAAACTGCATCGCTCCATACATATAGCTGTCTGAAAGTGAAGTCGACAGATACTGACAAAGACACCGAGCGGGGTGCGGTGACGCAATGTGGCCAAACTTCTATCAACTGTCCCGCGGACGGGCGTTTTTGGGGGTGTATCAAGCTTCATGGAAGGCAAAAAAACACAGTAGATTCCGGGGGAGGGGTCGGCCCTTGTGTCATCAAACTTGGCCCACGTCTTTCCGATGCCAGAGGGGGCGGCAACTGACGAACGATTGGTCCGAGGGGACATAATGAAATTGTCCACATCCTCCCGCATCTTCTTCCGCCCGAAAAGAAGCACCATCAGCGCGATGGACGATGGTCCCAGTCCAGTTCATCTACTCAATTTTGTCGCAATAGTCGTACTGAAGGACGGGAACCGTTGACTATTTCGAGCTCCAGTTCGTGCTGATCCACTCCGGACAGTTGAGCTGCAAATGTGGACACCCCTAATACCTCACTCCAGCGAACTGCGATGACGGCATCCGTTTCCGCAGCCCCCAAGTCTCCGGAGAGGAGAGAAGATGAGCAGGAAGATGGACCGACCGATGGTGGGTTGGGCAAGATGAAAAATAGAAATCCGGATCCGGGAAACGGAAAATCGAACGCACGAAGCGCCCCTCCGCCTCATGCGGAATGTAAAAATACATTTCCCGGTCTCGTTGGAGCCCGAAACACCCGGAACCCTAGGAACACGCAAAGCGAAGGACCTCGAAATGGCACAACATTCGTGACAGTTTCCTGAGTGGGTGGATAGGAGAGCTAGGACCAGTGTCCCGGGGAACAAGCGAGGAAATAAATAGCGCATGAAGCAGCGCACGCAGTGAGCCGGCCGCTAGAGCGGGGACCGTGTATTTGTGTTTGGCAACAGTTTGTCTCTCGTTTCATAACCCAAAACCCAGCGAGACCCAGGATTCCACGGCGACAGAGATTTTCCACTGCGTTGACCTTCTTTTTGATTACAACTGTCCCTGTCAGCTCCCTCGCCAGATTTTTTTTTGTTTGTTATTTCCTTCTCGCTACTACTAGAGCGTGTTTCCTTTTGTTTCGGTTTCTGTTCTGGTCGCTCGACGCCCGGGCCTCTCCGTCTAGTCCGTAGTTCGATTTTGCGATCATTTTTATTATTATCCTACATCCACGAGAGGTCAGGATGCTTAAGGCAGCTGCATGGGAGGACACGCAAAGGAGAGGCAAATGGAAACGAAAACGAAGGAACGAAACAAAACTCCGACCATCGTTAGGAACTTCCCTGGTGCAGGATCAACTGAAAGTGAGTCACAAGACGTAAACAAGGTCTGCCATCTTCCAATAATTTTCTTTTATTCCTTTTCGACTTCCCCCCGGGTAGCTTGGCTCCACCGTGTCGTGAACGGTTCGCTGAGACGCTTGAAAAGGTCGAGAGAACAACAAGAACCAGAGCTCGAAATCGCTTGCGCAAGTGCTTCTGCCCTGAGTCGAGTTCGTCTCATGGGCATGGTAGGGAGTGATGTGCGTGTCAGTTGTGTTTATCTTTTGAAGGATGACAAGATCCTGATACTGTCAGGCATCATTTGATTTCTTTTTCCAACTGCGCTCCACTTTTTGTCCCCTCACAACTCCCGCACAAAGTTGGATTCTCATTTTCATTTCATTTCGCTTTTTTGCCTTCTCTATCTCTCTCTCACTCTCTCTCTCTCTCTCTCTCTCTCTCTCTCTCTCTGTCTGGGCGGAATGTCAAGCGGATTTGTTATCGGGAGCGATGAGATGCGATGTCGAAGCCTTTGAAGAGGGCGGGTGGCAAAAACCTGTCACGTCCAGGATAGCAACGCCGCAGGCCGATCGCACTGACTCGTGGACCACGTTCGAAGAGGTTC
>NC_064877.1:57413146-57445646 GCF_943734665.1 Anopheles aquasalis
GGAGCGGGGGTACGACGTAAAGCGCCTCCCCCCCCCCAGGGAAACCGCATCAGAAATGTTCCAAATGTCCGCGTTTGCAAGAAGAGTGCGAACTTTACTGCTTTCGGGGAAGCTTTCGGCTTCCGAATCGGATCGTTCCGATTGAGGGCGGAAATGAGAAACGAATAAATTACTTCGGAACCCACCGACCGCATTCTGGGGTCGTATTTTGCCTCCAAAGAGAGAGAGAGAGAAATGGGACCTTGCATTTGCATTGGACGAGATGATGGGAATCGAGGAGAGAGTAAATGCAAACCATTTTCTGCCGTTCTGTCTTGGCTTAGTTAGGATGCTGCCCAACTTTCGCATCTCCTTCCAGTTGGGACCTTGAGCCATACCTTGTGGATTGGAATCGGAGAATGGATCGATCGTACAACGATTTGTCAAACGGATGCTGCCACCAGGATAACGCTCCACAAACTTTCCTCCGTAGATGCGACTATCACCACAATTTATCTCCCCCAAAATGCATCTTTATCTGGATCGTGGAGGCACTCCGTTTGCAACGAGGATTGCACGATGGCAGGCAGGATTTGTAGCTGTCCAACGATAGCAGAGGGAATCCTTGAGAATCGCGATTACGTAATCTTATTTACGAATCCCCCAAACACTAGCTGACATTCGGTTGCCCCGCGGGTAGCCTAATTACGTCTTGAAAACTCCCCCACAAAAAAAAGGTCATCCAGACTCAAGTGCTCGAGTGCAACTGGCAGCAAGAACGAAAAAATACTGCCGATTACTTCAAGTGTCTCGACATACACCACTAGCGACCACCAGCATCTCCTGCTACTGGCTCATCTGCGCATAAAATAAAACAAATGACGAGCGACTAATGAGCCAGTGGCCCGGGGTGGGTGTACTGCTCAGCTGACTCGAAGCAGCACCAAATTGCTGCATTTGCTGCTGCTAGCAACTTTGTCCAAAATGGAATGCGGCCAAGCAAGCTATGCCACCACCGGCGCTCCGGATGAATCTTGAGCTTGAGCTTGAGTGACCGCTGTGGAGACGATAGCCACACCGATAAGAAAGGGCGATCGGCTGCAGGACGACGACGACGATGACGATCTAGGCGTGTGCGCATTACAGAAGACCAAGTTTTGCGTATAACAAGCCAACGGACGCCTCCTTCCGTAGCTCTGCTCATCCGCCTCCATCCCGTTTTGCTGCAAATCTTAACTCAATATTGAACTATCCTGGCGCCACTTGGGTTTATCAGATGCGAGGTGCCGTTTGGTGGAGAGGAAAAGGGTTTTCCTTCTTTGCGTTCTTATTGCTGTCCGTGGGCTCCTCTCTACCTCCGCTAGGCCAATAGATTTTGGATTATTTATGTTTTTTCTTTCGCATTTCCCTTAGAGTTTGGGATGCTGTACCATCGCTGCACTACGTTTACAGAGTGCGGACCATTTCTGTACCTTTACTGTGCGGATTGGAAATTTATCTTCATTTATAACCAACTTTAGCTTCATTTTTTATAACATCTTTTCATTTGAAAATCAAACATGCATGTGCCGTATCGTCGATGGTATACTGTTCAATTAAATTTAACTTCTTGCCTATATTTACATGCATTACTATGATAAATATAGTAATTTAACGTTTATTATTCTGATTGTGTTTCAGAAATGTATGCATTATTTATCGAATTTATTATTAATTATTTAAGTCTATTGAGTGAAATTGAGTGCTTTTCATAATGATTGCGTCTCCCATTATTTCGTGCTAATTGTCAGGGGAAGAACCATCACACCAGTCTTCCCTCTAGTGATGCCATTCCATTATTCGAAAAAGTCAAGATACATCCCCGACGATACCGCGCCACCAAAGATTGATCGGAGGTCAGCTAGATGATGCCATCGAACAAATAAACTGCTCACCATATTCACCTCGCATGTTGCTCCGTGAACTGTGCCGAAACCAACAACTCAAGCAAATCCTCACGGGTCCGCTTGACAAGCCGAGTTCACCCTGGACAGGAACACATTGTTTGAAATGTTGATGACCCGCCCTTGAATGGCTACTTGTTGGATTGCTGGAGGCTTGTTGCCAGCAAGAGAGAAATAAAATCATTAAAAGAGGACAAAAAGGAAAAACACAAAAATCTGGAACCAAAACACGAAAAACCATCCCACAATGGGTGGCACGGCATGGCACGACATGACGCAGAGTGTTGCACGAAACATTGCCAGACGCTATTGTTCTACGACCGATTAAATTCACCACTGGCCATGGCATGGAGGGAAAGGAGACTCTCCCGTGGGGATGGAAAGGGATCTGTGACCACCAAGCAAAGTAGACCATTAAAATAAAAGTTAGATTATCGCCAACCTGTAGCCGACAACGCAATGACTGCACAAAGTGTCACAAAGTTATGGCCCCGAGGACGAGGTAAACTCCGCCCTGGAATCAGTTCAGTCTTGACGAACCAGATTTATGCTTCGCAATCTTTACGGCGTGCGCTGCAAGACGATTTCATTCTTTTATTGGCAAAAACTTGCATTAAAAATTCATTGCGTGCCGGAGGAGGACGGGATCAGGTGAAACGGATTCGGATTCCGCATTGAGCAAGGACGTCGCAACTCCGCCTTTCTAGGCCAAACCGTGCAACGACAGCGTCAATGTCTGGTTTAGGTCCGGGTAGCAGGGTACGTTGCGTTGGTTTGCCAACTCATGCTAGCATGTACAAACATAATCCTTTGTGTACTCCTCGATGCCTTCCGGAAAAAAAACGGGGAAGATCAAAAGGGACTGCCTTGGCAGCCGTCAGTATTCAACGCACGAACACGGATGGACGACCGTGCAGGAAGGAGTCACATTTTGACATAAATATGGAACGTTGGAGGGTTTTATTACATTCTGCCCGTCGGATGGCCCGTCGCTCATTGAAGGATGAGAATGGCGTTGGCGTCCCCACATTCGAGGACACTTTCGAGACGCTGACGACGACGACAGCATCGTGACGGTTGAAAATGATATCGGAAAAGCTTACGAAAGTCGTCTCCAGTGAAATATTCCAATTTTTATGGGCTTCAATTTTTCATATTTTTAATATCCCCCCCCCCCCCCCCTCTCATGATGTATGCGCCTGGAACGTCCCTGACTGTGCCACCGATTGGACGCGACGGCCACGGGATGGCATTGGAAGAGAGCCATCGTCTTGAGCTACTCTGTGCGCTGGATGGACGCTGCGGAATGTGTCTCAGCGTCAGCGTAAAATGGCTTCTTTTTTCTGAATTTTTCAAACAATGGCATAGAGCTGCCTCAAAGAAGTTATTGGTCAATCAGGACAGTATCTATGAGCGATCGATCGATGTGACCTACAACGGAATGGTTTAGTGAGGTTGTTCTTTTTCGCCAACTTCAAATGGGTGTTCAGTAACGAATTCCTAAATCATCAAAATTTGTTGTACTTCTAACGAGAATTCTATTTTAACCGGAAAATTACTTTCCACAAAGGCGAAATCTATGTTTTTAACTAATTAGCAACTTTAGCGAACACTTAAGAAGTCTTATTGCTGATCATTATTTCACAATTGCTTCCTATAATCCATTATAGACCTTTTTATTAAAAGTAATCCATAAGTTTTGAGAAATGTTATCTTATGAACATACAGAAAACGTTTCCTCATAGCTCAATTTGATGTATTTGTTTTAAAATTTTATTAATATGCATTCAAAAATGTAGATTTCACCTACAAACATGAAATAAAATCTTTAAACATCAATAGATACATCGCATGTTTGCTACGTTTCTACGAAGGAATTTACATTTCATTCATACACCCACGGTAAACATCGCATTACAAGACACAAATATTGCGTTTAGAAAATGTGTTTCAAAACGACACACTTCGGTTGTCCCTTCGAGGCATTTACCGTGCTGCTTCATGTTTATTTGAAAGGCTGAATATAAGCTCCACCAGTTCAAACATCAGATTAAAGCAGTTCCACGGAATTAGGTGGCAGCGGAAAGAAGTGAATGTTGTTCTCCGAACTGCCTTCTGAACTTTGAACTTAATGTTGGCTTCATGGGACGAGGAAAGCAAGCGTTGGCCGTTACAGTATCACCATATCAAAACAGCTCGGAGATTATTTGCTAGCTGTTGGAAGAAACGCACTAAGTATTTTTTGAGCTCTTATTGATCGTTGAAATGGTACATGGTAACATAGAACTTGTATGATTTTTATGTCTTTAAAGTTAATGGCTGTTAAAATGTCTATTTTCCTCAACCAACAACAAATATCTCTTTTACATATGAGATGAATAGTGTTTAAAGGGACATAACTTAAGGTAAATTGGACTTTTATTTTCCTATACGTTTTATTGTTGAAAGTCATCGTAAAACTTTCTTCTGATTAATTGAATCCCGAATCCTACATGACTATTTTTCGGATTTTGTCTCTTCCTAAATCAAATAAATGGAATGCTTTCTACTTCCCATTACAAATGTTGCCAATTGCCGCTTCAATGCGAATGTTGATTTTACGAATTCGAATGATTAGAAGTTGCTTAAGCAAGACACAATCAAACAACAGCGATTCAAACGCTCCCTTACTGCAGTCAATAACGACCAGGACGTGGGGCTATTAGTCTGTTTCCCCGCGTACCGTTTTCACTCCTCACCCAGACACCCTTCACTATCGACATCATTTTCTACTCAATCCAAACCCCGCAAAAGAAGCGATCAGAGCGTCGTCGCTTGGTGGAACACTTGAAACTCCGGGAAAAACCATCGAATCATGACTTGGCTGAAAGCGGCCGAAAGCGCGCGCCTTCCAAGACACGCAAACACTTTGGGTCCAAGGAAAAAGCATATTTCCTGTCCCCTTGCCCAGCCCATCGCCATCACCATCGCCACACGCACCAATCGACAGCTGGATCCTATTTTAATTAAAATTGATGAAAAATAATCTTCGTCCCTCCCGGGCCCCCCCTCCTGACCGTTTCTCACCGTCGGCCGCATCGGGGGTTTTCTTCTTTTCTTTTTGAGCGACCCAGAGTAAAACCGAGGAAAAAAGGTTCGCTCAACATAATGCCCATTCACCAATGCCGTTCGGTTCGGTCCTGTGCCACCAGCCCAACCAGTTCGGCCTGAAATGCAAATAAATTAATTAAATCCGGCCAGCAACCGGCAACGGAAACTTCGATCCGCTTCGGTCGGACCGAACCGCGACGAGACTCCGGTTGAGTGAAAATCGAAGTTTTCCTCGTCCGAACCGATTACAGCCGATAGGACGGAACTCTTCCCTTCTTTTTGTACTCCTCCCTAGGCCATCCTCATGCCACCAGCAAGCGCATGAGAGCGCGCGAGAGATACAATGTAAATCGGATTGCCCCAGGACCATCGACGGACCTCGATGTCCGTGTTCGTTGTACCAGCCAGGCGGGCCACGCGCA
Source organism: Anopheles aquasalis (assembly GCF_943734665.1). Taxonomy (NCBI): domain Eukaryota; kingdom Metazoa; phylum Arthropoda; class Insecta; order Diptera; family Culicidae; genus Anopheles; species Anopheles aquasalis. Next base: position 57,418,581 of record NC_064877.1, read on the forward strand.
CCGTCCTTGTAATCCTCACAAAGCACTGCGAAAATGATGGTTCACTGGTAGATAAATCGTGGCACAATGGCTTCTCCACTCATCTCCCGTTGTGGCCTTTTGGCCGATCGTGTCCGCAGAAGGGGATGTGGAAGTAGAAAGAGCGCCCGGGGCGGGGGCGACACTGCATCCCCTGCGATAATGCGATTTTCATCGGCGAACGCAACGGCCCCGTCAGTGTGCATGTGCATCGACGGTGAAAATTGAGTTGGAAATGAATGTTCGATACGAAACACGGGTGGTAACGGGCGTCCTCCGTCCGCTAGTTAAGTAGTTTCACATTCATTTGCGTTCAATTATCAGTAGGGCTTTGCAGGAGGTTCGCGCGGGCGCCGAGTCAAACAGTTCATCAATTCACCGCAAGCGTAATTGTTGTGCGCATCGGAAACAAAAAACAATAACAGAATTAATAATGGCGAATAAGCGATTTCAACAAACTTTACCCTTTCAGATTCAAATTAAATTGTTTACAGTTGGATGCGTACAAGTAAAATAAAATGTGTATAATGGTTTTTTATTTTTGTTATTTTTTTTGGCAGAAAAGGCTTGATGCACAGAAAAAAAAATCGTGTACTTTGTAGCAGTATCTGAGAACCAAACACACGAGGCACCTTTTGCGTTGCTAACCGTCAATCACGTAGGCATCACAGCGCATAAAGATGCCGGTGCCAGGCCGGTCTGATGTATTTATTTGGTATACACGCGTTCCATCCCACTTGTAGCAAGGTTCTATGGACTTCCAAAAGATGATATTTCATGATACTAATCCTGCGCCACTCACAACGACCACCAACCCACCCTCAGTGCGACCATCGTCATAAGGTGCTCTCACACCTCAAGAGGCTCCGGCTAATCTGGGGTCACACTTAGGAGAGAAGGCTGGCACTTGGCACACCACACACAGCTCCATCCCTCCTTTACGTCACACACAACATAAAAGATTCTACATTTCACCTGCTGCTGCTCCTGAAGATGGTGGTGGTGTTACTGATATTACCAGATTGGAGTTTAGACAGGCAGCACCAGCGGGACGACGACGACGACGACGACGAAGACGACGAAGACGACGCAACTTGTTTGCTATTGAGCGAATGGTTAGCATGGTACGTTTAGCCGCTTAGCACACCATATGCCACCCGGGCTGCTTCAAGCATCATTCCACCCTCCTGGACATAACGTCGGGCAGACCGAGATGAAGATGCTCCATCGGAGAATGAATCAGTGACGAGCTGGGTGGCCGGCAGACAGGTCACAGCTAGCAACGATGCCTCTTTCGATGAAGATGGTACGTGAACTGAACAGTACTGAATCCTCCTTGGGAGGTTTTTTTCCATTTCATTCTTCAGAAACGAGTCTTCACGTGAGCCCCACTGCCTTGGCCTGTCGATGCTCAAGGGGAGAATTCTTTTTGTGAAAGAAATACAATTACTCAATGTCTGAGTGGTTGGGTGGACAAGGACCTGCCCTGATCAATGTGAAATATGATAAAAAACGGATTTTGAATATCAATGAATGGGGATCTCGCTTTCAATACGCAGATCATAGCTGCCTTAGAAACACTTCAGTTACTGCTGGGGCTTTCAAAGAGGAATTTTAAACGATGTAATCGATACAATGATGTCCCCATAAACGTCCTGACCATAACATAAATCAATTAAGGCATCGCACAAACATACAGCGCAGGAAAATGGCATCGGGATGCCTCACTGGCAGACCAACATCACTGGACCATGGAGGCAGGGCCTGGCTTTAATCTTTTTTTTTGCTCCAGTACCGGCATGCAATCGATATCAATTAAAAGCCGCAAAACTCGCAAAGGGAAAAATGGTTAGCAGAACAGATAATGAAGTCCTAGATTGAGCGCGACGCGAAGGCATCGATAATGATTTTCCGTTACAACGAAATCAGACACGGTGGAATCAGACGGTTGATCATCGAAAGTTGAATCAATATTTATACACGTGCAGTGCCCGTTTTGTATGTGCTCTAGTGAGTCAGATAACAGTTCATAGCGCTAGTTAATCAGCACGGGATTTGATGATTGATCGTAATATCAAAGCAAATTGCGGCAAAACAACTACTCCATCGAAATCAGGCTTCACAAGTACCTCCTTTCTAATTTTGAATAAATATATAACGCGGACGGTTGCGTCAAATAGTAAACTGAGCCACAAACTACGCGAAAAGCAAGATAAAAATCCTTATCCAACCAAAACAAACCATCTCGAACCAAACTACGAATTTGCTGGTGGCTTTGAGAAGTTTTTCGGATTTCTGCCAATGGAAGCAATTCACCCTTCCCCAAAAAAGGCTTTTTCTGAAAATTAGCTTAGACATCGTTCTTTATTTATATACTTTTCAATAACAATCGTAGTTTGATTGTTTAGTATTCACTACGATTAGTACAATCAGAGTTTTAAAACTCGTGAATCATCATCCTGCTGAAGCTCATTCCTCGCCAATCGTTTTTCAAATGATACCAAAACATTGATTTCGTATCGGTGGTATTGTTGTACTGTCCGTTCAAATTCGAATAGCTATACACATGCCACCAGGGGCCTTCATAAGTAACAGCATAATGTTCAACGGAACTCTCATCATTATCCTGATCCTTCGTCGAGAACATTTTTCCCTTGTGATCTTTCAGCGAGTCTCCTGCAGTGCCAATATACGATCCCACTTGTTTGAGGATGTATTTCTCACTCTCACTGCCTATTTCAAATGAACTGTAGTACGCATTCCCTGAATTACCATTAAAGTCCTTAACCTCCACCATCAACTCATGGCTCCGAGCGGTCGTCAGTTGGTGAATGTGCTCCAGCCCGAGCCAGAATTCACTATCCAACTCACCAAAGCCGTCTCGGTAGTCGGCCCAGTTTCGATAAAAATCAACCGAGCCGTTAAACCGATGTTGCACTACAATCCATCCGCCCCCATACGATTCCATCTCGCAATAGACTTTAAACGGCGCACTATCGTTGTTTATGCGGATAAGGTACACTCCCGAAATGTTTGCTGGCGCATCCTTGCACGATGCATAAATTGGTGGCTCGGTCACTGTTGGTTGCGTTGTAGTCGTTGTCCGAGGTGTTGTTGATGTTGTTGGCGAGGAGACACCAGCCGGAATTCGCGATTTAAAAGAGAGCAACGTCTGTTCCAGGGTTTTATATGACGAATGGTTCTGCTTCGGGATGTGATCGAACAGTCGCTCACGCAGCCGATCATGGTTCGCGCAAGACTTCTGTTGATCAAGGATGACCAGCGAACGATCCTGAAGAACACTCATGTTACGCCCAACGTCTTCCCCGAGCCGGTGGAGAGCCCATAAGAAGTCAACGAATGTCATTTCGTTGGTCGCCCGGTTACGCTCCACCTCCTCGCGGTGCTCAGCCATCTCAACTTGCAGATCCAACAACTTACGGTCCACGTCATCCAATCTGCCCAGCAGCATCTCCAGCACTTGTCCCAAAACTTCTTTGGCCGTCGATGTTTCCAGAATGGCGTCGGTGTTTACAGGGCATTTGCTAGTTGTCCCGGCGTAGCAAGTAACACAAACCAACAGAAAACCAGTGGTCAGCCTCATTTTCACTGAAGCTCTCTATGCTAACTCTAACAACACGAGTCAAGTTCAAGTCGAATCGAAACTGTGATGCAATGATTTATGAAATGGCCTTTTATATTCAATCAAGGCCCTTTTCTTCACACAGTACGGCGTGAGAAAATTTCGATAAGAAGTTTGTAGGCAGATGTTGTTTCCGCTGCCATCGAGCTATCGGCGAAACAAGATTGCTTCTTTTGTTTTGCGGTGTGTCCGTTTGATAGCGAATAGCAATGCGTTGCTTCCTTTCTATTAAGGCCGTTTGCGACTTCTTGCAACATATCTTCTGGGGTGAAGGCATTTTGATGATAAGCGAGTGATGCAGCATCGTTCGTCTAATGCTTTGCAATGGGCATCACGGTTTCGCTTCGCAAATAACTCGACCAAGTCTTATACTAGCCAGCCAAGATATCTGGCGTGCTCCGGCCTTTTGACATCGGCTTGTCCAGTCGTGGTGACTGAACAGAGAAGTTCTCAGGGACAGCATTCCGCACGACCAGTATCGCCAGCTTCCGCTTGCTGTAGGTCACTGCATGGATGATAAGCACCACAGTGCATTCACCCTTGCGCAGTTTGGGGGAACTGTTGCGAATTTGGATAAACATAATTTAATTCATCGAGTGCTTTACGCGAGAGCGGCTGTTGGATGGATGGATGCTGCGCGAATCGTCATCGAAGCTAAAAACTCGCCTTTGGAGGATGTGATCACGATACGTGAGAAGGAACTCCCGAACGTGGACGCTTTATTCGAATCAAACGAACTAGTTGATCGAAGGTGTGCGAACGAAGTACAAACCATCAAGAAGAAACGTTGGTGATCGTCATTATCAACCGTACGCTCGAAGAGGAACCGACCGTTGGGACCAGAAAGGTGTGCTCTAGATGATAGATTGACGTCTACGATACACGATTACTGTGATCCACTATTCTGCAGTATCAGTCTGAGTTGTTGTAAGTGTAACGTGATTGTGACTCAAACTCCATTTCCAGAGGCGAATGTGTCCGTATGCTGTCGATGGTCAGCTAGAATAGTATTCGGGAACATCCTTTGTGGTGATCACGAAATGCTATGTTGCGATTAATCGTTAATTTTCCACATTGTGCTCTCGATGTCCAGGTGGAGTACAGTGAAGGCGCAACGCAACTCGATCCTTTTGACGATGCACATAAGACTTAGAGGGCCGTTGGTCTCATCTTTATCATTCCACCATCTGATTCGTGACGATATCATTTCTATACGTTCACTGCTATTGGAATATCCTATATTCAGCACCTTTTTTTTATTGATAACTTACGGGTGGAGCCGTATTTATATCCATCATCTTCATATGGGTTTGAAGCACAGCACCAACATAATGTTGCAAATGGTTTTTCACAGGGGCAGGGGTCTCAAACTCTATTAACATGCAGGCCGCAGAGGAAAGTGTTAGCCATCAAACCGCAGTTTACACCGTGTTCAATATATTCTCATACAAAAAAGTGTGCAGCACTTTGGACGATTTTGGTATGTTCACAGCACCTAGATCAAGATTCAATATTTTCATGTCAAATTGTAGTGTTTACTTAACACTGTGACAGTTGGATTGGTCTGTTTTCGGTTTGGTCGTCAGAGAAGTAAAAGCAATTCTAAATGATGTGGCTCCATTGCCGAAACCCGATGATGGAGGCGCCAGGTAACCGGTAAAATTGCTTTCTTTCAGGGGTTTTGTAAAACAAAAAGTTCGTGAATGTTGAAATGCTGAAAAAATGTTCCTTCATCGTCAATCTTCAATTTCAACATATGCATAGAATAAAATTACCTAGAACAAAGTAGTAATGACCAAATTTAACATACTTATACACCGTGAACGAGGCCACTGCCCACACAATATAATTTGCCGGGCCACAAGTGGCCCACTGAATGGGAATTTGAGTCCCCTGTTCTAAGGCTTTACGTTGCAGTTTTTGTGCGACTACTTTACAGCCGATCACCACAATCCGTTTCACACACTACCCTCCGGAGTAATCACCGAGACGATCACCAGACTCTCGATTGTTGTTCGGGATGAGACCCTTTTCCAAGGGAAAGGACCCCCCCTTCAAACCATCCATCGTCGTCAGGGCCAGAATCCCATAATTTTCACCCAATTTCACACCAACCATTCAACGGCCGATATTCAAATCCCGTGCCGCCTTTGAAGTAACACCCCTCCGGGACCACCGGGGTGCCGTTGGCTGCGCGATAAATAAAGCGGACATCATCGCGGACGTGGAGTATGGTTTTTCTGCTCGAGGCGCTACATTTTCCATCCATCCATCTGACGGAAGGACAGGCGGACGGGGTCCGGAGATGTGAACGCGATAGAAATGAAAAGCTTTCAACAGCAAAAAGCATGATGATGGCAAGCAACCCAACAGCCACCTTGCCTTCGGATCCAAGGAGGACACGCACGCCTCTCTCTCTCTCTCTCTCTCTCTCCCTCTCTCTCTCTCTCTCTTTCTCTCTCTCTGTCTTTCCGGTCCCTCAGCACAAAGCACGTGCAATCCTACAGAAGCCACTACACAGGCTTTAAAACAACCAACCTTCCTCCTCCTTCTCCTCCTTCCCCTCCGACACCTCTGTCCCCGACAGCCCAAAACAAGACAAGGGTGTTGAGACCTGCCAGGGATACACCAGCGGCTGGAGGGTCGTTTAAAATAATAAGTATGGGAAGGAAATAAAATTTACATTTCGTTACGGCTCTCTAACAAAATGGCGGCCCTGCTGCCTACCGGTGGGGCCACGGGACCGATCGCTTACTATCTGGTGGTGGGCTGGTCTGGTCTGGAAGTCCCTTCGGTGTCTTCGGAGTGCCTGTAGGGCACAGACCACTGCCAACGTCAATACGGCATCGTCGATTGGCATTAGCATACCGCGGCATACGCCAGTTCCGGACTGATATTACTCGAAACTCAACCTCTCTCTTTATCTACCTCGCTTACTCGCGGGAAAACGAACGAAAATGGCGAAATCTCAAAGGCGAAAACATCAAAGAAATCTCAAATCGACAAAGGTAAATGACAGCGAAAACGATACACAGACGTTGCGCCCTCAAATCTCTCTCGCTCTGCGTCCTTTAATACGCACCACACAATTGTGTACTTTGCAACATTGTGCCCTCTTCTACATCGATAAAGCAAAGCACGGGATTCCCCCTCGGTAAAGCAGTAAGAGAACGAACGAACCATGAAAACGCGGAAATCATTGTCCTTTAATTGTTCTCCATAGAGCCACTGGCGCCTATCGGTAGGTAATTCGTTCCCTCTGACACACGCCAAATCCTGGCCAAAAAGTGCCTCCAGGAAAGGCCTCTCGAAAAACAAACGGCTTTTACGTGGCCTCTCCTCGTCGGTATCGAATTGAAGGATGAAGTGAAGTGAATCAGATCAAACAAAAGCGGGATTTCTTTTCGTTGATGGCCCACTGGCGACGATCGCCAGTGGTAGCCGAGTGAACGGAACCATGACCGTGATCCAGACCGTGCCAGAGAAATGGTCAAAAACGCATTAACGCCCCTCATCAGACACACCAGACAGGCAGCCAGAGAGGAAGTGAGGAACTAGGGAGCATGCCACGGGGAATGTGAAAGAGAGATATTACCTTTTTGGGGCGGTGCGGAGGAGGTCTCTGAGTGACAGCATAAATATTCATGAGCATACAAATTACCGACCGGTGCCGGTTACTGTGTAATGGCTGTGTGTGCACGATAAACTTGAGCATCAACCACCCCAAAAATGGCGCACTCCGGCACAATCATTGTTCACCTGGCGATCGTTCCCTTACCTGGACCGTGCGTGGATGCGTGGGGCCACTATCCACTTCTATGCTGCTGCTGCTGCTGCTGCTGCTGCTATTTCTGCTACAGTAAACGGTTCTCGGTGGGTGAGAAGAGTGAAGCGATGTTCGGTTAATCCATGGCCACGAAAGCTTTCGACGGTAGTTTGCCAGCCACTTCTAATCACATTTCTCTCCCCATCGCGCAGCGCATTCGGTACGACGCTACACTACGCTGGGACCGCTGGTCTCGTCACATCAAACAAGCACTGTTACACTAGCACGGTCACACACATACAGACGCAAACACTGCAACACTAATGGGCAACCGTAGAGGAGCAGATAAGTAGACGAGTTACACTTATTTACGCCGTGGTTTTCATTGGATGGTTTGCGCTGCCATGATGACGCGGCTTGCCTCAAGCGTAGCCACACAGAAGCACACCAACTAGGGGGCACACCTAGCGCCACGGACCACAATTATCCTACGGAGGAGCTGCTCCTCTGGTAGAAAAGACGAAACGCGACACAACTGGCACTGAGCTACTAGAAGGAAGCAGATACACTGATACACACTAACGCACTACGCCACTGGCACTGTAATCCACTGTGTTGATGAAGGGCTTCTGTTTCGTATTGAGGGCACCGATGCGAGAGATGCCACGGCCTGAAAGCAAACGAAACGGAGTGGAACTGGTACTACATTGTGAGCTCTCTATTCAACCAGGATCTCGTCTCCACAACAACAATTAGCCTAGAAGAACTGACGGTGAAGAAATGCTGCTGGGCAGATGAATAGAACCGCGAAGCCCACCATCACAACATCACTAAGGATCACTAATCGTTTGTGGATGAGCACACACGAAGGACAGACACACCTTCATAGTATCGTGTTGCCATTGTCTTCACAAACGACAACTATTTCTGTGATGCCACCATTGAGCCATTGAGGCATCACACAATGCATAAGTCGGCATCGTGCCTATCTGTCTGTATCTTAACTCGAAGCAATCCTTCCGGACACCGGGGTCTCCCGGGATCACGTCAGGATTCCTTCAATCGTTCCTTCGTTCGTGCACTACGCCCTATAGCACAACAACAACAGTAGCATCGGCACCAGCTGGCAGAACACAAACAAAAGGTAAGACACAAGACGCGCGAGCACAGAAGGAAAAAAAGCACACAGAAAAAGTCTTTCCGGTACAAACGGCTTGGCGGCACCGAAACCGACGAAAGTGGTTCGCTATTGTTTCTTATCACTTCCGGAATACAAACGACGGTAGCCCTTTGTCTTTTGGTTCGTTCGGTTCTTCCGGAAACACCGCGGCCCCATTGGGCTTCTTGACATGATTCGTAGTTCTTTCATTCTCTCGCGTTTCGTTGGACTGAGGAGAGCTCCACTGTAGATTCGAAACCTACTATTTGCATCTCAGATTCCTTCCGTTCACCTTTTTGTGCGACATACTTCCTCGGAGTGCTCGATGACTCCGGGAACGATGCTGCTCACGTAAAAGCATCAAGCCACTCCCCCCGTGCAAACACATACGCACGCACACGGGAATTGGCAAGATTTAATCCTCCTTTTTATATTCCTTTCATTCCTGTTTGGTTTCTGCTGTGTGTAGTGAGAAGCTCTTCGTCGACTGGCATCACAAAATGGCTGGAAACCTCACTAGCACACTAGAACTAGTAACCTGAACGAATACGAACTGTAAACACCCAACAGTAATGAAGAAGCATCTCACGATAACTTTCTCTATCCCCAAACTTACAAAGACACGAACACGCGAGGGCACACGGGAACACCCCCTGAATCTCTTACTAATCTGTACGCTAGCGATACGCAACGCCACGGAACGAAATCTGAAACTTCTGCTCCGCTTTTTCAGGTGATATCGAGTGGTACGTGTCCGTGGCGTCCTCAGCTGGTCTCAGCGTCGCGGTCTGGCACACGAACCACGACGAGTCGGATGCTGGCTGCTGCACTAACTTCATATCCAGATCAACAGCGTGTCCTCAGCCTCGCGCTGGTCCTTTCGAGACCGCATGCTCACACTCATTCACTCTCTCTCTCTCTCTCTCTCTCTCTCTCTCACTATCAGCTTCGTGTCTGCTCGCAGTGTGCACGATGCGTGCGATCACCATGGCAACTGGAAGTCGCCCATCCAGGAGCCACGGCCGAGTGTCACCGAACGGCCACCGCACCGAGAGTGGCAAAGTGGCTAATGGAACCCGTTCGTTCCGTTGCTATTGTTGTTGTTTGGTTCAGGCCCCCGACCGAGCGGGCATCATGGGAGCGAATTCTCTAACCGAACGTCTCTAACAGTTTGAACACGATCAAGCTTGGCTCTCTAAACCTAGAGACACCAGTCGGTCTACTCAATCTTCTATGGATGCTGAGCGTGAGATACGTAGAGAGGATCCGCGCGAAGAAGATCCGCATCCGAGACAGCCACCTGGACCCATTTGGACGCTTCCTCGCCCCCCCTTGCAGGAGGGCAAGTACATCCCAAGCTGTCGCCCAAGATCTTCTTGCGTTGCGTTGTTGTTAATGCTTCTTCACAGTCTGCATAGTCACTAATCTGTGGATAGTACGAAGCAGTTGCACCGACATGGACCACTTATTGATTCGACTGTTTGACCAACCTTTGGGCGTACAAGGAGCTTCCGGTTCCAAGTAACTAAGAAGCAAAACCTTCGCCAATTTCAAGGTCGATTGCACACAAAACACACAAATACACAGCCACTCGCTGACACACCTTTAGAATCTCTCGCGCTAGACGCAAATCCGTGCGAGACCCTTGGATCACCGGAAGACACTAGGACGCCACGAGCACCAGCGCCTCCAGCACCGTTTCACAGGACGCGCCGGAGAAGGTCATGTAACGATTTCGGTTGCTTCATTTTGTTTTTCTTATTTTTTTCAAGAAAACTTTCAATTCAAACGCCCCAATAGCACTGCGAGCGAGTGGTGGTGGTTGCACACCATTTGGATGACATAATGGCATTTCGCTATCACGCAGCGCACCAGCAGCTGCAACACGTAGTTCCGTAGCCGTTCCTGTCGTCGACGGGTGGCCTATAGAGGTGGCACGATAGATTGTTTCCACTTCCTATCGTCCACACAAACACCAGCAGGCACAAAGATACACACGCTCGGTCCATTGTATACGCCATCGGCTCGGTTAGTCCACCCCCCAGGACCTCTCCAAAAACAGCAACGACGACGACGACGACAGGGCTCCGGAACAGCGAGCCGGACCGAGCGAACCGAGCACTCCAACCGAGCGCAACAACACACTCCACGCTGGGCAACACTCTCGGCCCTGCGATGGTTTTAGCGTCCTGAAAATTGATTGTCCAATAGCTTTGAGTGGGACCCAGCGGATGGGGAGCGAAATGTGTTGGAAGGGGGGTAGTGGCGTCCAAGGGCACTCCCGGAAATGCCTGATAAGCGGGGTGAGGAATGAGGGGAGGGGTCATTGAAGGAGTTGTTTATTGGAAGGATATCGGTTAATGCGCGGACCGCGCGATCAAGCTCTCTTGGTTTTTGGTTTGTTTTCTTTTCGCTTTCCTGTTTTTTTTTTGGTATTCCTTGGGCTCTATTTTTCTTGTCATCTAATCCATTATCTCTCCCTGTCTCTCTCTTCTATTTACTCTCTCTCTCTCTCTCGCTTGCTCTCTCTCTCTTCCTGTCTCTCTCTTTCGCTTTTTGAAAGATTTTCCTCCGTTTGTCGTCTTCTTGTCATCCCCATTTCAACTCCCATTGGCACTGCAACCAACACACATACACACCGAGCGTCCACTGTGCTGTATGTGTGCTGTTTCGCACACTTTCGCAACACACAGACGCTCGCGTTCGCGTCAGTCCTGCGACAGGACATCCGACAAGACGAACGACACCACCGGACCGGAATCGTGGCGGGGGCTCTTATCAGTCTATAGACTAGTTTTAGGAGTGCCGTGAAGCCGACTAGATAGAGAGAGAGCTAGCGAGAGAGAGCTAAATAGAGAGAGAGAGAGAGAGAGAGAGTGAGAGCGAGAATCTGCAGGCAACAACAGCAAGAAAGGAAAACTTTTAAGTTAATTAACAGAGAAGGCAAAAAAGAATTGATTTATCGTGACTATACGCGGCCTAGCCACGAACTCGGAGTCACGCAACGGAACCAAACAGAATATTGTTGGAGACCAAACGAGAACGAAGAAGGGAATGGAAAGGGAGAGAAAGAGAAGAGTGGAGATGCGTTATCACTCCGGTGTTCTTTACTGCTAACCAGGACATTCGCGGATCACTGATTTCACTTCACTAGTCAACCTCGAGGGATACTTGTTGGTTACCCCAGTCACAGCCTACCGATAGATAGAATAGACGAAGAACCGCGAACCGGAAATCCAGAAAACGGAGCACCAGGAGCACGGAGTGGGGTGGTTTGGTTGGTTTTCGGGTGGGCGCGACGTGATGTACTTGGTGCGCGTGGAGACCGTGGAACGCCCGGGAGTTGCGGACCATCCTCCAGTCACGAGCCCGGTGGAAAAACTGATTGACTGAGCACGGACTCACGGGCCACCGACCGAAGGGTAGCTCCGGTCTCCGGCATCCACCACCGCGCCCTCTCGGTAAAGTCCTTTTTCGTCCTTGCGGCTACCACGGCGGATCGTAAAGCCGAAACCAAGCAGGCGATCTCGCGCTCTCAGAGTGGCTCTCCTCTGTTACTCTCTGCTGTTCGACAGTCTGTTTGTAGCGATGTGTGAGTGAGAAAGAGAGAGAGAGAGAGAGTGAGTGTGGGTGTAATTGGGGGAGTTTGTTGGATCCTGATATCCTCGGAAGGTGGCGAGTTGGGGCATGCCACTAGGATCTGCACTAGGAACGGTGTCAGTGTATGTGTCGCCGTCAGGTCGATGGTGGTGGTATTGGTGTCGCTCCGCGAACGGTATCGTTATCATATGCGTCTAGGATGGGAGATCCCTTTCCTACGAAGGAAGTTGTTGTCGAAGGTTGGCGGTCGGCAGCGGCTGATGGCCAACGGAGTTAGAGCTCAGAGCCGACACCTCAATTTTTCCCTCGAATCTGCTCGAGAGATCTATTTCAAAAAGAAAATTTGAAAATTCGGTACAGTTTGAAGCAATAACTATTAAATTGTTTCATCAAGTTTAGTCAAGGTTTCGCATTTCGTTTCATTACTCTTCATTTAAGGAGAAAGCTTAAGATAATTCGGGTTGAAAACAGACTAAATTTAAGGGGGGGCTTCGGTATTTAATTTTTATTTGTGACACATGTTTTTAACATTTTTCCCTGAAAGCTGATCCTTTCAAGAGTATTGTGTAAATGTTTTGGATCAATCGAAGAAAAACTGACAAAGTTACAGGTTTTTGAAAATCCGCGTTTCATACAAGGCTCCATGCAGCTCGCTACTTTGAAGAGCGTTTCCCTACACCAACGTTTTCAAAGTCGGTGCCCATCGTACTGTAAAAACTACTGGGTCGATCGTTTTGAAATTTTTAACACATAATCTGCACACTTTTTGCCAGGCAACCCTGTCGAGAGATCATTTAAATTGTTTATACTTTTTTTAAAACAATTCTGTGAAGCTCGTTTTTTGGCAGAATCGCAAAAAGCATCACTTTTTCAACTTCAAAACTGTGCCAAAAATCGAAAAATTGGAATATCAACAAAAAGCACGCTGAAGCTACCTAGATAAACTTATAATCTTTCTAACGAATATCGATTTGTATTTTTCTGATGACCCGTCACGCAGCTACGATGGTCACCAGAAAAAGTATCTTTTCGAAGACACGACTGCCTAAATTTGATGGCATGGATTAATTTTTCAATGAATGTTGCTCAAAACAATACCAAATATTCTTCAAAAGTTGTAAATTATTATGTCATTTACTTGAAAAAATACAGTTGAATGGTTACGTCACAAAAAATCGTTAAAAACGGGAATTTTTTGGCCTGAAAATACCGAAGTCCCCCTTAAGAGATTTTTTGTGATGTAAAAAATCTCTAACAGCTTTCGTTTTTTTCTTACATCTTTCTTTTCCTTCTGAATTGCATATAGAACTACAATTTTTCAAGTATGCTGGGCTGTAATTTGAGGAATGTTTGTTAAAAAATACAGCAATGGTACTAATTTTACCACGGCGCGATTTCAACGCCACTGCACTTATTACAGTGACAATCGTAGCTCCGTGCTGAATTATCTAAGATATACAAATCGATTCTCTTTGGTTAGATGAGGATTGTTTCCTGCGAGCTTCGAGAAGATATTGTTAAATTCTCTTTTTTAATTTTTTGGTAGCATTCTGCAGAATGAATATAAGATTGGTTTTACGATTGTGCATAATTATTTTTGCAGAAGTATTAAAATATTGAATGAAAAATCGTCGGGGCTACGGAGATAAGGGTATTGGATTGTATACGAACTAAACTGTCATTATGGATACAACTAACTATAAAATAAAAAAAAACTATGCATCTGTAGTAATGTGTCTCATTACTTTAGCTATTAGACGCTCAGTTTAACTAAAAGAAGCGTAATTTACTTTTAATAAGCAAATAGCTGCAAATCGAATAACCCATGATTCCAATTCCCAATAACAGCATCAAACTGAGATGTGCAAACAAATCTATTCCAAGCGTTAACGGTTCCTCGTGCAGAACTCTCATCCTCAACTAATTCCTGTAGAGTCCTTCCAACACCAACATTGCCGAACCGTTGCGACCGACACTGAAACGCCAAAAGGCCCGTTTCATGATGATACTGCGCACCAAACAATGCGCAAAGTTACTCTCCGTCAGCACTTTGACAGAGATTTCGTGCATTTCTCGCCGCCCGATCTGAACCACCCACACACGAACCGCCCTCGCGTGTTCAAAGAATGGTATCCGAAGGATCCGAAGTTGGACTATGCGTGAGTCAGTAGTATCTAGTATCTCATGCTCACGCTCCGACCGCCGGTGCACTTGGTGAGAGTTTCCAGGATGTTGCGTGACTTCGCTTTCGTCCTTGGAAGCCAGAGAGTAGTCGCTTCTTAACTAAAATATTTCTTGGAATGGTATTTGTTTACTCCTTTTTGAAGCAACTTTTAAAAGGATTCACAACGCCTTCAATTTTTTCGCATAATTCTCGCTATTTAGGCAAAACATCATTTGTACCTATAACAGGCTGAGGAATTCCATTTCCGCGTATAACTTACCAAACCCATTCTCATCAACTTCATTTTGGAGCGAAATACTAGAGCTACAATTCGTAAGAAGGAGACACCTAGATAAGCTGCGTTCCATCATCGAGCAGGTCGATAGCAACAGGTGGCAGAAACGAACACTTTCGCGAGAGAAGAATTCTTCTCTTCAGTTTCCACGACACCGGAAAGAGAATTCGTACTTCGTTGTCATCGGAAAGTGATGGAGATGCTGTAGCCAATTTTCAATCACCTCCTAAAGGAAATTCTGCGATGCAAGCACGTTTTGAAACATTTGGACCAAAATCAAAGTTGTTCAAAGCGGAAAACATTACCTGAAACAGCTTTGCATAAGTCACATGAATTCCCGTTGTTTTCTTTTCCAACAATCAGTTTCTTTCATGATGTTTCCCATTTTCTTTCCTGTTTTTCCCGACCCCAACTCCTCACCAAACAAAACTAACAACCAAAGTGTTTAAGTTTTCATTTCACCCAAGCTGTTACGCCATTTTATTCAGTCGGTTTCTTCTTCGAATTGATACACATTCACCACACGGAAGGAAGCGCCGCGCTGGGTGCAACGGGAAAACGGCGTTCCAGGCGCCAACTCTTTGCTCTCTGTCCTCTGAAGGGCAAGGGCAAGGACTGGCTGGTAAGGGCGGGGAAGGGGTGGGAATGTACCTCAGTCTTGTCGGTGTAATGCGTCGACCGCTACCCGGGGCTATCGGCGGGCGGGAGCTTCTTACGCTTCGAACATCATCTCCGAGCTGCTATCGGCGCCCTCGAAGTGCTTCTTGCCGTGCTTCTTGCCATGCTTCTTGGCCTCACGGTACTCAGGGGCGTGGGCCGGTGCTGGGGCGTGGTGGTAGGCCGGAGCCGGAGCGTGGTGGTAAGCCGGGGCCGGAGCGTGATGAGCCGGGGCTGGAGCGTGGTGACCGTAACCGTGGCCATGCTCGGCCGCCTTGCACGGAACGGCGACGTGGTGCGGGTTGCAGTTGATCAGCAGGTTGTGGCCACACTTGGCAGCCGGGGCCACTGCGTCGTACGTGTACTCGACGGCCGGTCCGGGGGCGACGTGACCACCATGGCCATGACCACCGTACTTCGAGGGAGCCGCGATGGCCACACCAACCACAGCCAACAGGGTGATAGCGATGATTCCGTTCATCTTGCTGATATCTTCACGAGACTGCTACTAAACGCTTTACTGAGGTGCTGAGTGACTTTGGTTGAGGTGCTTCAACAGCTGACTGATGATCTATCTGCTTCGCTCCAGCTCATTTTATATCCCCCAAAAATCTCCATCGCCGGACCGGACATGGCCACCAAAACGTACTCCAAGCGGGCAAGAGGGGCACAATAGGCAAAACAATAACACGCCACTGTGCCAGGCGTGCTTTCAGACGTACTCTAAACATCAGCAACAGCTCCAGCACCAGACCCTCAAGGCCTAACGCGACGGAGGGCGCTGTTTGCTTTACTTTGACTTGCGTGCAACTTGCTTCATCCACGGTTTTTGGACGTTTGTCAACATACGGGGTTTTGGACAAAGTTCTCTATTTTTGTCACAACAGCACAAGTCAATGGTGGTGCCCTACGCAGGGCAGTGCAACAAAAAATTGGCGTTCCTTTGGTGAAGTTTCACATCTGTAGCAGAAAGCAAATGTGATTCAAGCAGCACAGTCACGGTTGTGCTGCTGAGACTGGCGTACTTTGCGGGGCCAACTGCTTATCAATGGAGAAGATTAGAGATGAAGACTACTGGTAACGTTAATCTAGTTTTAAATGAACCTGACAATTGATGATCGCTTGATTAGCAATGTAGATAGTTCAATAGAAAATAATTACAATTCGGATCGTACAGATGATCATGAATCAATATCGTTAACTGAATGTAGCCGTAACGTTTCATTGGGTATTTTTGTGAAAAATATGCACTTTGCTACGAACAAACGTTAAAGTTCGGAACAATACATCTGCCAGAAGTCACCCAAAGTATGAGTTCTATTAAAATTATCTTTCACTATCCGGAAAGAAATTAATTGTCTATTGACTTCAATTCTGGATACATCATATTAAAATCCTGGTGATCACAGATCGATCAAAGTCGAACAATGGAATCGATAGAAAATATAATATAGAATTAGAAATTAAATAGAAAAATATCAATCTATAGATAGATAAAAAATAAAATATCAATCATAAATAGAGACATCAAAATCATCATTTGATTAGAGTTGTTAAAAGGGAATTAATGAAAGGAAACTTCAATAAGAACTCGAGTGATAGGCCCGTCATTCAAATATTTAATTCCATTTTTCCATAATCTTGCATTTGTTACCAAATCGAGAAGAAATATAACTAAAAAGCGAAAGTTATTTCTGCTAAATAAAATTTCCAACAAGACGCAGAGAATTGTAATGAGTGATCTATATCCATTTATGTATGTTACAGTTTTTACTTCTAAAGATGAACTTCCTTCCGACTTCCGAACCAATGGAGCTATTTCCTGTGCATTATTGTTATTGGTTTGTGTCAATACTTGATCAGCATAAACCGCACAGCAATTTGTTGGTTGATGTGTGCCCAAACATGCACTAGAATCCATCCAGCCCGTGGCTGTTCGGTTCGATCGTGCACTCGATCGTGCCACAACACCTTGGATACAAAGCAAAGTATTGGGTCAGCAATACCACGTCGACGACGACGACCAAGACGACAGCAACAGGCAAAAAAGAGGCGAAAAACTGCTGCCGACGCACAATCCCCAACTCACCTGCTCACCTGCCCCCTCTCCCCAGGGGCCTTATTTTCCAATTTCTTTCGTGGTCCCAACAACCGGCAGCAAAAAGTCCGAGTCCCCCACGAGCCCAAATTCGCAACGCAAAGTGTTTAACAGTTGAGGCACAAAGCACTGGCCTCTTATACGTTTATTGCTTATTTCTCCTCCTTCTTCCAACCGTGCCCCTGGCCAGCCTGGCCAGCTGGAGCGCTTTACCGCGCGGTAGACCCTTCGATAAGGTCCGTTGAACTTTCCTCTGTCCCATCGTGCCAGAAGTCCTCCTTCGTCGTTCCGGCGCTCGCTGGAGTGGTCGTTTCCACCGTTACACCGACCCGCGCCAGTGGAACGGACGTGGCAGCCGGTGCTGTTGCCGTCGTCGTCGTCGTCACCGTCGCTGCTGTTTCTCCCGCTGTATCGCTGGCCACCGTTGTGGTCGGAACATCGCCCGACGGTTGCTCACTGAAGGCAGAGATGATCGGAAGCTTCGGGGATTCACTCAACTCCTCCCGAACAGGAGCTGCAAAGCCCGGAAACTGCTCTGCGGAAGACATCTTGTACGAGGGAGCGTAGCCACCGTGTGGTCCCTCTGGAGGTGGCTGATGATGATAAGGCTCGCTGGTTGGTGCTGGCGCAGGTGCCGGTGCTGGTGGTGATTGATGGTACTGAGGGTGAGGCGCAGCTCCATACCCATACCCGGTCGATGGCTCATGATAGTTGTAATGCACCGGAACTGGAGGATAATAAGGAACGGAAGGAGCTCCTCCGTAGCCACCGTGCGTGGCAGCTGAGCAGGGAACCCGGGTAACGGTTGGCGTACATCCGATCAGCAAATTTTGGGCACAGCTCGGTTTCGGTGGCAACACTTTGAACGATAGCGATGGCGTGTGGTGCGGTGGTGAAGACGGAGCTGGTCCATACTCTTCTCCGGCGTACTTCGTTGCCCGGTTTGCCTTCCTACGTTCCCCGTATCCGCTCGTCGCTTCCGATGCCGGTGCCTGTTGGAGGTAGTCAGTTCGTCCACTCTTGCTGTAGCCTTCGACCGGTCGACGTGCTTTACGGTTTCGGACCAGCGTTACCTTCCGACCACTACTCGACCGTTTCTCCCAATCTCGAACACCTTCCCGGTGATAATCGTTTCCGTATCCATAGTTGCTACCATCGGTGTAGCGGCTTGGTCGAGTACGGTACTGCTGCTGATGATGATGTCGAACTGACCGCCGAACCGGATAATATTCCAGACTTTCTTCCTCGAAACTCAAGAGTCCATCAACGTCCTGACTGGTGGGCTCCTCGCTGTACACCGGAGTAGCCATGGGTGCACCGTACCAGCCTGTGTGGCCACCACACTGGCCCCTCACCAGCAAACGACCACCAGTGGTGGCCAGTAGCCACCACGCTAGACACACCAAACCGATCCTCGCCGCCATAACGTAACACAATGCCACCCGCCAATGGCCGAAGGTCGTTTATATATGTGACCACCGATGTTGAGTCGCGGTTGATATGCGCTACCGCCCTCGCTACGCTACGATCACCCGGCACACGGGTGATCTTCCGGGTTCACAGCGAGCCACCGAACACACCACCACACCACACCAGTTCCCCGAACACCAAGCGGCACCCCAGGTTAAGCAGGTCAAGGGAGTCGCCCACCGATCCGGATGCTTCCGGATGAGATAAAGTCCCGGTTTGGGTTGTGGGTTCTCCGCGAGTCAGCACACAACGAGCGCTCCCGGTAACAGCTGGCCTCCGGATCCGGTCACTGTTCAATGGAAAGTGAAGGCTCGATCGATCCACGTACCAGCTATCCGGCGTCACGATTTCTGCATGGATCAGCATTAGTTCGGTATCGGTGAACATTCTGCCAGCATTGCAGAACAGGCCACCCCCGGACACGCATAGTTGGAAATGAGGTTGATCGGTGGGGTCATGTTTTCTTAATTCATAATGCAAAAGCCAACTGTGGCCACGGGGGGGGGGGGGGGGGGGGGGCGTTCAAGCGGGTGGACAATGTTTTAGTGATCCGTGTCGACATGGCGTTAGACACACGCCATAAGCCCGTGAGCTGGCATGGAACGAGGAAAAAAAGAAATATTGTTTTTTTTTTCTTTCTTTCTTTTTCCCCTCGACCCTGTGGCCGGTTGCAACATGACCCAATTTGGCGCATCATCGGACCAGAGTC
The DNA here is from genome assembly GCF_943734665.1 of Anopheles aquasalis. Taxonomy (NCBI): domain Eukaryota; kingdom Metazoa; phylum Arthropoda; class Insecta; order Diptera; family Culicidae; genus Anopheles; species Anopheles aquasalis. The sequence continues at coordinate 57,438,160 of NC_064877.1, forward strand.
GTGGGCGGGGGACTAGCGGAAGCGCAAGATATCTCATTTCATCGCACCCGTCCAGGAAACGAACGGACGGAGGGCGGATGGTCCGGCCGCCGCGTTATTTGTTACGTCTTGGCGTTGCGCCCTTTTGCACGTAAACCAAGAGGATTCGATTACACTCTGCGGTGTTTCGTTTGCGTTCGTTCTTAGTAGGCGTCGACGACGAAGGTGACGACGGAACCGGTATTTTGTGGTGTTTGCGTGTGCAAGTGTCTGTCTAGTGTAAAAACAAACGATCGACGCTTGACGCCGAAACTACAAATCCTTTGGCCACTGTCTGCAAATCGCCGAAGCGCCGGATTCCAAAATCCAGGTAGAGAACGTTCCGGATGAAACTTTGGCGATGGCTGGTCGAACGCTATCTTTATCGATGGTATAGTGCAAGCTTCTTCATTCGTTTAATCATGGCGATCGATCGTGCGGTGCCATTTTTTTGTTTATTCTCGCCGTATCCTCACTTAGTGATTTAGTTAATAATAGAATCCGAAACCGACCGAGGGTACGAAGCCAGGCGATGATACCCTTTCCTCACTCTCACCTCTCCCCCAGCACCATTCAGTTCAGCCATTCAGACATCCGCAGGTGCACTTGCTGCGGGCGCAACACTCACCGCACATACCGCACTTGCCACAGAGCGCTCGGGCATTTTGCTGACAGGCGGCACATTGCGGAAACCGGAGCATGTTCAGCTGGGGATACGGGTCCCAGGCGGCGTACGGGTTGATGACCATCGAGGGCAGCGAATAGTGGAACCGGGAACGCTCCAACTTCGATGGCCGTGCCCGATGGTAGTCTGCGTCGGATGCATCGGAAGACGCCTGCTGGTGGAACTGCGGTGATCCATCGATTGCTACGATCGGCATCGTGTTGAGGACGTGCGTCTGTTGAGCGGCAATCGACGAGGACGGAGTAGCCCGTTGCTTGCGTCCCAATCGTGGTCCACGGTAGCTACTAAGCCGCCGTTCGTCTTCACCGTTCAGGAAGGGTAGCGAGTGTCGTCGGAGTGTGGACTGTGCCTCAGCTTCCTCGTATCTGGTCGGTGGCGCAGGAAGCTCATCCACAGCCTGTTCGTAATCGGCGTAACTAGCGTAGCTGACATCTTCCGTGCGATCCGACGGATAGTCCTGGTGTGGTGGTACCGGAATCTTACTCTTCCGCGCGGCCGCTACAGCACGGTTGTGTGATTTGATCTGTTCCAGCGTCCGGGAACGCAGATGGCCCTCGTCCCAGTCGTAGTTTAACCGTCGCGATGCCAACGAATCTTGGTTCCGCTGTGCGAAGAACTCGTCCAACATGCGCTGGCTCGATTGATCGTTGTACTCGAAGGCCGGTGGCGTGGCTGGTCGTTGTGGGGGATTCTTTGGTCCGACCGCAGGACCCCGACTGTCTCCTGCTTCCCGTGAAGAGCTATTTCCTTCCGAGCGTCGTGCCGGTACCGGTTCACCATGGCAACGGCGACGGCTACTCGGTTGCTGCTGCACCGGAGCCTCCTGCCTATCATCGACGTAAAACTGTTCCTTCAGCAACGGTTCCAGGGGTGTGTCCTGTCGGTGCTCTCCCGATTCTACGTCATCAAGTTTCTCCTGGATACTCTTCGGCGCTGCCGCTGACACTGCTGCTGGTTGTGGAGGAGCAAACATCTTGCGCTCCACACGATCCGTTGCCTTACCATCGAGCGATGGCAGCTTGGGAATGGCCTGCTTTGGTGTCGTCACCAACCGCCCCGATGCTGACCCAGCCTTCATCGATCGATGTCCCGGCGGTACTCCGGTGGACCGATTGGCGTGCTCCTGATCCGGATCGACCGAGTAAACCTTCACCACCACATGACTATCCGCTCCGTCCAGATCCGGTTCCGCATCGAGCAGATCGATGTTGAGCGGTTCCTCGCCGTGCAGTCGCGTCAAACTCTCGATCCTCGATCCACGACGGTTGGCACCGTAAGGAGTGACGCTACCGGCCGACACGAGCTCCCAGGCACCGATTCCACCATCCGACGATAACCGATCGTTACCAGCCTTCATACCCTCAAACGGTCCAGTACCAGCGTCGTCCGGTCGGGGGCTTGCTCCGATGAAGACGATCATCGACACCAGCAGCAACGTACTGGCCATCACGGCACTCACGATCGTGCACATTCTGCTCATACAGATCGCGTTCTACGCCAACACGGTGCTACACTCTCCGCTGATAAGCGGACGACTTGTTCGGCTGGCCAGCTGACCAAGGGTTTTTTATACACCCCACCCGTGGTATGATGACCCCGACTGCGACGGCTGCCGTGACTTACGGGGCGAAACATTACAAACAGTCGCGCCATTTTTGGGGGCCACAAGAGGGGCCGCTCTGTGCGGTGTCTGCGTACGTTCGTTCGTGCAGGCGTGCCTCGGAGAACAGTTTGATGATTCTGTGGAATCCAAAACTCGCCGCTACTGCTGACCTTCGTCGGTTGGAGTGTTGTTTTGCGATGTAACAGCCAGAAGGGGGCCCTTAAGGTTGGCAAACACAAGTGCCACTAACCATGCATCGCCGTCGTAGAGTGTCGTCGTCGAGCAGGGTGTTAGCTTATCGAGAACTCTTCTAATGATATGTTCTAGACACGAAACTGGTATTGAGAGTTATCTATTCTGGTTGCCAATTTGCTACGATTACAGGCCCCACTGCTTCCTCCGAGAGTGCATCCTGGAAACATCTGGACACTGGCGCATCACTTATGCTCAGTATAGCGCAATGATGGACTGCATCTTCTATCTCGAAACACGTGAGTTTCCGGCGAACGCACATCCCCGACATAAACACTCAATTCCTATCTCCCGTTTGCAGGCACGCAAGTGTTTGGACTGTTTCTGTTTGGCGGAAATGTAGCTTTGGTGAAGAGAATTTTTCGAAAAATCAAATCTGGCGATAACCACCTACAATACTACCTCCTCAAAAAGGACGCACCTCGTGAATGTGCCATGGCGCTGCGTCGCTTTATCATCGTCTCCAAACTGCAGATCCTTCCATCACGGTGCCTGAACGTCCTAGGCGGTTAGCGATGACGCAAAACTGAAACTATCCTGATGCAACCACCTGAAACTCAACGCATTCTCACTCCTTTCGCAGGAAACATCCACGATGTACCTGCCCGGGTAGTGGCGCTCGATATGCTGAACCTGCTCAAGTCGGAGTACGACGGACCACGGTTACTGTTCGCCAAGCACTATCTTCATCTGATGCGAAAGTTCACGCTACAAGGCTTTCTGCGCCCAACGGAAATGCAAACCATCTACACCCCTTTCATGGCAATGCCTAATCTTTTCCGTTCTGAAACTCCGGAAAATCGCCTCAACGCGTTGGCGAAGGCTACGGTGCTTTTGGAGATGCTGCTGCTGGTTGAGCTGCTCGAAGATAGTGAGGCACTGGAACAAGAGACACAGAGAACTCTGGGCAATTATCGTATTTATCGGTCAAAGAAGCAGTAGCCATAAAGATCAGACGATCATGCCCGAGGAGCACCAGGCGTACACTGATTTGTTGGAGATTTCGATGGCGGCATCACAGGCCATCTTTGGTTGCCGGTGGATTGTGGCCATTATCTCAGGGGTCTGAAGTGGATAGGAGGGGAGTTCTATTGAAGGTTGGTTACCACTTGGCCTATTTGCAGGGTTGTCTCTTCTTTGCGCCGTTATCTATCATGGGGGGGGGGGGGGGGAGTAGTCATCAAGAGATTTAATAACCCATCGGCAGCTCCAACAAATCTGCCTCTTTCTCTCCATGTCTTTCTACCGCTGCCCTCACTAACCACAGCCAACCATCCGACCTTCCGGTGGTGCCAAAAACGATAAGATAACAAGCGGACCTTCCGTGCATACCGGGGCACTGTGTCACCGAAGCTGATAAAGGATTTTTTTGGGGGCAAATGCGTAGCCCCAACTCTGTGTAAATGCTCTTTTGATGTTCCGATTGTTTGGCAAAGTAACAGTGAACAAGTAAACTGCGAGGCAACAGTTTGAATGGTTGGATTTGACCTGCAAAATCGTACAATTCATCATCCCAAGCCCTGCTTTCGTTTATCAAACTCTTTATCACCAGCGGCGTTTGGATTCCCTTACAAAGGAAACCGTGCTACCCCTGCAATGACTCATGGTGGGTAAACAGCTGCACCAAGCTGATGGTGATGATACATCCCGATAGCCGAACTGAACAAGCAGCGCCGTTTAAAAAGCCGGAACAACGCGCCAACGGCTTCCGTAAAGTACGCGCCACGAGAGAAATCATCTCCCAAGAGCGGTGCAGTGTTTGTATTGAGCAGGTTGGGTGCGTCGTACTTATTCCTCAACACCTCCACGGTGCCCGACTCTTTTATCGGTTATGAAACCCTCTCCACCCCGCTTGGAGGAGCATTCGAGCGCGATATTTGTGTGACGCAGCCTTCAACCAAACAGAACCCGAGGGGGGTTGCGCGCCCAAGGAATCTGTGAGGGTTTGCGCCGCCAATGGGGTCGCGTACTGGGGCCTTCTACGATTTAGTCATCGCTTTATGGAGCGCAAATTGGAAGGGAATGATGATGGTGAGCAAACCCGCCTCGCAGCAGAACACTCAACTCGACGCGCAGTTAGCGCGTTGTAGCGGGGTCGGTATTTCAAGTTCCTGACGCTATCGGGAACGGGCCAGTTGCACTTGAATCGCGCTAGTATCGCGTGGTGTCGAGAACGCGCTTATCGTCACAGTCACTCGTCGCAGTAGACGCCGGCCAGTCCCACAGCTAGCCATGTGTTTGTGTTGCGGAAATCGCGAAGGATACGATATCGATGATGCCAATTTCGGCAAGTCGTACAAGGAAAGCTTCAGCACCAGCCAGGTGGGTTAGCTTTGGGTTAATTCCGGTGGACAAGTAAATTTCGTTTTACATTGTGCTAGTGGAATAGTGGAATAGGGGATTCCTCAAGTGTTCATACAGTGCCATGGCAATCGATCATTATTCCATGCAGTTTAGTTCTCTATCGATGGTGTTCTTTCCCTTCTCTCTATTCCACCAGACGGCTGAAGTGGGATCTGCTCCGGTCGTGATTGTCAGTCAACCAACGAACGGTGCAACGGTTCCGGCTAGTGCTTCCACCCAGGATGCCCGATGAAGCAGAAACTAAATGCGGCAGCCGAATGCATTTCATTCCTTCGAATATTAATCGTCATCATCAACAGTAAGCAGCAACGCCTTTACAGCAACGTGATTCGGTTTCGGTATTGAATGATCACCACGACACGGACCGATGATGCCATCGAGAGTGACCTTTATGGAACGATTAGCGGAGTTAGATAAGCAGTTTCTATTAATGTTTTAAGACCACGGTATAACCACTATGTGAATAAATCAATCTAGAGTCGAACTTAAACAAATTCGCCTCTTTTTGCTTTTTTAACTGTTTTAGTTGAGGTTTCAATGCTTAAATTTTCCTTATTTATTGCTATTTTGCACGTAGTGAACAAAGCATGTACACAATTGTCTGCTGATGCTATTTGTTCATACAAATGAATTAGAAAAAAAGCTATATTTTAAGTAGAAGATGATACAAAAAGAGTATTCCATTGCAAAAAGAGTTATTCTGGATCATTCATTCATTCAGGAGGATTCAGGGAATCTACACGCCGCAAGACAGAACTGGACCACATCTGCGGTTGTTTTTTCCGATACACATTATATAAGATCTTTTATGGCCAATTGTTGGCTTCACCAGCAACTTAATTCCCTATCATTTTTTAAGGCAACCAGTTTTGATTCTCTTTCCTCTTTCTTATGCATTTTAAATATTCGTGATAGGAAATGTGCTGCTGGTAATTCAAATCATCAACCTACACTCCTGACGATACGTCTAGTTCAATCTCTAATTCTTACAACAATAATTATCACTGTTCTTAACAGACAAATTCACGTTTACAGCAACCGCCAGATCACAGCGTTCACGTATCAGCTGAGTCTCGTGGGATCCATCCGGATATGCTTTGTGAACCGGTCCAGAACATCACCCAGATCATCGTTGGCTTCCCCTTCTTGTTCCAGCATTCGGCGTTTCCGCTTACGCGTGATTTCTTCCAACAACCGTGGATGATCCTTTAGCCGTTCCTTCAATTCATTTTCGTCCATATGATCCCACAGATCTGCATCGTCCATGAGTGAGAGCGGCTTTGCATCGGGGTGGCTGAATTCCAGTGCCGGTTCTTCGTCTTCATCTTCCGAGGACGCTGGTGCCGACCGGTACGCGTTCATAAACAGCTCCTGATAGGGATCCTCATCATCTGAGTCATCGTTATCATAATCCGAGCCGCTTCCTACTCGTGGCCTGTAGTGCGCATAAGGACAGTACCGATTTATGGAATCCGTATCGGACGCATCGGAATAGTGTTTGTCGTGTGTTTCCTCGCCAGCGCTTTCCGGCAACTCGTTCGTCGTTCGCTGTGGTGCACTTTCCGTATCAGCTCTAAAACACCAATTAGAATTAGAAACCGTATTTGCAAGACAATAATATAATGAGAAATTATACCAACCTTTCGCTCATTTTCAGAAAGAATTTAAGGTGAAGAACTCTTAAAAACACCCGGATCTTTCGTTTGCAAACAGATAAACAAATGGCGCCCAGGAAAGCGCGCCCCATGTAATCTTGGATGAAATGCACCAACGGGTAAGTTATCGGCGCCGTTGGAGTGCTGAAGCTTTTAACCTCCGTTTTTGGAGAAATTTTAGATCGTTTTGATATCCTTGATTCTTTTTGATTTTGATTCTCGACCAATTTGATAACACTTTCATTCCACCTCCAAAACCGGTGACGCCCCGCTGCCGATCGTTTTCGCCTCACCGTAATAAGCACATAAATAATCTAGAAAAAGGATGTCGTTATCACCCTGCCTGAATCAACACTATGTTCTGTTGCAAACCTTTATATCCAAGGACACGTGATTCCCAGTGTTGACGATTATAAATTAGTAATTAATAGACCAGCTGAGAGGTATTCTCGCTTTTTATTTACTATGCGCCATGTGTGCCGCTTTAGGTGAGGGCAGTGATAAAGAACGAATACATATTGTATTCGCAAAATCCATTTTTACACTCTTTGTTTTTTTTTTAGTTGATATCTTACGGACGGAGCCGTATATATTAGAAAGATAGAGGAAGATAGAGTACAAACAGTAGAGGGAACAGGCATTTCCTCCTGCCCCAGGGACCCTTATACCGGGGGGGCTCGGTGTTTAAACCTAATGACTTAAGCCTAGGATCGCGCCAGACCAGCAAGCCTGGTTCATCAGCATTACATTCGAGCGCAGGCTCGGGTGCGGTCAGCTTGGTGGAGCATCTATTGGGCCCGATTCCTCCGTGGTCGTGGACCTCGCTCCACGGGTTTTGGCTCCGCATAGTTGAGGTGGCATGCATCGCCTTGAGGCCCCAACATCGTAGGGTACGCTGATCCCGTTGCAG
>NC_064877.1:57450646-57483146 GCF_943734665.1 Anopheles aquasalis
ATGTCGTTAGCCTGCTTCCGGTCGCCTACGGTGACCTGCAATTTATTCGGTTTTACCCGAAATACGTCGGACACCGACTTGTACTTGGCCGTTAAGGCACGCGTGATCGCCAGCGTGTCCAACGGCACCTCACGAGGCATGATATAAACGGTGTACGGTCCCGAACCGGACGCCGGGTACGCTCGCACACGGTTGCTCATCATTGGCTGCGCCGACGGAGCGGACGTAGCCGTTTTCTTTGCAGCGGGAGGGGGCGACGAAGGCTCGCCGATCTTCCTCTTCCCCGACACCACGGTGAAGCCATCATCCGGGCTGCAAGCAGGCCCGGAGTCAGACTCCATGGCGGGGAAGGCGTGAGATGACAAGGCGAGCAACAAAAACAAAAATCAAAAACTACACTAAAAATTATAAAAAAAAACAAAGACAAACTACGAACAAAAATGGGTCACCCTGTGCGACGATCGGCGATCAAGGCCAAATCTCCGCGCACGATGCCCCCAAACTACTCGTACGCAACGAAGCAGGAGCAGAGCGTAATACGATTACGCGCTAGCTCCTGACGCTACGTACCACACACACACCGACACTGCCAGGAAACTAACGGGACCCGCCTAGCGTAGGTTTTACGCTACAAACGGGATACACGGTAGTTCACTGGCACAAAACACTTACGGAGACCACCAGATAACAACACGATCGTGAGAAACCGTGCTGTGATCGTCGACGGCACAGTAGCACAATGGCACAACACTCACTAACACTGGCACCACGCGACACCGTAAACAGGCCGAGAGCAGAGGAACGTAAGCGCATCCGACTTCTTCGGCTGCAGGGAGCAGAATGATTTTTACACTCATTCACTTACATTTGGTCTGCTTGCCTTCATTCAGGCAACAATTGGCGCTACAAGATTCACAATGATTCGAGAATTAGTCTTTTTAGTCTTCCCACTACTTTTATACATACTTATACTCGATAATATGCGAGTACGAGGCGGAGACTTGCAGACTATCAAACGGATAAAAAACCTTTCCTGAAAGATCACCGGTTATCTTGGTTAGCTGACGCGCTTGTTCGATTATCTTTTTCTTTTTTTTTAAGGAAATGTGTGAAGGTTGTAAATACACTGCCAGAAGAATAAAGTATCAATAGCAATTACAGACCTGCTATAATAGCTTATCATACTCATGTCTTCCTACCATACGACTCTGCAAAATAACACCACATTGCAATCAAACGAGCACACCGGATGCAGATTAAACACAGATACACATACACCGTATTTTATGCCGGAGGCTCTTATATACAACCATTATCCCGGATATGATCGAGTATATAATGCCGTTCGCTAAACCATTCGATCACAGATCCGACTGGACCTACAATTGACTCGTTTTAGTGGTTTTGCTTCATTGTGACAAGATGAAGTGGATTACTCTCTTTCTACTGTTATCTGCTACTTTCTACGTAGGGGCAACTAGTAATTGCCCTCAAAACATCCATGTAGATACATCACCTCTGGAAGGTCTTTTGGGAACCATGCTGGAGGTGCTGCTGAACAGGCTAGACGATATGGAACGTAAATTGTCGGACCTTCAAACCGAGTTGAAAGAGCACCGCGAGGAAGTGGAACGGAACCGCATCCCGGATTGCGTCTTGTCAACACCAGCACCACCGGAGCTAAATAGTACCACACCAACAACACTGCCAACAACCAGTACAACGCAACCGACGGAGACTGATCCAGAAATCTACACATCGTGCCAGGATACACCAATAAAAGTGTCGGGAGTGTATTCCATCCGCGTGAAGAACGATAGTGAACCTATTAAGGTTTATTGTGAGATGGAAAAGTTTAGAGGCGGATGGATTGTCCTCCAACATCGATTCGATGGCTCGGTTGATTTTTATCGTGACTGGGTAGAATACCGCGAGGGCTTTGGAGATTTGAACAGTGAATTTTGGCTCGGGCTGGAGCACGTTCACCAACTCACAACCTCTCGTAAGTTTGAGTTGATCGTGGAGCTTGAGGACTTTAATGGCAATTCAGGATACGCACGCTACAATGCATTTCAAATAGGCAGTGAGAAGGAAAAATACAAGCTTAAAAACGTGGGACCGTATATTGGCAGTATAGGTGATTCACTGACAAAACAAAAGGGAAGAATGTTCTCAACAAAGGATAGGGATAATGATGAGAGCACCGCAAATTGGGCTGTTTATTGCCAAGGTGCCTGGTGGCACGGTATTAATGAGGCATTTTCAAACTTGAACGGACCGTACAACGAAACTAACGTATTCCAAACAAATTTTTGGTTTCATTTCAAAGGCTGGCGAGGAATGGCCTTCACCCGGATGATGATCCGCGAATTATAAAACTAAGCTCGTATTAATCGTGGTGATTGGCAAACAATCAATTTTTATTGGATGTAATTTGATTAAAGATGCATTTGAAAGCAAGTTGTCAGAAAAAGGTTTTTTTTTATTTCGGGAAGGGGATATCCCCTTCCAGGGATACAAATTCGAAATCCGAAAGCGGTTTGCACACTTTTACTTTGGTTTGATAAAATTTCGTTGGGTCGACAATTGTTTGTGGTTCGATTTGTTTCGATTGCAGAACACTAACGGTGGTCTGAAGATGAGTGGGATTCTACAAAGCCTGCCATCAATTACTAGAAGTACATTTCGATTATAGGTGCCTATTCGTGTAAGGCGGTATGAAACGCCTGAGATGCATTCATTTATTCAAACCGTGAGTTATGTGGCCTTTATCGTTCATCCCCAAATAGTGCCATGGATCTAATATCTTTGAAAAAGCTGATGATAACACAATGAAAGGACCGATGATGCGATGCAACACTTATTTTTTTAAGCAACACTATATCACACATTTAGGACAAAACCTCGAATAGCACAAGCATAGCGTTATAAAGGTTTAAAGACCTTCTTTTGCATCAGTTGTGTACTACGGGAACATATATTTCCTGCTACTCGCTACAGGTATGACCGTGCTCAAAGTATTGCGATTGTTAAGTCGACGTTAGGCAAGCCTACGTCAACAAAGCGTAAATCTGTAGTTTATAAAACGAATGAACCACTTCTTCTTAAGAACTCCAGTTATCTTGGCTGGTTGGTAGGCATGCTCGAATTTTTGGAAAAAGTATGAGTGATGGGCGCCTGTAAATGACCGAATAAGGGATGTATCAACAGCGATGATAGCACTGTTTTAACTGCTTATCTTCCTAATAGCTCCATACTATACGATTCTTCAAGGTAACCGATTGCGATTCCAGATTGCAATCGCATTTGAAACGAACACACCGGATACAGATTAAACACTGCTATTACTGATACCGGATACCACATACAAAATTGTTGACAGCTCTTATGTACAACCATTAAGAGATCCCGGATATGATCGAGTATATAATGCCGTTCGCTAAACCATTCGATCACAGTTCCTACTGGACCTGCAACTGATTCGTTGTAGTGGCACACATAGAGCTTCATTGTGGCGAGATGAAGTGGATTTCTTTCTTTTCACTGTTCTGTGCTACTTTCTACGTAGGGGCAACTAGTAATTGCCCTCAAACCATCGATGTAGATACATCACCTGTGGAAGGGCTTTTGGGAACCATGCTGCAGGTGCTGCTGGACAGGTTAGACGATATGGAACGTAAATTGTCGGAGCTTCAAACCGAGTTGAGAGAGCACCGCGAGGAAGTGGAACGGAACCGCATCCCAGATTGTGTCTCGCCAACATCAGCCACACCGCCGCCAGATAGCACCACACCAACAACACTGACAACAACCAGTACAACGCAATCAACGGTCACTAAGCCACCAAACTACGTCTCATGCAAGAATGCACCAGCAAACGTTTCAGGAGTCTATCTTATCCGCATCAACGACACTAGTGCGCCGTTTAAGGTCTATTGCGAGATGGAATCATTTGATGGCGGTTGGATTGTAGTGCAACATCGATTCGATGGCACGGTTGATTTTTTTCGGAGATGGTTCGACTACCGAAACGGCTTTGGTGAGGTGGACAAGGAATTCTGGCTCGGGCTGGAGCACATCCACCAACTGACGACGGTCCGTGCACATGAAATAGTGATTGAGATGAAAGACTTTAGCGGTAATTACGGGTATGCTCGTTATAATGCCTTCCAAGTAGGTGACGAGAATGAGCAATACATTCTTAAAACACTCGGATCGTATAATGGAACCGCAGGCGATTCGCTTGTACAGCACAAGGGAAGGATGTTCTCAACAAAGGATAGGGATAATGATGAGAGCCCCCTAATTTGGGCTTCTATTTGCGAAAGCGGCTGGTGGCACGGTGTTAATGATGCATATTCAAACTTGAACGGACGGTACGTCGTAACTAACGTATTGAAATCAAATTTTTGGATTAGTTTCAAAGAATATCGAGGAATGAGATTCACCAGGATGATGATCCGTGAAGTATAAAATCCTGCACGCTCTAAAATAAACATATTTGAATGAACATTACGAACAATTGTACAATTTTCTATCCGTCTCGTTCGAATCGAATTTCGAGTTGGAATTGAATCTATTTATCAGATAAGCTTAGTTAAAATGAATTACACTCAAACTCATACCTACGATTTATTCTACATATTTCATGGACGTGGTAAGATAATATCACGAAAATCGTTTGCTCTGAATTGCTGTGGATCGAACGAAATATCCCAAGAGTGACTCATATCATACGAAGGAAGCATATCTTAACAAATATTTGGTATGAGATATAAATAAATAAATGAAGACGGGCTAATGGTATTTATCATGCAGATAGAATCGTACGGTAACATGCAAATGATCCGTCATTGGGAGCTTTGGAATATCCAGCACAAACAATCGTCAAGAATAATCTCAAGCAAAGTGGTTTCCTCAGGAAGGTTAACGATATTCGGTATAAAATGCTCTACCATCATCAGCACACACTCAGTCATAGTTTGGATTGCTTTCGGGCGCATTGATCTGTTATCGAAGCGAAATGTATATCGCATCATTCATTGTGACAAGCTTCCTGCTAGTGTTTTGCACCGTGAGCAGTGCCTATCTTCCAGCAGCTCTACCCGAACACGTCCAGTTACCGCACCAACTGCATTACTATAACAGTCCGATCGTATATCAGTTAAGCTTGTACAGGATCAAGTACGATTCTGCAGAAGTGATGTCCCAGGATTCCCCGGAATTTGTAACGGATCCCTCCACAGAAAACAATGTGCCCGAAAGCGAAGATACTATCGTACAGACCGATCAGGTTGCTCAACTCACAGTAATCATTAATCCGCCAAAGATCTGCCCGAAGGGAGAAGTACCTAATAGTCGAGGAAAGTGCAGACCTACTATCGAGGTGTTTTAAAATGACTGCTCCTGACAAACCCAACACATAATAAATTAACGATGCTTTGAAATTTGGTTTTTGTTATTGGTACATTCCTTGAATCATTTCCGAGAATTTTAATACAACCCAGTATGCAGTGATGACAATCTTTGTAAAATGGCAAATCAACCATCAATACTGGTATTCTCAATTAGCATTCAAACGCCCAACTTTTCATAACATAAAGCTATCATCAATAATTGGATTTGATCAGCATAGTTGAAATTAAATAGACAGTTTATGTATATTTTATAGCTCGATTACTCATACTCATACCTACGATTTATTCTACATAATTCATGGACGAGGTAAGATAATATCGCGAAGATCGTTTGCTCTGAATTGCTTTGGATCAAACGAAATGCCACAAGAGTGAGTAAAGCGACGTAATCCCCCATGACGTACCTAGCGGAATCGGTACCCATTTGGCCGGCCACATGAAACGAAGCAAATCAAAGCAAATGTTTGGTGTGATGACGGGCTAATGGTATTTATTGTGCAGATAGAATCGTACGGTAACATGCAAATGATCCGTCCTTGGGAGCTTTGGAATATCCAACACAAACAATCGCCAAGAATAATCTCAAGCAAAGTGGTTTCCTCAGGAAGGTTAGCGATATTCGGTATAAAATGCTCTACCATCATCAGCACGTACTCAGTCATAGTTTGGATTGCTTTCGGGCGCATTGATCTGTTATCGAAGCGAAATGTATATCGCATCATTCATTGTGACAAGCTTCCTGCTAGTGTTTTACACCGTGAGCAGTACCTATCTTCCAGCAGCTATACCCGAACACGTCCAGTTACCGCACCAACTGCATTACTATAACAGTCCGATCGTATATCAGTTAAGCTTATACAGGATCAAGTACGATTCTGCAGAAGTGATGTCCCAGGATTCCCCGGAATTTGTAAATGATCCTTCAACAGAAAACAATGTGCCCGAAAGCGAAGATACGATCGTACAGACCGATCAGAATTCTCAGCCCTTTGTGATCATCGATGCTCCACAGAACTGCCGAAAGGGCGAAGCAGTTGATAGCCGAGGAAAGTGCAAAGCTATAGTGAATCTGTTTTAAAATGACTGCTCCTGACAAACGATAATAAATATACGATCCTTTGAAATTTGGTTGAGTTGTTGATGCATTCCTTAAAGCATTTTGGTCATTTATGTGGTATAAAGTGATGACAATTATTTTTAATTGCTGAACCAACCAACGATACTGCTTCTCAATCAGTTACATATTTAGCAGACTAATATATTTTTTAAATCTACAAATCCAACCGTACTCCTAGCGACAGGTTTGGCTTGTTGAAGTTTGGCCATAATACATAATTATTCCATAATGCGCTCGTTTAGCGATGCCAGTGCCCTATTCGACCACAATATCTCCGTACCCACTTTCCGCTATCGACTCGGAAACGCCCTCACGTAAATTGTAACCTCCGTCCCTCGCGTTAGACTATAAGTAATTCCTTGGATAGCCTAAGTTGGCGACCAAGTAGCCCAATAAATAATCAAATAATCAAATAATCATTCCATAATCTCTATACTACCATACAATTTACAATGAATGCACTCCATAGAGATTAAGAACAAATTTGCCGTAGGAATTACGCACATATCCTTCTGAGCAGTTTCTTGGAACGATTGTCTTCATTACATTGATCCCAGAGAGCTCGGGATCACATTTTCCGTAAGCATCACGGACAGATCCTTGTGGACAGATGCTTGGGACACTAGCCGTAGTTTTACACTTTCCATGCGAATCACGAACTGCTCCTTTGGCACAGACATTTAGACTACGTGAAGCAATGTTTGTGATCTGAAAAAAAACCTTTATTGAATTTTATAAAAAAACAATAACGTGGACTAACTTACTGTATAAACATTTGTATGGATTTTATAATTGCGGCTGGCTGGTACTACAATTGGTATTACCACAACTGAAACCTTTTCCAGGACTTTCTCACCCTCCACTAATCTCGTACTGTTTAATAACAAAAGCACTAATCCTACAGCAATCGCAGCAGAAATTTTCATTTCTGGTTTGAGATCCTTTCAACTGCACTAAATAAATACATCCAAAGCCAAAAATCGAATAATCAGTAGCATTTGCCATTTTCCAGCTTTATTACCGGAAATATCAACGTTTAAATCTAGGAATTTGATATACATTATGGCGTAACGGGTGTAACCGATTATTATTTACTGTTTCGAGTAAGTGAAAACAATCGCTTTTCAGCGAATCAACTGTTTCGTTGCATTTATTTTTCAATTTACAGGTAGCGAGTTAGCAAGCTAAACAAGTGATAACCAACCAGAAAGTTTTGTTGATTTAGATTTTTTTTGAAACGTACTCTCTCCGTATCCTTATTTTAAGATAATTCATAGAAAACTCAAAACAAAATAATGTTGTACGTACATCTCTGAAAAAGGGAATTTAGAAGTGAATTTAACCATAAGAAACAAAATGAAAATATGCTTAAACATTACCATCCTATAATGTAAAAACATAAACATTTCATCCTTACTGATAAACAGTTCTACGAAATTGTCTAATACCTTCCATATACTATACGTGCTGATAAGCAACAGCAAATCTTTGAGTTACATATTTGCGTTCCGCCTAGTTGTTACTAGTTGATTTGTACCGCGGTTTACAATAACAACACACTAAAGGGCATAAAGTAAAATAAGAACATTGTACCACCAAACATTTAATCATGAGAACAGAATAGCTTACATAATTTTATTTTATCAAACACTCCAAGCACGTGATGCATCAAGCCAAGACGGCTATTCCAATTTGGGCCTTCAAATTCCCTATCCTGAATACTTATCCTACAGGGCACGCACGCTCCTTCATTCAGCTAACTAACCGTGGTATCGATGAAAGATGAACACTAAAAATGTTTTGCATCTTTGCTATGGCTTGATTCGATGATTATCGTTTGTTGATGATTGGTTGATTGATTGATTACAGAGAATTGAAAAATGACAAGATAAGGGCAACGTGATTGGGTTAAAAATAATTACTGATGATAGAAATATTTCGTCACAACAAAATACAAATACCATAAAATGAGCCTTTTTCTCTCGCCAGAAATGTCTCAGGACTGCGTCACCTTGACACGGAAATAAAACAGTAAGGGAAATCCTAGGTGTAAAATGTAAAATTCTGAAAATGTTTTTTGAGCAAAGCTTTTTAAATAGTTCTAAACAACGAATTACCAACAAAAAGAAATTATGAATCTAGAAACAAAAAGAAATTATGAAAAATAAGAAAACTGTAACAACAGTACATTTAACTGAAAAAGGTATACCTTATATCATTTTATTCAATCAATCACCTCATGCACATGATGCCCCACGTATAGCAGATTAGCCCAAGATGCGTCTGCACTTTCTCTGATGATCAAGCATTTGACCTTCAGGACACACCTTCGGTCCGTCAAACACATTTGTAATCTGTAATAAAGGATATCGAATCACTTTAGCTACTCCAGGCATCCAGGCTCACTAATTTGTAGTAATTCACTTACTTCCAAGGGAACAGGCACCGAGTCTGTCAACTGATCCAGAATCTTTGCTGCGGTCAAGGCCACTGCTTGCGGAACATCTTCAGGCGCTTCTTCACAACCAACGGGTGCTGCGCTGGTGCTGGATAATAGCAGCACCAAGCTCAACAGAAAAACAATTGCGTACTTCATTACACTCGAGCACACACTTGAACAGCCATACGTTGGGAATGCTGCTGCTTTATAACTGGAACTATCAACGATTAAATCGAGGAATATGCTATACATTATGGCGTATCGTGTGTAACCGATTATTATTTACTGTTTCGAGTAAGTGAAAACAATTGCATTTCAGCGAATCAACTGTTGCTTTGCATTTATTTTTCAATTCTCCAATTTCGGTTTCAAAATCAACCAGCAATTTATGTAGATTGAGCATTTTTCAAACGTACCCGTATCTGTCTCGGTATCCTTATTTAAGCTGCTTAATACACAGCTCAAAAATGGTTATTGTGTAAATCTTTAATTATGTTGAAATGAATATTGTACGTAGATTTCTGAAAGAGGAGATGTAAAAGTGAATTTAACCATTAGAAACTAAATCAAAATATACTGAAACACTATCATCCAACAATGTAAAAATATGGGTCTTTCATCCTTGCTGATAAACGGTTCCACGAAATTGTCTAATACCTTCCGTATACTATACGTGAGCAAATCTTGGTGTTACATATTTGCGTTGCACCTAGTTGTTATTACCATTCCGAACCTTTTTAATGTGATTCGTACCGCGGTGTATAACAACACACTAAAGAGCAATAATCAAAATAAGAACACTGTACCACCATACATTTAATCACAGGAATAAAATAGCTCACATAAGACGGTTATTTCAAATTGGGCCTGCAAATTCCCTGATGATCGAATACTTATCCTGCAGGGCACGCTCGCGCTCCTTCATTCCTCCTTTTCCCAACAACAGCAGCACTAATCCTACAGCTATCGCTGTAGAAAGTTTCATTTCTTCTGTGTGATCTGCAAAATGAACGCTACAAATGTCGCCAAAAGTAAAATCTAACAAGCACTAGCATTGATGAGTTTTTAATTTTACATCTGGAACCCAAATCGATTCAAACCAGCGACAGATTTGCTACGCATGATCGTGTAACATGAGCAACGGCTTATTATTTGCTGTTTGCAGTAAGTCGTAACAAACGCGATTCAATGAATAAGCATTTTCTAAGAATTGTTTGTAAATATACTTGTAGTAGTTTATTTTTTAGAAACACAACCCGCGGTATCGATGAAAGATGAACACTAAAAATGTTTTGCATCTCTGCTATGGCTTGATTGCAGATGATGATTATCGGTTGTTGATGATTGGTTGATTGATTGATTACAGAGAATTGACAAGTGACGAGATAAGAGCAGTTAGGGTTTAAAAATTGGAAATCATTTGTACCGTTAGTTTGTACAAATATTTCGTCACAACTAAAAACAAATACCATCAATTGAGCCTTTTTTTCACTCGCCATAAGTGCTTCAGGACTGCGGCATCTCGACACGTAAATAAAACAGTAATGGAAAATCAACCGAATTATTTAATAGCTGGTGATCTTTCTGTTCTCGAGCATATTTTCTGAGATTCTTACAACATGTTTTCTCCTGCTTAACAATACAATACTTTCAAAGCAAAGCTTTATGAATAGTACTAAACAACGAATTCCCGAAAAAGTAAAATTATGAATCTAGCCCATTCGTCAAATCATTTCAACCTATCCGATAAAAGGTTCCAGCAGATTGTTCAGTTCCGTCGTAGTATACATGCTGATAAGCAACAACAGATCTTTGTGCTACACATTTACGTTACACCTAGCATTTTCAGCCCATCGTGACGTCTTAATTTGATTCCCAATACCACTTCACACGAGAGCAAACACCCCATTTTCCTTCGCAATAAATTAAACTCATACTAATGTAATACACAACCGCAATTCAAACAGGTGCTGACCTAAAGACACACTGAAGAACTTAGAGGAAAATAAGAAAACTGTAACAACAGTAAATTTAACTGAAAAAAGTTTATCTTATATCATTTTATTCAATCAAACATTATGCCTCACGCACCACATAATGGCATGTTATCCCAAGATGGGTCTGCACTTTCCCTGATGATCAAGCATTTGACCTTCAGGGCACACCTTCGGTCCGTCAATCACATTTGTAATCTGTAATAAAGGATATCGAATCACTTTAGCCTCTTTGTAGTCCCGCGTTCACTAATTTGTAGTAATTCACTTACTTTCGGGGGAGCTTGCACCGAGTCTGTCAACTGATCCAGAATCTTTGCTGCGGTCAAGGCCACTGCTTGCGGAACATCTTCAGGCGCTTCTTCATAACCAACGGGTGCTGCGCTGGTGCTGGATAATAGCAGCACCAAGCTCAACAGAAAAACAAATGCGCACTTCATTACACTCGAGCACAAACTTGAACTGCCACACGATGGGAATGCTGCTGTGAGAATAGATGAATGATTGCGCGAGACACTAGCTACTAGTCCGGTGGCAAAGACGTAATTCATGCACACAAATACATACGCCAAGATAAGGCACAGGCACAATGATCACCCTTACTTGATTGTTTCGCTGTGAAGCTTATCGTCTATCTTATCGAAGACGAGAAAAACCCAGAGATATTCCGTGGAACGACCAATTTTATGTGGCGGCACGCGTAACAATCAATCGAGCAACTTAATTTCCCGTTTCAATAATATTCCAAATAATATTCATTTCATTCATTCATCATTCCAGATATGATTGCATTGTATTTGTCTTGAATTTAAGACAACATACAATGTCATGGTGGGCGAACATTGCGGTGCACCGGAAATAAGTGGAATTTATGATCATTCCGTGATAAGCTGGGATTTGTAGATAACATCTTTGTAACACCAAGTAGGTCATTGTCTGGCATTGTGATTATTGGTGTTTCTTTTCGATGACTAATAACTCGATCGAGAACACACTTCACATCGATAATCAATTTCATCATAAACTTCTTTTAGATACTCCTTCAGAAGCCGCAGCAACTAGTCCATTTGAAAAAATGATAACAAGATGTAAAATGAGTTGGATTAGGTTACAACACAGAAAAGAGACATATGAAACAAAAGTATTGAAATTTAAAGTTAAAAATTTAAAAAAAGTTTGCTTTATAAACCGAGTATCAGAAAAACATTACATTTTTTTATTTCAACCAAACGTAATGTGCTTTTTATGAAGCCGTCGATAGCATCTGACCTCACGTGCAAGCGCACGATTTAATTGCACTGAGCAACTTCCCCTCTACTGATGCAACAATCAATAGCAAGCAATTACCGTAATAGTGTTTGACGTAGGCAAATAACCGATCTAAAAGGAATACCGTAGATGGACTGTATCACAGTATTTACTAACGAATCAATTATGAAAATAATGGTGTAGTTAGCTTTGCTAAAATTAAAACGAACTCTATTTGACCCCAAGGTAAAATTTTATTGCATATCCTAGAAGCAAAATAAAATTGACTAATTCATTAAGTAGTTATATAATTGTCAAGCGAATTACGAAATACAACCGAATATATGGTCGCCATTATAATATTGTGCTATTTTATTTTATAGCGAGTTTATGACATTTTCCATCCTGGCCTCTACCGAAACCGCAGGGACATGGCTCCTCCATTTTATGTATGGCCTGCAAGAAAACCACAAAATACAAGCAGTCAATTAGTGGACGAGAACACTAAACGAACTTCCTTACAACAAATGCTGTTCCACAGAAAGTACATATTTGATCATTAAAAATGAGCTTGGCACACTTACCCTCTCTACTCGAGTGTTTCCAAACGATCCATGCTGTTCGGCTTGCACCACCTCCTGATCGATTTTTCCTTGTCCTTGGTTTGATGAAGCTTGGGATATTTGGTTCGTAGACGCTGATATAAAACCTGATTCTGTGCCATAGGCACATATAATCAGCACAATAACGGTCGCAGTGACTTTTAATCCGGTGGTGTGTCCCATTCTGTTTCAAAGATGCTACTGCAAGAAAATCTAATTAAGGATCACGCTTTTATAAATCACTTGCCATCTACTATGCGCATGTTTAATGTATCAATACTGATTGCTCGTCTGATTTGCTGTTAGAATGCCTGTCGAGATTAAAGTGCAATTATACCATTTCCTACATCCTAGCAAAACATTCCCAGGAAAAATGGTTGATCGCAAGTTGTTTTCTTAACACAAATATAACACAAAGTTGATAACGTTGGTCTAACTAAACATAGGGGTAACGATGTAATCATCCTACAGGGTTGTGTGCGTATTTTAATTATGTTTTTAAAATCATTCTAAGAAATTCATTCCATTCCTGAAAGTGCAAATGTTTAACAACAAAATTGAACAATTGGCAATATTCAGTTTGTCTTTCAACTATTAAATTGCTGCCGAGCTTGTTCTTTCTGTTACAGCTACAGTAACAACTGTATAAGTTTTAACGATTAATCAAGATAATTTCCTTTCTCTTTTAATGATTTCCTTACATGTTTATTTATAACCCACTGTGCACAGCTGCAGCTCTAAACCAAAGTAGCCCTGGTACACCTTATCAGTTACCGCTTTGTAGCAACCTTGAACTCTAGTTCAAATTGCGTCACACATGTTCATCCACGAAATAAGTTGTCCAGAGCTCTAACTATACAACATAAGCATCGTTGAAGCTTCAAAACAAAGTTATAATGCTTAACACTAAATCCCTCTTTGAACAATAAATTCAGTCTTCAGAAACGACCTGAAAGAAATTGTGGGTAAATAATCTATACAATGTAATAACCAGCACCCTTCACCACCGATAACACATACTCACTCGCCTAGATGACCGGACGACATTTGCCCCTGTGATCTGCACGGTAACCCTGCATGCATGGTGCCACGATAATGCTCACAATGTTTGGTAACAGCCCGATAGGCTAAAATCATCGATCAATATATATTATAATTTTACGATTGACATAATCAGGATATTCAATTTTACCTCGCCCGGTGTAGCGTCTTCATCACCACGCGTTGAGCCATCCTCATCCACGGTTACATTCTCCTGCTCTGGGTTTTCCTGCGGTTCAACACTGGGTTCAGTGGTTTGCTGTTCAGCCGAATCGGACTCCTGACCGCGGACGTTAAAACTTATTAACAAAAGCACACAAACAGCGAGCATAATTCGAGAGATGTGCTCCATGTCGAATGATTAAAGCAACTGAAAGCAAATTTCAGTATTAAACACACCAAAAGCGATTCGTTCGATCCTCGCTACTACCACTCCCAAAAAAGCTTATCGTGGAGAGATTTCATTTTCGGGATGCTGCCAAACGATGACCTACAATTTCATGTATGCGCCATTTCCCCAGCACAGTACACCGCCAGATAGAATCGTATCAATTGTGTATACTATTACAATAATTCGACGCTTCAATAGAGTTATAATGTTTATTTTTTTAAGGCAAAATAGTTCTAATGCTTGTTTACAAGATTTAAAACTATTAAAATCAGAACTGAAATGCTTATAAAGATAATAAATTCGAAATATTTTGGTGTTCTATTTTTGCATAAATTCACTGCTCCTTTATTAAAATCATTGCAATTTCCTTTATTTCACATTATACACATAATTTTAATTATATGAATTAATCGTTTCTACGGATCTTATAGTATTTTTCAGTTATTCCATTAATATGAATCCTAAATGAAAGAAAAATTGTTTATGCTGTGAGTGAGAATGAAAACCGGATGAAAACTGCACTACTCAGTTG
Source organism: Anopheles aquasalis (assembly GCF_943734665.1). Classification (NCBI taxonomy): domain Eukaryota; kingdom Metazoa; phylum Arthropoda; class Insecta; order Diptera; family Culicidae; genus Anopheles; species Anopheles aquasalis. Next base: position 57,465,429 of record NC_064877.1, read on the forward strand.
GCAATTTGCTTTCTTGGTGTTTTGAAGTTTTTTTCAATGCTTACGTTGTACACGAAATTGTTAATCACAAATCCTTCAACAATTACACCAATATTTTTCCCATTCTATACTTGTGAGACTGGCTAGGAAGGACGTCCGTTAGAGTACGAACGAAAAAGTATGAAACCCGGTTCTATTCATTCAGCAGCCACACAGCATGCAGCAATCTCGTTAAAAGATGGACTGGTCCCACGGAACAATGGCTAGTAGCGTCTGTAACGCTGTAATATTATCTGTACCGTCCTCAGGGTGTCTAGCAAAATCCATAATTGAGCACAAAAACAGTGCGACTTAATCCGATGACGGATTTCACTACCACATGGATCCACACTGCCTGAAACGCTAATCTTATGTTGCGTGATAAGCCCGCAGCAAGTACTATCATCGTACAGATGCGCTACAGCGCGCACTATGAGCTGGTGCATTGCAAATCGTTGGCTAAATTTAATTTGTTCCGAATCACATCATGCAGGATTATAGAGCAAAGCAGCCGATAGGTATTCTTCGAGGCTTGATAAAGGTTATTGATGCTCTCGCAGTCGCTCTGCTAGGCACATGAAAGATAATCCGGCTTCTTGCCGCACAAGATTATACGCCGGCTCGAACGTATCTATTTCTATCTCTTGTCTCTTATTTCTGCTAGCATTGAGCTGCTAAGCAGAACATACTCCAGCAAAGATTGCTGATCATCTTTTCCTGGTAAAAGTCTTTCTGGCCACCACCGCCACATCCTGTGTTGCCTAATAGCTCGGCTACTGTAACAATCGTTCACTGGTTCTCACCAATGATCGCTAGTGTGATTTGTATCAGAGCCACAGATCGTGCACAATGTGTACCGAAAGGCTCGTTCTCATATTGACATTAATTTGATTCAGGCGATTACCATGCATCATCGCTTACTCCCACATTGAAAAGTAATAAGTATTAATTTATGTGGTTAATCTTTGCGGATTTGAGCTTATAGAACAATGACTTTAGACTCAAGTATTCATTTAAAAAAACACGTGGCACTTCTTTGAGAAACTGAGAAGTGAGAAACCACAAGGAATACAGTATTGAAGACGGTTATCAGAGCATCAGGGGACGGTAGTCGTATTGTTTCCCATTGATCATTGCATCACTTCTCCTTCTTATGCACCTAGAAGTTTACAATTGGACCTTCTTTACTTTGCTTAAAATTCAAAAATCATTCGTTTTCCAACTCGAACAGGATTAGATTAGAATAACAATTTTATTGCCAGCTGCTTAAACTAATACACCCCCATTCTTACACACCTCCAAACCACCTAGTTACACACTAGCCAAGCTGTTTGCGACATACTCCTTTATGGTCCAGTACCATACCACCCGGACACTCGATCGGTGCGTCAAACAGTGATCGCTGCAACAACAAGAAACAACAATCGTTGTGAATGAATCGTTTAGCAGCAACATGCCATGGCCAGACGCATCGGCGCACATCTTTATACAACACATACCGTCCCCAGCACCATCGAGGAATCCAGTTCGTTGCCAATCATCCGCAGGGCAAGCTTAGGGTAATCCAGCCCATCCTCGGTCGCCTCCTCAGTGGCCGGTTCGGTCACTGCCGCCCCAACCGCAGCCACAACCAACATCACACTGCAAAGGGCAAAAATATTCCACATGCTCCGTGGTTGTGGTGACGACCGTTTCCGTTTGTCACCAAAGTCCAGGTGATGCAATTCGTTCGGAAACTTCACCAAAAATGTTTGCACCAACCGTCACACCGTACCACCACGTGAGAATAGATAGAACACTCGCTCGGTAATGAACCAGAACCGGGATAGTAGCAGTCGGGCTTCTTCCACTCAGCGTACCGTGGGATTCTGTGCATGGGATGCGGTTACGCAGCCGTAGACTCGCCGCTCTCGAGAATGTTTTATCTTATCGAGAAAGTAAACAGCGAAGCTGTGTGATGATGACGCGCCTGACCGCCGGCGATCAAACAACGCTTGCCGGGGCTAGCGAATTGGCATCAGAGATTTGCACGAGTACGGACCGTGCTGCCGGAGCACTAGGTAGCACTTATGACCACAGCACCGGGGCACCGCATACAAGCATTCATTATCGTGTTCGTGTTCTCACACGGAATGCAATTGCTTTTAGGTGGGGTGGGGAATCCCGAATCCCCCAAGGCAGTTCCATGCATCCATGACGATCTCGAACGTCTCTCTGGCGTTGTAGCGCACTTGTTGACCACGGACCAACAGGCCCAACAAATGACTAACGATCAATTAGCACTACATAGCGCATAACAAACATAAGACATTCCCAGTCGAAGCTCCCATTCGATGCCATCAGCCAAGGACAGATCAAAGTATGTTGTGAGCTCCCTAACGACTACTATGATCCATGCTCAGTGCTGCGTAATGCTCTTCAACAACAATTCCTCCCATACATCGGTCCCTTTCGGCCGCAGATACTGCGAGCGCCAACCGCACACACAAAACAAAATGATAACACCCCCACCCGCATTTCCCGCATTTTGGTGGCCATTCCGATTCCGGTGGCCTATGGCGCAGATAAGGTGCTCGCCACAGCGTGCCCAGTGTGGCATTGTGCCATACCCTGTTTAATTCAATTGTGCGCTGACAAATTCCTAGCGAGCATAATGATAAAGTGCGCACCCAGACCGCCGCGCCACTGTGCTCGCGAAGTCGATCGAAAGTGATCTTAATAAACACGCCGCTGACGTCGTCGTTGTTGCCGTTCTGAAGAGTAGCAGTACAAGTGAGAGTCTGGGTGTTTCTGCGGGAGTGCAGCGAGCAAGAGAATTAGATAATGTCCCCCCTTCCCTCACGGCGAAATTCGATTAAGATTACTTTGTTACCGATCTGCCGGTTCTGGAATGGGACGGTCGTTGGATAGTGAGGCGCTGAGGTGACGTTGTCACTGCCAATTGCTCCCGCAGCACGTACTCCTCCAGCACATTTCGCAATCATTCCATTAGCTGGCCAATCAGCGGGGTGTTAGGGCTCCTCGACCCGGGGGGGAGAGCCAGCTCCAAATGTATGTCCACCGGACCACGGGTGCGCCAATCCTCAGTTTCACGCTAGACCGCGAACAGGACGAATCTCAACAGCCAGTCCAGCCAGCCAGTCAAGTCCGGCAACGAGTCAGAGTTAGACAGTGAACGAGAAGCTTGTGAAGCACACAATTTCTTATCCGAATCCTTAAGACCGTGAAGCAAGTGAAGTGAAAGTACTCCTGAAACGCAACATTCTCGGGGAAAATGGCGGAACCACATGGTGGAACGACTCCGAAGCGTCGTCCTAAACCCTTGGTCGCTGTATTGTTGGTCGTACTGGCCCTGCAACTGATCACCCTCGGCGTAACTACCGTCGAGGGTAAGCGTGCGTTTGCGATCCGGATGAGGAGCAAGAGTAACCACAACACCGGCGGTGCACTGGGACGTAACTCGCGCAAGAATTACCACCACATGCACCAGGAAGGTGTCGGTGGGATGGTACGCAATCCGCCGGTTCCGGACGTACAGCCACCGCGCCCGATCGGCTGGAGTGTAGATGGAGCACACGGGAACAGTCATCCGATTGGACCGCCACCGGCTTATCCTGGAATGGGGCATCACGCAGTGCCGGCCGGTGGTGCACCACCCGGTTACTCGCACTCCCGGGGACTTCCACCGAGCTACGGTGAAGCGGTCGGTGGAATGCACCAGCACCAACACTCGTATGCGGCCGCTGCACCCCTCGTTGCGCCGCGTCACTACGATTACAACCACAACAGTGCCCTGTACGGGGATTCGAATGCGATCGGATCGAGTTACGGTTCGAGCTATGGATATCATCCGCGCGGTTCCAGTCCGTTCAGTATGGGCAGCATCCTGACGGGGGCTGCCCTTTGGCATGTGGCACACGGTATTGGCCACCATCATCACCATCGTCCGTATGCGCACGAACATGGTGGTATCAATTCGGAGGAACACTACTACAACCACCACCATAATACTCATCATCATCAGCAACAGGAGCAGCAGCTGGGAGGAGGAGGAGGAGGAGAGGGTGAGACGAGCACGTTGCCACCGGAAGTGGAGAATCCGCACATTCAGGTGAACGCCAACTTCGACTTTGGACCTTCGCCGCATCCTCAGGAGGCGTCCGGAAGCACGACCAGCGAACCGGTGACGCAGGCGAGCAGCACCAGCACCAGAACGTGAGCGATGAGTCACTCGTTCTTCTTATCTCAGGCCCAACATCCCATTACATCTTCTTGTCCTTCTCCTTCTCGGCTTGGCATCGGGCATGGACTTTTCGAAGAACCGCTCGAAACTCCCGGCCATCCAGCTCGCTGCGAAGTGTTTCTGTAATATATTGCTTTGTATTTATTGTGTTAATGTTAATCCAATATGGTCGCTCACTACGATACTGCTGTTGGTAGTGGCCCACCTGAAGAATTCTCCCCCGCTCAGCATCGATCCCCCCTCCCCTTGGATCGAAAAAGAGCAACCGGAGGTGTCTCTGAATCACTCCTCTCGTTGGAGGCAAGGGACGCAACCGATCCGCATGCTCCCGCCGAAGACGCGGATCGCGAAATGATGCGCAATTGGATGGTACGCTGTCCCTCCACCCCGTGTCTGTCTGCCACGCGGGGACCGGAAATCTCATCGCCACGGCACCGGCACCGGGGCCCAATTGGGTGACTATCGTTTGTATTTGATTTAATTCGTTAAGTGGCAGTGGCAGAGCGTGAACAACAGTGCACACGCGGTGGACATGCGGATGCGCGATTCCATGGTCCCACCATCCCAACACCTTCCACACGACTCGACGAAGCCACTTCTAGCCTGTTTATGTTGGCCGCGAAATACCGCCCGCAGTGGTGCTTTGTAACCGCAGGACGAGGAATTTGCAGTTAAGTTTCTAATTGTACTGATTTAACGATTTAGCTGTAGCCTTTTTTTAAATAATAAACAATAAATAAAGAGTATAAGTAGTTTGGGAAAAACAAACCGTGGGACCCACGACATTCTCGATTTGTCGAACGATAAGCGGTGTTACTGTTGCGTCGTTACCGCCGTAATCAAACGAACCAGCGCGTTGTATGCATTCAGATAGTGTAGTATGCGCCTCTGTAGTATGCAAAACGAAGCATGCCGTGGGGGAGCGTTAACATTTGAAATGGAGAGCGCGGAGAAAAGACGGAACATTTTGAGCATGGCCGATTAAAGAAACAGATTGTAAAGGTATGTTCAACAGTAGATCTGTTCAAAAGCAACGTTTAAATGGCATGAAATAACAATCATAAAGACAAAGTTAATGTGTTGTATTGTATTTCAACAATTGCTCACTATTGTACAATTGTACAATTGGTACTAAAATACTACATCTTAAAGATTGGCTCTTTAAATTGGCTGTCAAACTGTTCGATCATATTTTATATTTAGTTAGTATATTACGGACGGTGCCGCATTTATTCGGAAAGAAAGTAAAAAATAAAGAGAGCAGGCATGTAAAGATTGTAATTGATAACAGAAGAAAAACAAAAAAAAACAATCGATGCATACATAGCTGCTAATCTTACAGCACTGATGCTAAGATTATTACAGGTTGATAAGACTCCCTTGAACGAAGTTCAACATTCGTCCACTTTTATCGCCATAGACGGATTTGAACCTAGTTGAGAAAAACTCGTTCAATGGAAATAAAAAAACAAAAACAGATTTAACACATCGGGTGAGTTTTTGCGGATTTACATCGCTCCGGGCAGGTATCTACTTAAATAAAACTGAACTTTGTCCACTTTTTATTTTTGAATGCATATTAAATCATATAAATTGCAATAAACATTGCTATTTGTTCATCAACAACCAAGCCAGTGCGACCAATATTTTACAACTCACGGATCATTATCCTGGTTAGCTTAATCCTCGAACGTCGTTTTTGAATGAGCGCCAAACTATTGATTTATATTGATCGGTAACATTCTTATAGGGTCCGTTCAAAGTTGCAGAATTATCAGAACCGTACCACCAAGCGCCTTCGTCCGTGGCAGCAAAATGACCGGAAGATAGATCATTATCCCTGTCCTTCGTAGAGAACATGGACCCCCTATCGAACTGCGTCATTGAGTCGCCTGCCGTTCCACTATATGATCCCAGGATTTTAAGCCTGTATTGTTCACTCTCGCCACCTACGTGAAAATCATTGTACCGGGAATACCCGTAGTTGTTAAAAAAGTCCTTCATCTCGATCACTATTTCATGTGCACGGGCCGTTGTTATTTGATGAATGTGCTCCAGCCCGAGCCAAAATTCGCTGTCTAACTCTCCAAAGCCGTCTCGATAGTCGACCCAGTTTCGATAAAAATCAACCGATCCGTTGAACCGATGCTGCACTACAATCCAACCGCCACCAAACTTCTCCATCTCACAAAACACTTTAAATCGTGCACCGTTGTTTAACCGAATGATATACACTCCGGATACATTGGTTGGAACATTTCTGCACGATGTGTAGGAAGGTAACATGGGATTCAGCGTTGTTGTAGGTTGAGATATTGAAGTTGAAGTTCTTGGTGTAGTAATACCAACAAAAGCAGCAGTTGTTCTTGTTGTCGATTTTGCCGTTATAGTAGTTGTTACTGTTGGCTCCGTGTTCCTCTGGGACACCTTGTTGCTTGTCGCTTGTTTTCGGAATTCGTGTACTTCGAATTGGAGCTCCAATAGTTTACGATCGATGTGTTCCAACTTTTGCAGCACCATCTCTATGGCGCGACCACATATTCTATCTGCCGACATTTCCAGGACTGCGCTCGTGCTGTCAGGTGTATTTTCAGTTGCTCTTATACACAAACTGGCGTAAAACATAAGAAAACAAACACTCAGCTTCATCTTGTAACAATTGGACTTTGTGAGCACGACAACTGAACAGAACTATTCCTCCGAGCTGAACTGAACTCCGTGCTGTTTGGAACGAGGTTTGATACTAAATTACATTCGGCAGAAACTGCTCTGGCAGGATATGAAACATTCGAGAACATATTTGAGGAGTGATTGTAGATTCCGTTGCGCAAATTATATTTAACAACAAGCACGTGTTTGCTGTGACCTTAAGCGTCATTTTCACTTGATAAGCAGCTGCCAATGCTGTGCTAAATGGTAGAAAAATGTGCTTGAATGATAAGATGCTGCAGTGCCAATTGCAATCATTACCACTAAAAATTTAAGCGACATTGTTTGAAATAGGTAATGGTAACAGTTGTTAATCTACATAACAAAAAAGTAAAAATAAAATTTGTTATTCCAAACTAAACGTTATATGTTTGATTAGTATCCATGAAATATATTGATTTTTGAATCGCTTTCTAAAGAATAGTTATCATGAATATGATTTTCATACATTTGCGTGGCCAACATTTTTATCAAACAAACATGATAATCATTGAATAGCTCTAACGGTTGTAATGTTTTATCATCATAAAAATTCCAAACAATTACACTATGAACTGTCATCGTGGCCCTCGCTAAAGTGCAGCCAACGTTCTCAGTCATTCTTATCAAAACCTTTTTTTTAGAACGAAAGACAGCCAAAAGAAATCCAGCCAAGTAATGAGGTGTGATAACAGCTATGTGGACGCTATTCGCATGCTATTCGTTTGATACGCTGAGAGTAGTTTTATGCGTAGCTGCGTGTTTTTGCACTTCGGATTTATTGAATATGTTACATTTAAGCACTTTTTGTTACATTGTATTGATCAACATTCTTTTAAACATTGCACATTATTTGGCCCAAATGATCAGAAGTCCCTGCAAGAGATGTTAGTTAACGAAATTGGAATGGCGGTTTCATCGGTCAAGCTCGATAGTCACGTGGTTCGGTGTCGGTCAGCAATGAGATCGAGGGGTCACTGGGGCGATGGCAGTAAGAGTGAGACAATAACGACGAAAGTACGACCGTTGGACGGATAAGCGAATTCCCAACATCTAGAGCTGACTATCTCTTAAGCTTGATGAAATCAATCGTTGGACGACCCATTTTCTCTCGCTGCTCTTCTTAAATGATTATAATTGTACACTTTGAAATATTCATTTCAATTCAATTAATTTAGCTAAAATAAGAAGAACATCTATTCATATAAAACATTACTTACTTCCAAGGTATTTAAATGGAGTTATTTGATCGCCACGATGCTGTAATTAAATCAATTATCTAACAGATCACCCCATGCGTCTAATATGTGTTTACACCCTACTAGTACAATGTTTCAAATCTCGAACAACAACACCTCCGGGCAGGCATCCCCTTTCAAACCCAGGAAAGTTGTTATTCTCGCATGCGTGTTGTTTTTCCCGATTGACTTTTGCGCACTTCCTCGAGTGATCCTGTCGCTGACGCAAAACGCAACTGTTTTCACATCATAGCGACCAGCGCAATTCCAGCTACTGCAAGCAACGCAAATGGAAAATAAAACAAAAGTTCTTCAACAGTACCTTCTTATGTGAGAGCTGTTGCATTCCCACTTCAGCAGGATCGCAAGCCCATAGCAACCATAATTCAGCTAAGAGGTCAAACCATAACCTGCGATAACCTACGATCGCCGGAGTTCATAACACATGTAAATCCACCGCTCGACAACAATTCCAGACCAAAAATTCCAAAATAATTGATAATAGCAGATAATGAATTTCGCTTCTTCACTAAAGTGTAAGCTTGACTGCTTCTGACTGAATCTGATTACGCTGGGTAACATCATAGTTTTCCATAAATTCAATAGAAAATTATAAAGATAAATACAAATAAACAATAATCCATGTGTTTTACAGAACAAGAATTGTTTAGCAGTTCAATTACCGTTTGGAACACATCGACCAATCATGGGGGAGCAGGGGTCGCGGCAGCTGATAAGCTGCCGCACCACTTTTGCTGACGCAACAATGAAGCCGGAACGAGAATACAACTCTCGTGACTGCATCCACCCCACGGGACGCAAGAAGGCACGAGATCGCGCGTATCAAGCGCCTTAGCATGAGGAGGACTAACAGGAGTTCAAACAAAACAGGCTGATAATGAAATCGCGAGAGGCCTGGCGCTATACCTCCCTCCCTTGGTAAAAATGGAAAAAAAACAACGGACGATGCTCTAGTGGTTACTGCTAGCACTGGGTCACGCAAATCCGTCAGCGTCCTCACGAGATTTTCATATAAAAGCATTCCTGCGCGAAGCCAACGCCAACATTTCGCGACGATTAACGCAAGCATCACAAGTTCAAGTTCGCACAATTTTCATCATTCTACGATGGCGTTCGACAAGACCTTCAATAGAGCAGCAATGGCTCCAGTTGTTCTACTAATTCTGGTAGTCGTTTTGGCAAACCTGGGAGAAAGTGCTGTGGTGATCAGTCGATCGGAGGTTCAGTCACCATCAAGCTCGTTGACAGCACCGAGCGGTAGTTCTCGTGCCGTTTCTATCATACCGGGCCAGGACAAATATCCTCGGAAGCGTGACAATCTTCTCGAACCTGAGCCGGCACTTGCACCAGAAGAGGACACGAAGGCTGGAAGGAAACACACCTTCACCAAGAACCAGTTGCGGCCATGCACATTCTGCAAATTCTTCTCGACGGCCGCACCGACACCAAAGCCAAGGATATACCTCAATGTCATACGACACTAAACGAATGGCTGCTGGACCTGCGACAACATCACCAACCTCGGCGTGACACAAAGTGTTTACCTTAAAGACTGAAACTAGATTTAATTTGGTTTAGAAAGTTTAAAGCATTAGTACCTCCCTCAGTGGTACAGTAGGGCGCTTGAGTGTAACTCTAGTAGCTTTGTACAGTATTTAAGATGACTATTACTACACTAAACCAAATTAAGGTTTCCCAAATCAACAGCTATGAACACTGCTTAAGGAACTAATCATAAGCTTACAGGAAAATGAGTTCAGTGCATCAACAAAACATGTTTTCGAATAGTAGTATGTAGCAAGAATAAAAGTTTATAAGTAATAAACCAACAAATATTTCTACTTGATAAGTAATTGTCTTACTTGTATCATTATCTGGGCTTCATAGTAAAAGCGCTCGTCAGTAAACTGCTTTTACAATAACTCTGCTCTACTAATAATACTGCTCCTTTCGAATTATCATTTACAAGGTTGTATGCAGGATGAATTATAAAATATTCATATATTTTCTACATTATTGTTGTTGGAAACATTGCGTGGTTTGCATAAAAGCTTACAAAACACATCCAATTTTTTTATCAAAATCAATAAGCATTCCTTCCTTCTTTTATATTATGTATTCATTGTATAGCACCATATATTTGATAATTAATCAAGAGAATAATATAATATAATATAATTAATCAAGAAGTGTTTCTTGATGGCAAAAGTTAAATGTAGTTTATTGCTAAAGAACAAATCATTAACTCTCAACCGATCCACTTTACACAACTTACACAACAACCAAAAAAATGATAAGCTGATTACGAAATTGAAGGATGTTTGTTTCGGTACGGCATTCATACTCGTTGTTATGTTTAAGAATATTTTTAATGTTATTAATGAACTATTGAGATCAGAATAAGTTGTCAAATGTTCAGGTAATTAAAGTAATTAATTAATTAGTAATAATGTAGATACAACTGTTCAAAAACATCGCGTCTTCCGTTTAAAGTACACCCCAAATCGGGTTTCTCATACTATTTTTTTCAGAATCGATTGGATTCTTTATAAATAATTATTGCTTTAAATTAAAATTAAATAAAAGAATACTTGATGTATTATACACAATAGGTAATAATATTTAATTGAGCGCTTATTTGAGAAAGTAGATAAGAGATTTTTTGTCGTTTTTACATTATTTCTCGCTAAATATTCGCTTTCTGCTTACCGTTTGAAAACAGTTTAATAGATGTGATCTTTGCAAACAGCTTTAAAACACCTCCTCATACTCACATTTGTAACCTATAACCGTATCTCTCAATGATCTCAAAGCCAACGGTAAAAATGGCTTGTAAATATTCCTAGCAGATCATGACACGAGAATGACTGATGGCTACTATGCAAAACTGAGCATCAAGCAACTCTTAATTGATTTTAATCACACATTCAGTCAATCCAATTATAATTCACCCAGTCGCGAGCAGCGGAATCAAACGAGAAGATTCTGTCCCCACGCTTAATTAGATCCGATTGCGACACCCTCGTACCTCTCGCGAGCAACAGTAGAGAGATACATGATTACCGAGAGATGCGTTTGCCGAGCATCCCGATCAGTTAGAACGAAGGATTGTCACTGTGGATGCAACCGTAATCGTTTACAATCCTTTCCTTAATTTTAACCATACACGAGCAACTGCTACGAGGTTAGTAACTTAGTACATTGATCCTTCACTAGCTATTTGGAGTCATTTTCTCACGAAACGATATTTTCTCAATTCACCTTCACTGCACGCTCTCACTTCGACCTCACAGAATTACCCAACAGACACAAACTTCCCTTGCGCAACACACGCAATAAGAAATATTGTAAAAAAATATTTGTAAAGTAGAATGACACTAAACTAAATTATTCTTGACAATCATTTTTAAGAGTACATTTATGAGTATTACATTTACTAAAATTAAATCGAAAAATATGCTTTCTGCTAGCATGGTAGGGCACAGTGTATTTCCGCACGCCAGAGAGCTGTTGGTGCTGCTATTGAGAGCGAGCCGAGGGCGTTGGCGAGCAAATGGAACAAAGACAAGACACACCACAAGCCTCCGCCACAGCTTATTCACTGCGGCCAGCGAATGAATCGAGGTGCGTACGCGCCCATCGTCAGTTCATCTCGTCTCAGTGTTTCACGAACGGCGGTGGTGGTGAGAGCGCCATCAGTAAGTCGCTTCAGGCGAGTCTCGAACGATCGGATCCATCGCAACAACCTGGAGCCCAGTGATCTACTGGAACCGACTTTAACACCGTGCTATAGCAGGTGAGATGTAGTTCCAGGCAGTTAGAGAGTTACCGGACGGAACAACCTGGGCTTGATGGCCGATAGAAAATTACGCCATCAGCCTGCCTGGCGTGCATATGGCGGCAACGGTGCTCTCCACAGAGCAGTGCTATTATCTCAGGTGCGCGAACACCAGCAACACCCATCGAAAGTGATAGCGTCGGGCGCGCTCGGGGTGAGATAACGTGCACGGGATGTGACCGACCAGCGTTGTGTGTACGATAAAAGTGCGCCCATTGCGAACAAGGGCCCCGGAGTGCTGCTGAAAATCGATGAAACCTGCGAGAAGGGAGCGCTACCTCAGAGAGTACGGCTCAGGTGAATCATTGTGTCCGCGAACCTCGTAGCAAGGGTGCGGTGCTGTGCGTTGCGTATGCATTCCTAGCACTAGACGTGTCTGTGTTTGTGGTGTAACTGTGAATTCCCCCGCCCGCGTGTCCCGTGTCTGTGGGCAACACCACATCAACCGCATTTGTTGTGTCGTGGAAAGTGGAAAACAATGGTGTTGCTACCGAGCGCAATGATCTCCCATCCCGAAAAGGCGTCTCACGGGGTCTCATGGCGTCCAAAACTGTGAAACTGTGTGTAGCATCCAAGCAAGGCCCCATTGCCATAGAAACGTGTGGACGACGACGGCGACGAGCGTGCATTACGTCACGGTTGATACCTTTTCTCACTTTTCAGCGGGATTAAAATGGAGTAGCCATCCCAAGCCACCGAGATCGTTCCCAAGTCACTCCGGTCCGGGCGTCCATTTGCACTTTCCTCGTCTGTGCACGCGTTGAAGTTTAGCTGCCAGCTCAGCTAGCGAGCGAGCAGATCTTGATGCTTTTCAAGAGGTAGCGCGCGGCGGGGTCATCTGTTTCGCTCTGGCGCACAGAAAGACGTCTTGACTTGCGAGAGTCAAGGGAACGCGACGGTGCCTTAGTCAAACCAAACCTGTTTGACGAGCTTTTATATCGAGCCAGTGTTCCAGCGCTGTAGCGTGGGGGGGATTCCTTCTCGCACACAACAACAATCCACGCATAGTCACAAGGGCAGCATAAAAGTGTGTGCGCGGTTTGTGGGCCCGTGACCGACCCCTTTTGGTAGCACAATCCGGCAGTGCAGTGTTGGATGTATGAGTGCCGGAGCCCCACGAGAAGTCATTCCAGGGCGAAAGATGGCCAAAAAGTCACTTCAGGTTGCGTTCTGGCTGGTCCATTTAACTCCAACGCACACCGCGGGCCACTGCGCAAGAGTCTCAAGCGAGGAAGGAAGAGGGCAAAAGAACCGGGAATGAAGAGAAGAACGAAAAAAAAGGTGGCCCTCTTCTCGAGAGGCCAAGGAAACCTGCCAACGTTTATTTTGTGTTCTGCCTTTTCGGCGGCTTCTCCAGCCACTGTTGCTGCCGATGCGGGGTCTCTTCGCTTGGGTTCTCTATCCATTCGTTACTTACGTCTGACTTGGGTTTCTGCGGACAGGTACGAGGGTGCGCGTTGGTTGCGCAAAGCAGAACACAGAGCTGCTGCTGCTGCTGCTCCCGCTGCATAAAGGTAAACATGCCTTTCCATTCTTCCCTTGAACATTATGTTGGCGGAGATCGATTCGTCCGTTCGTTTACGTACGTTCGTTCGCGATCTACCTTTTTTCGGGGGTTCTCGGGGTCTTTCCTCTTCTTGTTGTTGTTCATTATTGTGAGATCGTAGAACGCTGTTGCTTTACGGGTGTTTCGATCGATCTTCTCTCTCACGATCACGTGAGAATACCGGTGTTTGTTCCGCTGCAACCACCACCGACGCGCGATGGTGGCTTCCCGGCTTATGCGTACAAAGTGACTTCAATGCTGACTTCATGTGTTTGTAGGAGAAGTGGGTGCTAATTATCGCGCTCGCTCGATGCTTTTACCGCCATTAACAAATTGAAGGCATTAAGCATAAGTTCGTAGACCAGCACTGCAGCATGATACAATTCCCCTTTTTGCTGATCATGACACCACGATCCATGATCTATTGCTGTAAGCACTCGATTCAGTTCTTGCAACTTTACGTTTGAAAAAGCATCTTGCTTCGATCAGCAGAAACGGTTTGTGTTCCCTCGAAGGCGGAAGGTAAACATCCAACACCTAGCCCGCCCTGGCCACTTCCTTGGTCAATATTTACATTCATAACGAAGTTGGAGGCCACGATGGTCAACAACTTGGAGACACTTTCACTTGACCCAATTTTTCGATATTTGATACCCATTATTGCAGCCCCCCAGTGTGACACCGATTGTCTGTACGGATTCCAGGCAAAAAAGGGTTTTTTTTTTATTGGTTTGTAAAGCTGACACTGCGACAACATACCTGGCAGCAGCCAACCTACCGTAACGTTGACGTCCAGTGGCATCTTATCAGTTCAGTGGCGTGAAGCCACCGCCCGTGTTGGAATCAATCGGTCACTCGCAACGAACGGTGTTTTTGAAGGTTATGGGACCGTGAACATGCTGTCGATGTGGGCCGTATTCGCCTTATCTTGTGGATCCACTGATAAGCGTTTTTACGAAATGTTACCGATAGCGCGGTGAAAATGGAATGATTCACGCGAAACTAACGTACACTTGACCTGTTTAAGGGAGGAGGCTAAGGTTAATGAGGGCTTGGCCCGCAACAAACAAGGCTCATTTTTGATGACTCTTTTGTGAAGAAACCATTCGAATTATTTTCTTTACCTGAATGTCATGTAAAACTATAACTTTACAGGAATATTTGATTGTATTTTGAAAAAGATACTTTTAAAACTACGTTAATGGCATCAATTTTAGAATAGCATGTCTGCAAAACTGTACTTTTTTCGATGTAGCCACGTGCTGGATATACAAATCGATATTCTATTGATAGATTATAACTTAATCCTCGTAGCTTCGTCATGTTTTTGTTAAATTTTCAACTTTTTAATTTTTCGTAGCATTTTGAAGCAGAAAAAGTTATGCTGGTATTTCGATTTTGATTACGATATTTCAACAATCAATATAACAAGTTTAAATTCAATTTATCCCAAAATGTTGAACAATACTTTTGAAACAAATGATTCTTGATTCATGACAAAATGTAAGATATCAGCCTGATTTTAAAAATAAATACCTTAGCACCCCCTTCCATCGTGAAGGTGATAATGGCACCTTCATCGCGAGCGAATGTTGTTCGATTTGATGCCAATTAAACCTACAAAGATGACCACCGAGGGGGTTAGTTAGACGAAAGTCTTCGCCGTGGGAGCATTCCCACAGCAAAAACCCCTGAAAGGCATCCCGAGAAAGTCATCATCATCGATACTCAAAGACCTTAGCTTCAGCTTTGGAAGAACCACGATCTCCAGGCCGAAATGGGAACTAACAAGGAAGTCGACTTTATATAAATCATTCCTTCCGGATCGACCTCCTTCTCTGCGCGTTGGCCAATCTTGTGGCACCAAGACGATCGCCCGACCAGCTAGCTTTAGCTTTCCTCGGTAATTAACCGCATCAATCGTGGCGAGCATGGCCATGCCATGGACATTGTGCAGGGCATCGAGGGCACAGCCCGATGGCCAAATGACCACAGTAATCCAACTGGCAGTCTCAGAAAATATTACGCCCGAAAGACGGACCCTAACTCCCTCATTTAACCTCCGATCCGACAAACGGGGCGACGGTCAATTGAATTACGTCCGCCTCATCCGCCGAGGGTGTCGGGAGAGTCGGGTTCTCGTTACGCCCAGTGTCACGGTGTCACGGCGACCCAATTAATAAATGATGGCGACGATGGCCAGCAAGCGGAGCACGAGTGGAGAATTAAATTTGAGAAAAAAAAACCCGCGCGAGAAGCTCCAGCCACGGCGACCATTCACCAGCAGCGGGTAGTTGTTGACTCATTGCACCACAGCTCACAGCAGCGAGACCGCGAGAGTCTAATTTCATTTGTCCGACCCATTCAGCAAGACTGACCTCCTCCAACCATTAACTCATGCTGTCGTCGTTGTTGTTGTTATCGTCCCTCGTATAGCCCTTACTCCAAATCATCAGCTGGTTAGACATTGGCGCACACCGACAGCATTACTCATCGAAGACAGTCGCGTTCAGGTCGAAGAGGACGGCTCGAAGTGATTAAGTGCAACACTAGACCACTACGACGTAGAACCGGAGGGTAGAACCATCGTGACTCACGCGACGGGCTCGCATCCTAATGACAACGACATTAACAGCTGATCCCTTTGAATGCCACTGGTTAATGTGATAGTGCGTGTCGCCGTGTGTCTACCGCTAATTGAGAAGCCCAATTTGACCTGAACCTGTGAGCAAACGAGACAAAAGCACCAGTGAGAGTGAACGGAACGAGTGAGAACGAGAGTCCGGAGCGAGCTGACGTAGAAAACCGGAACGTGCGAGCTGGTGGCCGATGAGTCCGATGTGCACCGTCGTCCGTGCCCGTGGTTCCCTTCTGTCAGTGTCAGTACGATCGATGTGCCCGGGGGCACCGGTGGCGGAACTATGGTGCGCTTATCATCACTGGTAGTAGGGATGGCGTGCCAAAATCGACGCCATCGATCCGTCCAGTCACCGGAAACACTGCCACAGCGAGCTACCCTGATCGTGATCGCGTGTGTTGCTGTACTTCCGATCGTCACCAGTCAGTACTACACGACCCGCGATCCTCGGTGGTATTCACGGGAAGGTGACTTCAACTACAAGATACCAAACCCCGGTGAACCGGATTATCGGTAAGTGTGCCACACCGTGATGCAGCGTGATAATATGCCTGAAGATGTGTGTGCTTTGGGTGGTGAGAACTACGCCCAGTCACGTAGGACGTACGTGATCGCTACCGCTGTTTGTGTGAGTTTGTGGAAGAGAAAAAAAACCTCTCTAGTGCTATCGGTGGACTATAAATATTAAAATCCATTCTAATTTTGTTAACGGCTAGAAGCTAAATTCCTTTCTGGTTCTGCTTTATGTCGTCAACGGTTGACGATTAGTCATTGAGTGCTTCAATAGATAACATAGAGCGTTTCCATGGAATGTTTCGAATCCAGATAAAGCCACATTAAATGATCTGTGTGCTTAGGTTTTGTTAGGCCACCTAGCATAAGGTTCAAACAGTTAATCATGCGTGCACCTGTAAGACTATTTGTAGTTAACTCTATGAATCATGTTAACTGTTTTCTGTTTCTGATAGGTTTTCATTGATTATTTGATATTTGAACAGACTAAAAAGTCCATTTTAAAAGTAAAGTATTATATGCAAGAAATTCCAAGTGTAGTGAAGCTGAAAGTTAGTGGCCTAAATGATAAATTATAGCCTACAATTTGTAGGTACAGACAGATATAGGCGCGATAACGATAGAGCACAATCAGAAGGTAAAACGTAGTTAATTCGTACCTTGGTTGATACCAAAGAGCTTTGAAATGAAGCTCAATGGAAATATCCAAGACATATGAACAAATTATATCAATCACTTTCATACTTTTTAATTCTTTAATTAATTGGCCGGTTTTGTAATAGTTGAAGCTTATGCTCAACGAAACTACAAAACATTCTCAAGGACTTATAATTCCCCAAGGACTGATAATTGTGACTTCGACTCTAGGCATACAATACAAAAGCAGATTAGTGACTTTTGCCATTTTACATTCCTCAGCTTCAGCTTAGCTTTCACATAATTATATGCTCTTATGCTAAAAACCATTAAACTACA
>NC_064877.1:57488146-57490646 GCF_943734665.1 Anopheles aquasalis
GTGTATCCGTCCAAACTTTGTGTTTAGTATTTTGTCACACGCGCGTTAAACCGAGGTCGACCCTTGACGTCCATGCCACTCTGTGTTGTTCGTGTTCGTGTTTGTAGTCATGTAAGGATATAGCTAATAGCCCGTTGTGCTCCTAAGTTTAAGCTTAAGCTCTAATCTGTTTCTATGAGCGATAACTATTTTTAAACAATTACCCTCTCTTGATCCTCTCTTGCCGATCAGCATCGATTGTCGGGCAGCATCGAGATACTTTTATAATTTTTGGGCCAAACTGTGCAAATATTACCGTACTCGGAATCGCGGCAAACACACGGGGCCCTCGAGAGAGGAAAAAAGGGGTTGCGACTGCACTCCCCTTCTCTGTGCGTCGCAACACCTTCTCCTGGATCGGTCGCCTATGTGCTGTCTGCTGTCTGCTATTCCTACTGCTACTTACTGCTACTTCGTTAAGGTTAGTTTCTATTCCGTTCTTCGAAACTTTTTACCACCCCGTACAGTGTGGTCTATAAAAAGGTGAGCTTTAGCTTCTTAGAAGACACTTTCTAACGTTCTTTTAACGCCGTGCCCGATCGCGGCATGTGTGTACCGCGTAAAGGGAAATGATTGTAAATATAATTTCATTTCATCGTCACAAAAATTACCACTTAAGTATTACGCGATTAGTACAATCTAGGGGCATCCCACAAACGTTTTTGGAAATGAGCATTTTATACTAGATTTTACCCTAGCTTCCTCGTAGCTACGAACGAAACGAAGAAAAAAAAGTGAAACGAATAAAGATATCTTTTTAAACAAACGAAAAGAATGGCGTATCTTCAATTCATGAGCTTTGATCGTTTCGCGACCCAAGCAAGGATTTACTGATCCGATGTGTGTTTCTCGTCGTCTTCTGTCTATTTGGGAGAGCAACGCAAATTAATGATTTGTATATCCAATAAATTGAAGACCATTTCTAATGAACTAAAACGTTCTTTTTTAGAGAAAAAATGTCATTAAAACTGAAAGAATGTTCGAAAGATCGCACGTACTGCACTCGTGAACAACTTCCAACGTTTTCGATCGATCGCCTTTGTTTTTCAAATACAATTCTTTCTAAATACAACTGTGATTCCGGAGTTGAAGCATTGAAAATATTGAAAACGATTTAAGTCTACCATTCTGCTAGCAATCAAGGCAAGAAAATCCTGGATTGGTCTACACAACAGTCCACGAAGACAGACGAAGAGAGTCCACGAAGAACTTAAAATAAATTAATAATTAAATTACAGAGTTCTCACAACCAAAGGATGTTGATGTTGAGTTTAAGGGATTTGTAAAAAAATACGTACATTTTCGGTAAAAATGTCAATTTGCAGGTAAGAAGGCAATCCGGCATGCGTTAGCTGCTTTCAAGAATTTTTTAACATAATAGTATATGTTACGCTATAGATTACTGCGACAAGATTACTTTAGTATAACGATTCCTTTCCGATTTGATCAAAACAACCGCTTTTTCGGACATGTTACTTTACTGACAGTGATACGCTGAAGTTGGATTTTTCATTTATTTAGTTCACTTTTCAATTTATTCATTTCGTTTGTTAGATTCCGTTTTTTTGCTGTAAATATCTACAATATGCAAATAATACATCACACTACTTAAATCGATGGATTAATCGATCCACAGCATCGATTACATTTCATTACTGGATACTGGATTTGCTGGAAATCCATCTATGCTCGGGCAGTAAACGAATTTATACATTTGTCTAACATATTTTGGTCAGTTACTTAGGGCCCAAACCCAATAAAATGCTATTTTTAACTACACTAGGCCCATCTTCCGTTCATCCGGAAGAGTTTGAAATTTCTTTAAATAGTAAACCCTTTCTATTTTGCTGGAAAGTTCATTCAGCCTTATCTTTATCATTGTTATTCTAATATATACATGACGACAGACTCGCTATCCTGTAGCAGTTTCTACAGCTTATTCTTGTTATTCCTGGCCCACCAACAAGCCTTCGCTGCAAGGCAAGTGGGATTCAGAAGGCAAATGCAGGTTGTTACGGTTTTCAATTTCAGGCTGAAACAGTTCTTAAATATCACAAATCACATGATAGAATATTGTGTGACATTGGACTACCTAACTGTATAAGATATCTCTTCCACATTGGGAAGTAATGAGTTTAAATAATTCGATTCCCGGATTATTGTTACTGTTAGCACTATTAGGTCACTAATAATTTACTCATCTGTACCAGCAACAGATGAAATCGTCAAGTCTTCATAATGACGCTCGTGTCTGTAGAGCAGAGTTCTAACATTGCACAAATCATGTAGCTTTATTTGAGGTCAACATACACCTCACACTTTGAAACACGTTTGTTTGTGAGAAACTGTTATCCTTTGATAATGAATTGAATGGCTGTGCTGGTGGGCTAATGATGGTGGACATCATAAATGCATTTTTATGCCTGAATTGTATCGCCTTTGTTTTCTATCGGTGGAATAT
>NC_064877.1:57495646-57503146 GCF_943734665.1 Anopheles aquasalis
AATAAGAGACATAAACATGTATCGCGAAGCTTGGCGTGCATAATATTACAGATATTCCGCTCCGTGATCCCTTCTTTTTGGCGCAACTTTTACGGCTGCCTGATCTGCCAAAGACTGCGGCCGGAAGCCCGCGCAAACCAGCAACGATAAACAACGGCGACCTCAGCTTCACCAATACACCGTGACCGTGCACACAGATGCTAGACACGCTCACACCATGTTCACGATTGCCTTCAGTAACCAGTCCGGAGAAGATGCGAAAGGGACACCAAAGGATGATGATGATGATGATGATGATGAGGGAGGCAAATACAAGATGCGAGCTCTATGGTAGAAGAGAAGCATAAGAAGCAAACAGAACAACAGATACTTTCCCTCCCTGGCAAAGCCAGAAGATCAGGCAGAAGAAGCACCATCATTACCTTATGGTTTGGTCGGCTGATCGGCCCCACTCTCTCACAGCTTCGCTATTTGCCGCCTTCTCGCTAAGAACAGCGCGTTACTCGATCGTCGATCTGTTGATCATCGCATTCGTTATCAACATTAGACCATCTTTACGGAGGGGGTTGCGAGCGCGCTGGTAAAAGGCATCGGCCCCGAACGACGATAAAATTGCGCGCCTTCGCACATTCCTTATAAATGGCAGGAAGACCTCCACCAGCGTCTCGACCACCAGCACCACCACCAACGCCCTGAGTCAATGGCAGTGATCCGGTGAAAAGAGAACCGGAATGCTGTAGGCGCAGACATTACGGAAAAGAAAATGAAGTAACGTGGAAGAAGAAAACCTCGAAAAAACATATGAATGGCGCGAGGCGCGTGGTCATGCACGCGTCGGCGCGAAAACCAGAAACAATGAAGGGAACGCGCGCCCTGGGCCCCTATTCCGTCCGACCACCACACATCATACCGGTGGTTTGATGCAGGAAATGGAGGATAATGATATTAGGAGTACGGCCGCAATGGCCAGACCTTGACTCTTTCGCGTAGGGGCGCACCATTCCTGGACTCTATGTTTCTTGGACCCTTCCACCCCTGGTTGGCGACATGCATTACTCGCCCACGAGCGCGTAATTCCGGTGCTCATATTGCTCCCTTGCCAGATCGGAAGTGTCCACCAAAAAGGGGTACAACGCAACCGACCGTAGAAAGGGTGACCACACGCGACACATTACGGGTTCTGCTGTCCCGCCATTTCTAGGCCGTGCAGCATTGGAATGACCACCCAAAAAAGTGTGGATTTTAGAATCATGTTCTGCACCGATCTCCTATGAGCATTTTTCATTCTTCGCTTTTTTCCCCGCCGGGCGTTCGAGCAACTGCTGATCTGTCAAAGGAAGCCCATTGGCGCCAAAACATTGGCGCGGTACACGCCGCACTCGTGGCGCCCCTCGTTAAGTGTAGCGCTCTTGCTCTGCCGCTCGCGAGCAGACTCGCGTTCGCTCTCGCTCGGTCCCTCGTCGATTGATCAAGCAGCTGATTTCCCGCGTTCTCGCAGCCGTCAGCAAAGCGCGCGCTGGTCGCTGTCGAGGAGTTCGTCGAGCAGGAAGATAATACTGCTGCTGTTATGTGACGATAAGGAGAAGAAACAAAAATGGGGCAAACAGCCCGGACGGTACAGAACCACCAGGTGATTAATATTCCGTGGATTATTTCACTCTTTTTCCCCTTACTCTCGCACTCTCTGTGGTCGGAACGAAGGGATCATTGGGTGCGATCTCGGGGAGATTTAAAAAACCATATTAAAGGGCCAAAATCAAGCTATGGACCGAGGGAAATGATGGAATGTAATTCCTTTTCCCTATGTCCGATGGCAAATAACGAGGCATTCCTTTGCTCGGAGCCTGATTTCCCACCCGTGGTAACGGCTCTGTCAAGGCAAAACAAGTTTTGTCATGATCAGATGGGACCATGAATGGCGGGAACTCTCACGGCGTCTGTTGGAACGTTTTGAGGGGTTCCAGACTTGAATACCTTCATTTAATACTTTTGCAAACACACTTTTTCAAGTACAGCACTGAACAAAAAGATAAAAAGAGAGAAATTTCCCCATTTTTTGCGAGAACATCCTGGCACATAACGAGATGATCTGTTATGTGTCAGAACGTTAATGAATGAATGTGTTGTTCCTAATCGAACCAATAAACCGAATAGACTCTGCAAGGTCTTCTTACTGTAGACAACACAAACTGTTTTCGTCGCCACGTGCCCACGTTATGCGGGCTAATAAAATTTTCACTAAAAACGATCCTAAATAGGGCCCTAAACTTTAGCTTTCCTAGGGTTCCCCCTCTTTGCATGCAAGTATAATCGTTGTTCAAACCGAAACGACACCAATTGGCAATCGAGAGTGATTGATAAGCGCAGAGTTTGTGCATATGCCGTTGTTAAACATTAAACGGAAACGTTTGCACCCCCGCTGCATAACTGCGCAAGCAAGCAGCTTGCTGCTCATGATAGGGGATCAGTCGTTCCCCCAAATACGCAAAGCTTGATCGACTTCAGCGAGGGGGAAAGTGGCAATAGTTGTCTAAAGGATTATTCCGTATTTCCCCCTTGCATTTTGTATCTAGCGCAGAAATCTATTCTTACCTTGGCATCTTCTGATGTGATCTTGCGTTTGCGACCATTGCGACTTGGTTGGGTACGACGGGCATCCGTTGAGGATACTTTGCTGCCATAATTCGATCTAAAATAATAAAGAAAAACAAAACAAATGAAATATGAGCATTAAAAAACTGAGATAATACGTAAAAAACACACAATGAATGTATGATTAGTTCAACCTTCTCCCAAACATGGTAGTAAAATAAATTTAATGAAATTTAAAAAATACCAGGCGCCTCCATCGTGCATTTCTCCAAGATCCACAGTACCCCAAAAAGGCCTTCCGGAGGTCCCAAACGGACCGCGATCACACGCTACGCTGATCCCCATAACGATCGCCCTAATTATTGCCGCGGATGGCGGGAAACCCATCGATTTGGCCTGCTGTGGATCTGCTGGACCGATCGGTTGCCTCGAGCAACTCGATTCCAACCTTCCCGCCCCGCCTGCTCCTCATCAGCATTTGACGTTCGAATTTTTGACAACCGCGCCAGAAGAAGAGCGCTTGACGTGCAAATAGGCGCGCGCGCGCGTTCGTTCGCGCCTTTTGCACTTTCTTTTATCTCGTTCCGTTCCGTTCCGTTCCGTTCCATTTTCCGTTACCTCATCATCGCGAGTGCGCCGATGAGCAAGACTTTGCCGCCAGATTTCTGCTCCCCAACAACAACAATTTAACCAGGTGGCGCACCGCCGTGGAGCACCGTTCTCGCGCTCACTATAGAAGAGCGTTCTACCAGAGGCGCAACTTGCCGAGCACGGTGCTTTGGCAGATTCTCCTCCCCGGCGAGCGACACTCTCACGATCATCGAGCGCGCACAGCTTTCCCGCCACCAAGACGTTCCCCACCAAGAGCGCCATCGTGGACGAATTTCCTTCCCCTTGTGCTTTATTCTTCGCTTTCCGGGAATGGCGAGAGAATGGGAGCGAGCGCGACCGCGACCGTGAGCGAGAAGAGAGCGATAAGAGGTGGTGCCGGAGCGCGGTCATCGAGCGGGGTCGTCGCGCGCGAGGCAGAGGTGCGCGCGCGGTTTAAATGCCCTAGACTTAGTAGGAAGCAAGCGGCGGTGACGGCGGCGCGGCCTACACACCTAGAGGAGGAGGAGGAGGAGGAGGACTGTCTCTTTAAATGGCCCAACTCACACTCAGAGCGCGCGCAAGATAGAGCGAGAGCGAAGCGCGATGCGAGAAAAAAAAGTAGAAGCACGTGAGCAATCACCGAGCCCCATACGGAGGGGTGGGTAGAGGGGGAGGGAGGTCACATACAATCGTGGCGCACATACACGATGATCACGGCCTTTTAAATCCCCGAGCCGCACCTCGATGATCGTGATGAGCCATCGTCACCTCCGGTGTCTGCGGTCATGCTGAACAGGAAAGAGGAAGAAAGGAGGATGAAGAGGGGAATCGAGGAAGAGCAAGGAAAGTGGCCCAGTCCAGGATGTAATGTGGCATTCCAACGACATTCCCCCTTTTTTTCTCGCGAACATCGTGATAAGCCTCTTCTGGCACGGTCCACTATACGGCACTTACACTCTCACGAACACATACACGCACACGCGGACACACGGACACATAATGGGGGGAAGGGGGGGGGGGGGGGGGTGCAAATTTTCGTTCCGTTCCCCGAAATGGTCATCGATTGGTCCTAAAACGGAACAAGCAGACGAAACTTACCCATTCCGACTATCCATCTTAGCACTCCTTGACGATGAGGAGGATGCGTAACGATGGGCTTTCGCTGGGCAGCAGTACTCCAAGGCTTGCTATATGGTGGTGCAACTCTGTGTTCCGCGATGTGCTCAACGTGCGATTAGCGAGGCGACCCGGACCCGGTCGTCGTCTTCAATCATCCGCGACGTAACTACGAGCGAGAATGGGGGGGTGGGGGCGGCTCAGAGGCTCACCATTACGCTCGAAGCGCGCAGAGCTCTGGGGTTCACAATTGGGGCGATAGCTAACACTCCGAGGAACCGTTTCCGGATCACAACCGGCGAGATCGTCCTTCCTTAGGCGCAGACAGGGGCAAGCGATGGTCACGGTCGTCGACGTCGTCTTTCTCTTCCCTCAGAACTAAATCTCGGAGATGACTTTGGATTGTGCGCGCACCTGCCACCAAAGCGTTCGAGCGAATTTTGGGTTCGGTGCCGCGCCTACTTAGTCACACAACTCCGCTGCTGCTGCTGCTGCTGCGGGCCAGATCACTTGGATGATGAAGCAAACGAGGGGGACGGGACGTTTCCTTCCTTTTATGCTGTTCCACGAGGCATATGGGGCCTCTGTCGAGAGACACTTGACTCGAGAAGAAACCACTTTCCGATGTCGCGCAGCACCACCGCGAGAGTGTGCGTGTTGGGGGCCAAATTAGCGAAAACTGTGCAAAAGTCGCGATGCGCAATCCTCGTCAGCACCAGGCGACAGCAGCTCTCTGCGGTCGTGCGGTATCGCACCGGAAAGGGCCACGTAGAATGAGGGGTGCTGGTGGTGGCGGTGATGGTCCCGACGACGACAGAGGAGAGGGCACAATCTTGGTAGGACGGACCCCCCGCTGGGGTGGCGATCGATGGCCTTCGAAGAAGATCAGGATCGCGAGATCAGCGCACCAGAGCCAGTCAGCCGGATGGTGGATGATGATGGTATGGTATGGTATGGTGTCCCTTTAAACTCGAACGCACTAGTGTTGCGTCGACGAATTATTGCCGGCGCCGTCGCCGTCGTCGTCGTCTTCTTGGTCGTCGTTGTGGGTTGATACTCTGCTGCTCGCGAGCTCACACTCTTTTTTCGTTCTTCTTCGAACCCACGGTGGTTCCGTTCGGTTTCTCTCGCTCTCGACGAAAACGTCAGCAAAAGCCGGGAACTTTGCGCGCACTTTTACACTTCAAACGGGCGCGCTCTGCACGGCTCGATCCGTCCCGGCTGTCACTGTGACACATACAGCGCGCACCTCCACCAACAGCCGTGGCTCTTTAAACCCCGCTCGCGACGACGCCACCGCCCTTTCCCACCCGACAACCCAACAACGAGCAACCGCGTCCGTGGCCGAAAGCTCAAGAGATGCCTCAGCGATCACAGCGGAATCGCGTACTAGCCCTTCCGTGGATTAACGAATCCCCCAAGAGACTACTGGCACTAACAACGATTTCCTCAAGGACAACGTACACACATACGGGCACACAAACACACACGCAGATAAACACCGGACCGGGCGGAAAGTCCTGGCTTCACGCGTCCTTTGTGGGTGATCACGAGACGAGTTGAATTCCGGCACCTCCAGCGGTATACTTGGCGTTCCGAACCGGGCGCGCGCAGCTGGCTTTAATCCGGACGAGAGCTGTGCGCAGAATCAAGAAGAGTGCGCCAAGAAACGCGCTCGAGACCACAACAAACAGTAAAATGACAAGTTCGGTTTGTCAAACGTATAGCAAACCGACACCAATACCAACACAGGCGATTGTGGTGGTATTGGTGTTGGCTCGGACCGGCTGAATAACAGCGCCTCTAGACGGTGCGAGAATTTCCCGAGAATGAGAAGAGACTGAGAATTGAGACTGTCAAATCCATACAGTGCACCTAGACGAGAGCGAGAATTGCCGAGAATGAGAAGAGAATGATACATAAAATGTATACAGATCTCCGATTTCGGATGTGTTTCACAAGAAGCAGATTGTTCAAGAAAAGAAAAAAATACTTTTTAACTGTATCTTTATTCACAAAAATTTCCAATAAACTGATTACTGCGAACAAAGTTTTATAATTCGCGGATCATCATTCTGGTGAATCTCATTCCCCGATGATCATTTTTGAACTGAATCCAAAACATTGATTTTACTGTGCTGTCGTCCTTGTACAATCCGTTCAAATTTGAATAGGTACCTGAAGTGTACCACCAGCCACCTGCATAATAAGCAGCATAATGAGTACTCTGATACCCATCGTTATCCCGATCCTTTGTTGAAAATTGCGCCTTTTTGTTGAGATTTGTCATTGAGTCACCTGCAGTGCCACTGTACGATCCCACGTTTTCCAGCCTGTATTGCTCACTCTCGCTGCCTACTTGGAAGCCATTATAACGAGCATACCCGTAGTTGCCTTCAAAGTCTTTCATCTCGATCACTATTTCATGTGCACGGGCGGTCGTCAGTTGATGAATGTGCTCCAGCCCGAGCCAAAATTCACTGTCCACCTCACCAAAGCCATCACGATATTGGTCCCAGTTCCGGTAAAAATTAATCGAACCGTCGAAGCGATGTTGAAAGACAATCCAACCGCCTTCAAACGACTCCATCTCACAATAGACCTTAAACGGCGCACTAGTGTCGTTGATGCGGATGAGATAAACTCCTGAAACGTTTGTTGGAGCGTCCTTGCACGATGCGTAGATTTGTGGATCAGTCACCGTTGATTGCGTTGTAGTCGTTGTTGTAGGTGTTG
Source organism: Anopheles aquasalis (assembly GCF_943734665.1). NCBI lineage: Eukaryota > Metazoa > Arthropoda > Insecta > Diptera > Culicidae > Anopheles > Anopheles aquasalis. The sequence goes on from NC_064877.1 coordinate 57,502,682, forward strand.
TTGTTGTGCTATCTAGCGGCGGTGTGGCTGATGTTGGCGAGACACAATCTGGGATGCGGTTCCGTTCCACTTCCTCGCGGTGCTCTTTCAACTCGATTTGAAGTTCCGACAATTTACGTTCCATGTCGTCAAACTTGTCCAGTAGCACCTCCAACATGGTTCCCAAAAGACCTTCCAGAGGAGATGTATCTACATGGATATTTTGAGGGCAATTACTAGTTTCCCCTGGGTAGAAAGTAGTACAAAGCAGTAGACAGCAAATAACCAACTTCATTTTGGAACGAACGAAGTTCTCTAAGTAACAGAAACACGAGTAGATAGCAGGTCGAGCCAGAACTGGGGTCTAATTTTTCCAAGGCAACATTTTATACTCAATCATATCTGTCGTCTAAACATGGTTGAACGCAAAAGTGAATGATAAGCGGTTATAACGGGGCTATAACTGCTATTGATACATAAGCCTTC
>NC_064877.1:57508146-57510646 GCF_943734665.1 Anopheles aquasalis
GATCGTCACGGTATAATCTTCCGCTCGGTAGAACGTCGAGAAAGTTCGTCGTGTACTTTATCTCGGTTCCCGGAGTGCGCCAGCCAGGATTCAGGGCAATCTCTGCCTCAAACACCGACAGCAGTGGACGGTAAAAGTCTCGCGACAGGAAGATATCATTCTCCGGACAGCCGACTAGCACGAAACATTCGATGTCGCTAAAGTTGGCCAATTTGGCCACGTTAACCTTGCCAACCGAGAACAGGTACGTGCGGACGCCTCGTGCCTTGGCCAGCCGTTGCAGACGATCTACCACCTCTAGGTAGCCCTCGAACGAGAGTGTGCCAACGACGATACCGAGCGATGTTGCATCCCTACACCGGAGAATGGCATAGTTACGGCGTTTCATCCACTTCGCTTCCTGTAGTTCATCGTTCTGTTCAATCTTTCGCTTCCCGACCTTAACGTCCAGCAAGTACCAGCCTTGGGCGGCAATGGCTACGGATGAGTTGAAAAAGCTAAGATTATGTTGTCCAACATAGACGGCCGGATGTTCGCTCACGATCCGTTCCGGGGGGATCTTCCAACACAGTACATCCGGTTTCTCATCTGCTTGCGCTAACTGAGCGATCCAGGCATTTGGGAAGCATTCGGAGAGCCGTTCCTTTAGCTGCATTAAGGCGTGTTCGTAAGCGACATCATAAAAGATGGAGAATGCACTGGATCGATCTTCAAACTTTTCGCTCAGTGCATGCACCAGATCGTCCGCCTGGACTGGGTACCGGTAGAAGATGTGAAGCGTCGGAATGCGTACGACTTTACTGAGACAGGCATGTCCAAAGTGAATGATTCCGTCTGCGTTGGCATGGGAGGCCGCTATCTCGTCCACGCAGCAGCTACCGTACGATGTATCGCCCAGCACAAAGACTAGCAGCTTTTGGCCAACAGGCAGCTCCTGTAGATCGCTCGCAATGCGTACACTGTGGCAAAGGGCCTCATCCGGAAGCTGCAGAGCAATCCGTTGCAGCTGCCTCTGTTCAATCCATGCTTGGCAACGGCGCAGTTGATCCGGCCCCCAGACGTACTCCAGGCCTATTCGTTCCACTTTCCCGGATGCTCCGGCCTGGTTTTCGGCGATACTATCGCCCGAGCTGAACGCGGAAGTCATCCTTTGTTTTGGTACGGCGTAACACGTGCTACAGCACCTTCATGTCCTACGGCGAGAAAAGGAATGCAGGTTAATATTTACACACTCCAGATTGATAAGGATGATCGTGGAAGTACGTTTCTTTTGATAAATACTCCAAAACATGATTTAAACGGCACCAAACTCACCGAAACTGTTTTCTTTTATTTGCCCGGCGCCTGCTGAGAAACCTGTCAACATCACAGGCGAAATGTCATCCTGCAAGACGCCTACTTGGTGGTGTTGGTGCGGCCGTTCAGGGTCAAATCTGTTGACAACGACGTCCAGCGCGATCCCCGAATCCCCTCGATCCTTTGTGAATTTCGTGTTTCCAATTTAACGTGGCTCGTCACAATCCTTGAATCTCCGACATTCAACAGGTGGCCCGGTAGTAAAGGTTTCGTTTCAGGTGTGTTGTTCTGCGGTTGATCAGCATGACGGAGCGGCCGCAAATTTACCTGACGCGCAAGGAATGTTTCAGCGCTTGCCACCGGCTGCACAGGTTTGTCCGTACCCAGCCCACCGGTCGTGGCACAGTTTTTGATCGTGATTTTATCCCCCACAACAGCCCCTTCTTGAGCGAGGAAGCCAATCGCGAGGTGTACGGCAAGTGCAATAATCCGAATGGCCACGGACATAACTACACAGGTAAGCCACGTTGTCGATCGTGATCGATTAATAGGGAGATGATCTGAGGTTTTGTTTGATTTGTAGTGGAAGTGACGGTGTATGGTCCGGTGGACAGCAAGACCGGGATGGTTATGAACATAACCGACCTGAAGGAGTACATGGAGCAAGCGATCATGAAAAAGCTGGACCATCTGAATCTCGACAAAGACGTGCCGTACTTTAAGAATCTTCCTAGCACCACGGAGAATGTGGCCATTTTCATCTGGGACAGCCTGAAGCTGCTCATGGCCAAACCGGAGCTACTGTATGAGATAAAGATCTACGAAACGGACAAAAACTCGGTCATCTATCGTGGCGAAAAGCATCCACCGGGGTACGAACCACCACAGAAGCCGGTGGCGGTGAAACCGAAGATTTCGTCCTCGGAAACCTCATCCAACCTTTCCTCCGATTCGGACGGCTAAGCAAGCCGCTGGACAAGACATCACCCCGTACAGTATTTACTGTATCCAGTTCGCGAGCAAACGATGCAATCTCGGCGCGTCCCGGCGTGCTTTTGCCGGTGCCATTTTGGCCGTGCGGGCTTAAGACAATATTGCCGAATGCAAAAACGAATATATTCCTGGTTTTCTTCAATAGTGATGCGAGTTTTATTGTTGTAATAACGGGTTTAAAATCATTCGCCTAGCGTACAAACTTAATGGA
>NC_064877.1:57523146-57535646 GCF_943734665.1 Anopheles aquasalis
CCGGACTGGCCGTCAACAGTCCACTGCTCACCGAACCTGATCCTGTGGCCGTCGGATTGTAGGTCGAAAGGCCAAGTCCGTTCGGTAGCGTGCTGGAAGTACCACTCAGACCACGATAGGAATTGGTGCCAGTTCCGCCACCACCTGGCGAGTGGTGATTGAACAGCGAGTGTGCCGTCGGTACCAGTGGTGTGCCAGTGCCGCTACCGTGTTGGCTGCTGCCTGTCGTCGTCGCCGGTGATGCCGTTGGATAGTGGAAGGGATTGATGCCGCCAGCGAGCGCCAGAGATGGGCTACCGCCAATACCATCCAGGGTCGGTGGTATCGTCGCTCCGGTTACCAGTGGATCGGACAGATTGTTGTAGACGATGCTGGAAGGACACGAACAACAGAAAACACGAAAAAAACAGTCAAACAAGGCTCGGTCGTTCGCTTCTCTTATCATGACAAAGCGAGTGGTGGCTGGGGATTCCGTGGAAGTTTCCTATTTCTACCATTATTCATGCGGGAGCGCCGTACCACCGTGTTGCGTCCCTTCGGTACTTCGGGGTATAAATCATTATCCGTTGCTTCCACCCGCGTGGCCTGGCACATCTTCATTAACCCTTATGGTGTGCGATGGTATGTGCGGGTTCTTTTCAAATTATCGCCCGTGGAATGCACGATGTGAGGCTAAAACACTCACAAAAAAAAACACTCCGAACAACCCAGACCCATCGTGCGCTCTGGGCGATGGTCCATATTACGTGTTACAGGCCGGTGCGCACGCCGTGACGCACCGGAGGAACGACAGAGAGTTGGGTTTTGATTTATGTGGGTCGAACGGATGTGTCACCGGCGGCAGCAAAACAATGGCCAAGAACCGCCATCATGACGCATCTCTTCTCCTCCTGGCTGGCATTATATTGCGCATTTTCGTTGGCCACACGGGCGTTTTCGGTTTGAACGAGTCCCGTAATAGCAGCCATTATGAAGGGACACCAAACGCTATGCGGGAGCCAGAGCCTAGAGGCACTTTGAACGGTACCATCATTGGTGACGATGGAACATGCCCCAGGGTTTCGGGATATGGCATTAATTTTCGTGTAATTTCACACTTCATACTCTCAATTATGACAAGACAAGCAGACGTGTGTTCGTGTTCCAGAAAGACAACGGTGGGTGGTGGAGGACAAGAGACTTTAAGGCGCAGAAGGAGGTGAGTAACAATGTTTTCCAATTAATCAGCATTCATCATCATGTGAGGGACTTTGTAGCAGTCGACCTGGACTCCACATTCTGGGTATATCGGAAGGGTTTGCCTTTGGCCCAGTTGGCTCCTCGTGGGCTGGTTGCAATTGAAGGTTGCAATCAAGGTCAAGGAGATCGTCTTCAAACGTTTCAATGCACGATCGTCGCAAATAGCGCACGAAACGAGTGTCAGCGATAAAAAGGGAATGTTTCTCTGAGAACTCCCCGAAGTACCGTTACCTCGGCACAATTGAGTTCCAACGTATGTTCCACCTTCACACCTTCTCCTAAACCATGTCCGGGGTGGGCATTAGCAAACATGATCCTCATTCACACTCCGGGCACATGCGCAAAGTTCCCGTCCGTTCCTTCCCAGACATTACCAATCGGACTGGCTGGCCGGTGGACGCTGAGTCAGCGTTCAGCTCCAAGCTCCGGGTTCTCCGATTTCTACCAGCACAAGAAAATACGCTTCGATGTGCCGAACGGCGGAAAAGGGAAACGAAGATCCACTACTCTCTTCTCTTTAAACTGGAGCGCTCTGGATTGTGGTTCGTTCTCGGTGACTCCAAGAAGCTCATCACGAGAAGATAGATCATCCGTTCGCTAGGTGGCCCTGGTGCGGAATGGAATTTGCTGACGCTCCCAGCTTTCGACTCTAGATGCCTATTCCCTGTGGCACGTTTGCACCAACCGAACGGAGTAGGACCGTTGCCGAGGTTTGGCTGTCTGTCTGGCTGACTGGGCCCAGGTCCAGGTGCATTGCGTGGAGGACTTGCGCGGGAAAATACACAACGCGTCGGGTTCGCAAAGCATAAATAGACAATTTTGTTGACTGGACATACACATGTCCGGCGCACCATAATTTGAGCCATCGTCTGGAGAGCGCGTCCACCACAACGATGATATTCCCGTTTTTCGACAATGAATTCACCGACGCAACGGTCCACGGTTGCGTGTGCACGCGGATTCCGGCCATCCGTCCGTCGGTCCGTTTTGCTGGCTAGGCAAAGGCCAGAGTGTGAGAACATTTTAGTGCTGCTGCGTGCAGTATTATGGGTGAGCGGCGCATAAAAAGTGCGTACCAGCTAGCCCCATTCCGTATCGTTCCAAAGCGCTTAGGTGGTTGTTTGGATTGAATTTGGACGCTTGGCGCATGAGGAACACGGAATTGATTCCGGACTGTGTAAAAACAATCCACGCATCCTCGTTCTGCCCATTGCATGGCGATGTCGAACATTTTTTATAAACTTGATTATTAATTATTGAACCTTAACGTTTCCTCCTAAAGGTTCTGCAAAAACATTCACGAACTTCGTCCTCAGGAAATTAAGACCTAAGACCGTTAATCTCTTTTATCACCACATCCAGAAGTTCTTCTATCCTACACCATCTCCATCAAGTTATTCATTTAAAAATTTCATATTGATACCGTCGCTCCATCTCAGTCTGGACCTATCACGCTTTTCCTGTCCACCTAGAACACTTCAAAATACTTTACTGACTGGATAGCCGTCTGTTATTCTCATGACATGCCCATCTCATCGCCCATCTCAGTAATCATCGGATACTCGAAATTGTATAAGTGATAAGAGTATCTAAAACTGATTTACTCCTTCGGAGCACCATATCTTAACACTAATTTACCTAAAAGATATCGAAATGTAACATGCAACCGGATGCAATTCTCCTGTACAAAACGATATCAGATACGCAACCATCGATCAAGAAGAAGCGCTGTAGACCGATGAATTGGGTGTTTTGTAAAACAAGCAGATTGGACCCTTGGTCAGCTGGAGGATGGAGAGGGGGAACGTAGCCGTTGACACAATCTACTTGGGTGGTCTGTAACGTTCAGCCCCACGCGCTATCGCGCTGCTCCATTCATCTTCGTCTGATGGCCGCTCTCTCTCGCGCTAGAATACACTAATGAGCAAGAGTTCCAGGCTCCAGACCAGGCACCATGATCAATGTTCCGTCTGATGGATTTGCCTCGCTGCATAGCAAATGAAGTGTTTCCGTTGGTGTGTCCCACGATCACCCCCACAATCCCACGATCATCTGTGGGTGGGTGTTGTTATCGTGATCATCGTATCATTGCCCTCACCAGCATCCTCCTACGACCGGCCATTCGTAGATCGGCGGCGGAATCTAATCTAATCGGAACTATATCGTTCGTTCGTTTCTAGTGTTGTTTTGCTAGTAGCATCCGCTTGCTGGACGTTTAATTCGTAATTTGTCAAGAGGAAATTCGAGTTACAATCGCTTTACACATTCCCCTGGGGGGCTAGATCCTTAAATTGATGATGGGTTTTACAGCCGTTGGTGTTCCCGCGTGACACGTGTTTCGTTTAACACGAATCCAAACACGTCCAACGCAAACACCAACTAAGTAAGAGCCCCTAATCGAAACGACATCAAATCAACTCGATTCAATTATCGAATCAAATTCTCAACTCATCGCTTCCAAGCCACCACAACAATTGGGCTTTTGGGACCGTCGAGACAGAGCACGTGTTGCTCGTAAAACCGTAAAGCCATCTGAAACCGAGATTACATCCCGTGGTCACGAGCCATGAGGTGTCTGGAGGTGTTGGACCGTTAGAAGACGGATAGGGGTAGAAAAGCTATAATAATAATAATAATAATAATAATAATAATAATAATAATAATAATAATCCTTCCTAATCCAATTGACCAAAGGGAACATCTCTATCCAAGGCACGTCGTTCCCGCTTCCGATGCCACCAACGGCGAAAGCGAAATGCCATTAAAAAGTGAACCGACGTGAGCCTCCACCATCAAATCACCTCCGTCGGGGGCTGATTTATGAGCACGATATATATGGCCTAGACCGTACTGGCGTGCATGTTCTACAAGGCAAGCGCCTCGTACTTCCGAGCCTTCCGAGGAGCCATTTCTCCCTCGACACCCCGCGTACGGGGTGACAACGTTGAGCATTGATGTTAAACAGATTATTTTAATTGTTAGCTCTCCGGTCCAGCCGGAATTCGGGGCGACACGCCGCGGGCGGGTATGTCCGCTTTGTCCATTGACTCCTTTGCCGTTGGAGGAAGTCGTTACCACGGGAACAACCGCTACGCGTCGTGACTTTCGGGGAGTACCAAGATTGAGAAATCATCTCAACTTCCCCGAGCGATGGACGTGAAGGGAGGGCGAGGGCGAGGCCGCATTACGACGGATTAATTTATCGTCATCCTCGACGCAGTCGTCGTCGTTGGAGGACTTTTCTCGATTCGTGGACGACCGTGGCAAATGGCGTTCGTTCGACGATCGCCTTTTTTTCGGGATTTTATCGAGAATGGCCCTTCGCGCACGATGGCACGGAGGCATCGCGGGTAACTTGATATTGCAGCCGTTTTCCCTCGGTTCGTCATCGTTGCCATGACATCGGATCGGGTTGGCATCGATTTGTCGCACACTGGGGCCCCCAACCAGTCCCATCATCATGATGCTGCGCGCTGACGACGGTGCGTCCGTATCCGTGGAACGCAAAATCGATAAACGAATCCAAATACTCCAATCCGGCCAGAAGCTCCGGATCCGAGGTCCGCCGGGGGCACTCCATCGCTGCCATTTTGGATCGCTGGGTCGCTTCTCCTCTTCCATGGCACAGAGCCAGGCTATACGCGAGCGCGAAAGGCATAAATCCACCCAAAAACATCTCCCCCGAAATTTATCGATATCATGCTCGCTGTGTCACACCCATCCCTACCCGAAAAACCTGCTGACGGCGCCAATGGCGGCGTGCCGTGGTGCGTGCGTGTGGTCTTCGGCGCCATGATTGGGGCGTATTTTCACACCCGGTTTTCGGCGGCGGCAACGGCCACGGTTGTTGCGGAACTAGTGGTCGCTTGTACTACGCATGTTCCGTCGGTAGAGACGATACCCCATCACGGCATGCGTCACTGACGAGAGAGTGACGAGGAACAAACCATGGGTGGGAATTTCTTCTTCTTCATCAGTCCCTGTGACGCACTCGATCAGGATACGTTATCGATTGATGGGGAGATTTTTTTTTTTTTTTTAGTTGGTATCTTACGGACGGAAGGTGGGGAGATTCGCTCAGGAACTAGCTCTTAAGGGGGGTTTCGGTATTTTTTTTTGTGACACTTGTTTTTAACATTTTTCCCTGAAAGCTGATCCTTTCAAGAGTATTGTGTAAAAGTTTTTGATCAATCGAAGAAAAACTGACAAAGATACAGATTTTTCAAAATCCGCGTTTCATACAAGGCTCCATGCAGCCCGCTACTTTGAAGAGCGTTTCCACAAAACCAACGTTATAAAGTCGGTGTCCATCGTACCGTAAAAACTACTGGGCCGATCGATTTGAAATTTTTAACACATAATTTACACACTTTTTGCCAGGTAACCCCGTCGAGATATCATTAAAATTGTTTATACTTTTTTTTAAACAATTAACAACAATTTATAGCTCGTTTTTTTCTGGCAGAATCGCAAAAAGCATCACTTTTTGAACTTCAAAAATCTGCCAAAAATCGAAAAATTGGAATATCAACAAAAACTCAACAACATTGGAATATCAACAACTCTCCGGGGTTACCTAGATAAACATATAACCTTTCTAACGAATATCGATTCGTATATTTCAAATGACCCGTCATGTCGCTACGATGGGCACCGAAAAAAGTATCTTTTCGTCGACACGCCTACCAAAATTTGATGTCACGGATTAATTTTTCAATGAATGTTGCTCAAAATTATTCCATATATTTTTCAAAAGTTGTAAATTAATATGCCATTTACTTGAAAAATATTAAGTACAATGGTTACGTCATAAAAAATCGTCAAAAACTGGCCATTTTTTTGGCCCGAAAATACCGAAGCCCCCTTAACACTATTAGATGGTCAGATATTCGAAGGAACGGGAAAACTAAAGTTGAAACTGCGTTATTGGCTGGAGACTACTTGATGAATAATAGATCATTTTTGGGAACAGGATAGTTGCACTTCCTACTAGATGTTCCACTCAGCACTATCAGAAACGATACGACCGGGATCTGTAACGGCGTCCTACAAAGGAACTCTGGAATCTCGTCAGAGAGCGCGGAACAATAAACAAAGATGCTGTAAATGGCAAACTGAAAATAGTTTGAGAATGTTTTATACCGATAGTTTCCCTGAACATAGCCAGCGCACCCATAAGGCTCAAGTAACATGTTGCATCTCAGCCCCTCTCTCACTCTCTCTCTCTCCCTTCTCCCTCCCAGACGTCCTCACAGTCCAAAGGGTCTATTTTTATGCCACACACTTTTTGGCCGCATACCGCAACGCGCATCGTCTACACAAAATGCAACGGGGCCGTGGTAAAAAAGTATCGAATTTAATATCTCTCCCCTTCCTTTCCCTACCACACCCCGGTGCTCCCTTGCTGCCCTAGTTTATCACACAGCACGGCGGAAGCAGAGGCCGCCTCTCTGCTGTCTCCACAATTATTCCGAAAGGAATAAAAAATAAAAAAAAACGAAATAGCTGGCCGCGTGTAGTCGATCCGGAACCATCCACAGAAGCATAGGGATGCTGTGAATGTGTTTGTGCGGAAATGCCAGGAAGTGATGCTCCAATGCAGCAGGAACAATTGATCCGGTGGTGCCGGTTACGGTTAGGAAGATAGATGGCCCCTGGAAGTACTTGATGACATCGAGCGCAAACGGGCGCGAATGAATCGGGTCGTCCGGTTGGCGTCTATTTCTGGCGGACGCGGACGTTAACGCTCGGTGTCACAACGGCACAGCACGCGCAGTCAGCTTGTGACTCCCGGGCCTTGGGTAATAATTCTTGAATTACATAATAATTACATCGTAATGTCGTCCATGCTATGCCGGTTGGCGACATTGGCCGACTCCACTTGGCCTAAACAATGAGGGCAGAGGCACTAAAGTAAACAAGTCCGAGGGAACCTCAATCCATCCAGCAGCGTAATGCGCCATCATGAATTGCACGATAAGATTTTTGGGATCGCCTTCTTCTTAATGCGATGTTTAAGATTTTTCATTTCTCTGGCGACATTTAACGCGTTCTCGCATGATTCAACAACACTTCGTTCCTTCTGGAATCAAACGGAACGGATATTGTTTACATTAACATAAGCAGCAGCAGCATCGGTAGTGATCGGTGTGCGGCCAGGCGACGGTTTATGATCGGCCGTCCGAGTGCGAGCCACTTATCGCGTGCGCTCGCGCGCGCCCGCCGGGATCACACTTTTTGGAAACATTCTCGAGGCGCTTAGCTCGCGGATGATGGCTGAGCTGAGAGGACGATGAAATTCGAAACTAAAATGCCCGGACTAAACAACCGTCGGGAGCACCATCTCGGTGTTTACGGGTTTTTTTTTTGTAAAACGACCAAATGCAGGTGAATGCGGGTTTTTGTTTCTAGCTACCGATTCTCGCGTGTTTGCGGGTGTTCTAGACGAGCCATAGGCATCCCATTTCGGCCGTAATTCCGTTGTTTCTATTTGTTTACTTTAGTGTTTTTCGTTCTCGCTTCTGGTGACACCACATAACATTCAACCGGAATTCAAAGCAATAAAGGGCTTGAAATGAAGAAAAGAATTCAATTTACACCATGAGCAGCTTGTGCTTGATAGAATTGAGTCGCACAGATTGGACCAAGGAACACATGCGAAACAGTTTTTGAAAAGATCATCATTAACCACATAGTCAGTTCCATTAGAGGCTGGATGGCTGGTTGCTGATGCTTTGGTTCATCTTGACGACACCGAAAAGACTCGGAATCGGTTGATGCTAGTGCTGGATGATGATGAGATGCAGCAGGCATACTGGTGCTCCTTGGTCCTCTCTAAATAAAGACAGCTGGTATCGGCTGCCTGCGAGGAGCCGAAGTAGAGAAGAAGAAGAGACTGAAGACTTCCACTGACAAGCCAGCAAACGTCCCGAATCCGGCGGTCCTACGCTGCGTTTGCATTTGCCAAAAAATGTTTGGCTTTGAAAAGCGCAGCTTGGAGTGAGACGGAACTGGGAAGCAAGCAAAAACGTGGAACTGTCTATGCATTACTGGCCGGCCACGTCTAAAACAAACCCGACGGCCGTTTGACTGTTCTTTTTGGGTTTGACCCAGTGATGATTACACAGCTAGAGCAGCGAAAGGAAAGGAAGCGACTTCAAGAGGCACTTGTCCCGAGCGAGTGTGTGTTCCGCTCGCTTCGGTTGGTCCTCGGTCGCCGAACAAACGCATTTGTGCAACAGATGTGTCCGGGGTCGCAGCCCTTGCGGGTCCTTTTTTCCCGATCGGCCGTAAGCGAAGGAGTCCTTTCGTGTCCTTTCCTGCAGTTCCAACGCAACGCGCATTTCGAAAGGATCACGCCAAGCTATGTGCCAAGCAGGAAAAGGCATAAAATGTGTATAGTTCTCTCGTTGGCCAGCCCTCTCAGAAACGGAAAGCGGTGCCAGTGGCCAGCATGGACAGCCAAGCGAACAAAGGGACGAAATCCGTCACCTCGGACCGTTGGGACATGCAAAAAGGCGACAAAGTGAAGTGGTGATCCCTGCGTGGTGTGCGCGCATCCGGAACACATAATCTAGCGTGATTTATGCGACCCGGAGTACCGGCAGGAGTGTACTGGAGCAATTATTCACACTTTCAAGTCGGTGATTTAACGGTCCTTAAAGTCGGACCGAACATGCATACGTCCCCGGGCGGGTTGTGCGGACTCTGGGCCCTCATACGGACCCGTGGACTCGTGGCTGGCCAACTAGCTAGCTAGCTGTTACGCTATATGAACGAATGGTGAGCGATGTCACTAAAACCTCGTCGACTTAAACATTTATTTGACTTTCATCAAACCAACACTCAATTATGGGCAGCATAAAACGGAGTGAAGGACCAACGGTTTGGACGCGTTGTCGACGCCATCGTATGATGAATGGTTTCAGCATGTTTGTCATACCGGAGTAGGAAAAGGATGCTAATTGAAGTCTGCTGTTGCACGCGGCCGACAGTCGGTTTTGTGGTTTGGCGTATGCCGATTGCCCCGTTTCCTCTTTGCTGCAGTTGTCTCTTGAAAACGCAAAACGATTTACGCCGAATGGTGGGGCGTGCTTGGCAATAATTATCATCACACCCCACATGTTATGTGGTGCATCATTCTGGATAACTTTGGAGCAGCGCTCGGGGAGGCCAAATGGCACATCCGTAAACTGCCGAACGATGACGACGAGCACCACATTTGCAGTTGTTTGCAGGGCGCATGGGCAGAGCGCTCGATCTAATTGGTGACAACTTGGCGCTTCCCTTCTTAATAATGCGGCGCTGCAGCAGCAGCAGCTCGTTCGTTACCGTCATTAGTCATATCGAGTGATGCGTGGCAGTAAACCATTAGCACGCGAGTGGTTTCAAGATAACAGCCGGGGAACAACCACGAGATGATTCCACGAAACAAGTGCCCATCAGCTCATCGGGATTTTATCCAACGAAATTTTAAACTGAATGAAGTAGAATTTGTGTCAAATTATTTCGTGAGTCGCTCTAGTAGAAGGTTAAATGAATTTCATTGTACGACATATCAGTCAGAGTTTTACAAAAGGATTAACGAATTCCCAATGGCACAATCATCAAATTCTTCGCGTGTAGCAGTCCATTCCGCACGTAATGGATCCGTCAAACTGTTCAAAAGGAACTAAATGACGTCAAAATAACTCCCTGGTCCCTGGCAATCCCGGATAATGGACAGAAAAGTTTAAACATAATTATACAGTACAGAGCATTAGAAAAAATACAAAACAGTGCAAAGTAAAGTAAACATTACAAGAAGTACGAGGCAAATAGCATCATTACGGGACGCATAAAAAAGTCAAATAGGTCCAATGCATTCGTTAAAAATTCTAAGAAGCGATTTTACCTCGTTTTATTTAAGGACGAAAAGCTCCATCGATAGCCCAATATTCAGGTTAACTAAAGTTATTAGGTAGAGGAGAGAAGCGGAATCCCGTGATGACGTTAAATGCACAATTTAATTTTAAATATCTAGATGACGATACGAATAGTTGCTCCAGATAGTAGAAACGTGTCAATTATACTCATTGCAAAAAGACTCAAATGGAAGACCACGATCTTCATTAGATGATAGATATATCAATCAATTATTAGTCACAATTTTACCATAAGTGTAATCCTCTTAGTTCACCAAACTTGAATTCTTTTAGCCCAAATTTTAGTCCTTGTCGCCCGAAAGGTGATTCGAGAACATTTTAATCTCTTTTTTGCTCACCAGCGGGCTGCAACTAACAAACATTACCAAAACATTTTAAGCGATTACATTATCATGCTCTGTAAGAGACCAGGCATCTTCTCGAAGTAATTTGCAACAAAATTGAATTGCACATAAGCATTAGTAAAAACTCGTTGTAGTTGCACTAACAGAAACTCTACCAAAAACCGTTTTCCTCCCGTCCGCTAAACACTCGCTCGCCGAGCAGCGACACCACAAATCGATTGAACTGCAGCATCCGAAGCAAAGAGAAAGAAGGAGAGAGTCCTCCATCTGTTCCCAACCGCTGGATCCCGCTGGACTCTAATGCGGGACACTCGGGTGTGAATTTAATTTGATCATTTCTTGGGACATCGCGGACACGGGACCACCCACTGTACTATGTTTGTTCAGGACCCCTGGCCCCTGCCCGTTACCGACGGGCCGACGGTGCTAGGAGTGCTCCCTCTCTCTCTCCCTCCGTCTCTCTTTCTGGACCGTGTCGTTAGGCGCCGTGTCTCGGGTGTTTGGATCCTCCTTGGAACCTTCTTCTCGTGCTGGGTCGAGTGAGCTACGTGGGGCTTCGATAGCCTCTTCTTCACCCTCTCCCCAGCGAGGGGCCCCAGAGGCGAATGTCTTAAATCATAATCTTTATCTTCATCATCAGCGTGTCCTCCTGCCGTCCGTCCGTCCTGTCTATATCTTATTTTTTATTCTTCCTCTGGCACCTCGGAGTGACCGTCACAACCCAGGGCCGATGCTTTCTTCCTGACTACTCATCGTCGTCTTGGTCGTCGTGGTCGCGTCTGGAGTCTTGGAGCTCGTTCTTTGTTTTGAGTTTCGCGCACCCCGTTACCCGAACGTCCGTTTCCATTAGACTCGCGTGTCCACGATCCACAGCCACAACCGGTGGTCCCTGGCGTCGGCGACATTGGCGCGTTCACTATTCGCGTGCTCGTGCGCCCTCGCGCTCGCCATTCCACGGACGGATCGTGGACTGTTTTCACATCTTTGTCAAACTAATTCATACCGACATCAGTATCGTTTCGAACAAATTGTCGTCAATTTATTGACGGAAAAGGGTAGAGGAAAGCAGGCAACAGTCCCTACCGTTGTGTGATGATCGTTTCCTGATCCCGAGGTCGCGCATAATCAATCGTCCATAATTTAGATGTTTTGTGCGATCTCAGAGTCATCGAGTGGATGCTGGGACGGTTCAATTCAATTCAATTGCCCCAAAAGATTATGATGTTGGCACATTACCACCGTTGGATTCGTCAAACCGAAAACGCATCATAAAAACCGATTCGAGTTGAACCGGTCCACGGTCTAACCACACGATCGTAAGAAAGAACGAACAAGACTCGGTAAGACGATGGCAAAAACAGCAACAGAGCAAGAGAGAGAAAGAGAGACACCGGTAGCCAAAGCCGAAGAGATATTAATAATAATCTAATTAGATGAAAACCTGCAGTCCATCAAACGCAGCACCGAGCACCACCACCACCGCCTCGCTGGATGACAGCCGTCCGCGATCGCTGCTGATGGCGTGGAAGGTGGACTCCAACCACCGGCAGTTTATGTCGACGGGCAAGGAGTGGCGGCAGAGTTTGCTTTTATCTTTTGACGATCGGGGACAGGGTCGAGATTTGTGTGCGTCGAATCCTTTTTGAGCGCCGGCATGGCGCATGGTTGTACAGCGCTGTTCGTCCGTCCGTCCGTCCAATGGTCCGTCGCTGTCAAGTGATCTTGCGAGTGATGTGCCCCTCATCATCATCATCATCATCATCAGCAACAGGACCACAATGTCATGTGGCCTCCACAAACTAACGGTTGTTGTGCGTAGTTCTTGCACAGAATTCACGAAAAAACAAACCACTCGAAAAAAGGATGTTCGCCTAATCGACGAAGGACAGCCACCAGGAGGTCATCTAGGGTTTTTTTTTGTTGGTGAAAAATCTCTTCACTAGCTCTCTCGCAAGAATTCCTATCCGATGACTAATCAACACCCCTTCCCCGT
>NC_064877.1:57543146-57558146 GCF_943734665.1 Anopheles aquasalis
TCACTAGCAGGTCGCACTAAACACTCACTGTTGCACATGCACTTGGTTGCACCGCGCCTCCTGTGAGTAGTGAGCTCGATCGTCTCGATGTTGTTTTGATCGTCGACGACGACGTCGTCGTCGGTGTTTAGTATTGCGGACAGTAACTGCACCGGCGGCCGTGGTGACGGCTCATTGGTTGCACTTCAAACGGCATTCCGTTCGTCGACATCAATCCAGCAAACGAACGGACGCACGGACGCACGCACGCACGGACGCACGCACATGCACACACTACTAGGCGGTCGATCGGTACACGTTGATGATGATGACGATCGCGAACAGATGAAGTCAATTACCCGTAGTAAACGTGCTGCTGCTGCTGCTGCTGCTGAGCCGGTTGCCAGCGTAGTAGTCGTAGTAGTGCACTGACTGGACTTGGGGTTCAGGTGCACCACTTGCATGGAGTGACGTTCGATCGTGGTTAGCGGGCGGTTGATGGCATCGTTTTGGCTAGAAAGAAGCGATTGAAGCGGGTATCCCAATTATGAGCAAGGTTATTCCTCAACAGAAAACACTTTCATCTTCCTCTTTCAGTCTTTCCCTTCCGTGCCTGTGGCTCTGGGCCGGGCACGACGACACGACGATCGAGACCCCCCGTCAGCAGCACATCCCGAGGATCCCGAGGCTCACAGCCCACAGAGGAGAGTTATCAAATATCATTTGATTACGATTCGATCTCGCGCGACGCTCGGAGGCTCGCGAGCGCGACGATGAGTTCATGCTTCGCGAATGGGCTTTAATGTTTTGCATTTATATTTTCGTGAGTCTGCGATCGTGTGTCGCTGTCGCCCTGTTCCCCTTCCCGCCCGCAGGAGGAGGAGGAGGAAAAGGAGGACAAGTCGGAAGGTGCTGACGATATATCATTCGCAATTTATGATCACGATGAAGAGAGTTCTCACCGTTCTCACCAGGCTCACCGTGTGGCGTGTGGTGTGTGCCGGGAGCGCGTGTGTGCGACCACCAGACGATCGCGTACTCGCACAGGAAGCTGGACCGCCCTCAAAGTTTGTGGACAGTGAGGGAGACCTCCGTTGTAGCGGAAGCGCATACGAGCGCATCTTACGCCGATGGTGGTCCCCTAAGTGGCCCTCACCCTCGCGAACAGTACTTCCGGGGCCAGCAAACTGACCCGTGGCGTGGCGGTTGCACATATGATCGACTGTGTTCGACACCAACAAACCAAACGATCGAACGGGACTTTCACCGCAGTGACAATCACGCTGGGTTCTCAGAAAGCGGTACGGTGTGTCCTCGAGCACATACGCTCGCCACGAGACAGCAATCCATCAAATTGGTTAAAACAAATTATTCCGAAATCTCCACCAACCACCCCCAGTAACCCCCACGGGGCCCACCTTGGCCACCGATCGTGGACTAATGTTACAAGTCGGATCAATTCATCAATATCAATTCGATATGGAAGTGGAGCACCAACAACAACAACGACGGCGAAGTGATGAAGGAAGAGGAGGAGGAGGAGGAGTAAAACATTCAGACCAATCTGTCGTCGTCATTGTCGATGACATTATCGATCCATTGTCACCCGTGTCACCGGAGCGAAGAGCGTGGCTTTGGCTTTAGACGGAATGGAAGGACGAATTGCGGTGTCCGAGACAGTTGACAAGATGACCTACCGAGCAGTGTCCACGTCCGCGTCCGCGCCTTGCGTGCCTTCCGCCTTCAGATAGACCTTCGACCAGACGATCATCCATGACCATGTTGTCGGTTCTGGGTTGGCTTTTCTTCGAATTCGAAGCCAGGCCACCCTGCTTCGAGGGTACCGATCGACCCAGACCCGGACCGGCCGGTTTAAGCTCGATTTACGTTCCCTTTCCAGCCCAGACGACGACGACGGACCGTCTGGCTCTATCCACTATATCCTAAGGTCTCTCTTTCTCTAAACACACCAATCCCGTCGCTCGAATCTCGGCTTTACGGTCTTCTTGTTCGGTTCTTTCCTTCCCGCGTACACCAAGCGTCCCCTGGTGGTGACGCTCCGACGGACGGATCGCGATGCTGGACAAATTGAAACCTGTTGATGAAAATTATCATCAAATAATTGATTTCCAGTTGATTAACATCAACGGGAGGAGGAGAAGGAGAAAAATCAAACAAATGAAAAATGGGCAAGGCTCCGGCTGGAAGCGACCGAGAGCGACACCTTCTCTTGCCCCGTTCCATTGGAATCTCCTTCCTCGTGGCCTGCCGGTCGTTGTGGTTGCTGCTGCTGCTGCGGAAGGTGTGGAGCAAATTAATATGCATCCATACATCAGCCGTGTGACAATGTGGCCCCGGTCCCGAAGTTCCCGAAGCCAGCCCCCGCGAGGCATCTCGCAAAACGCGACGCGATGGGACGCGATCGATCGCGATCACCAGCATCATTCGTCATCGAAGGATGACACCCGTCCGTCCGTCCGTCCGTCCGTCCCGTGTTTTGGGTGGGGGTGGGAATAGAAGACAAAGACGCGGGGGGGGGGGGACTCCTGTTGAAATAATAAATTTGCCCGCTGACAGATTTTGATACGACGATCTTCGACTTCGACCGGAGTGAGGATGTAGCGAGCGTACAATGCATTGTGTACAGTCCGTTCCGTGTTCGGTACAATGTTACAATGGTAGTGTTGGTTGCAGACAAGGGATTTACACTGACAAGGGGACACGCATAAAGGAGGAATTTACAGATCTGTTCGGTGCGATACTGGAAAGTCCGGAAAGAGAGGTATCATCATCATCGCGGATCATTAACGAGTGAGATATGGACAATGGGGAGGCAGGAACCGCCGCCACTCCACTCCGCTATGCTCTAGTTTGGGTGTTGGAGATTTATTCTAGGTGTGAGCTTTAATTTCATTGTTAATCTAATATCATTCGGCATAAGAACTTCTGTGAAAGTTATGAATTTACCATTGAGTCATGCACCAGTAGAATTATAGAGATTCGTGCAACTATCGAAATTGATCATTCCATTGCATGTATTTTGAGGAAAACTGTGATCTCAAAGCTCATATTTGTAGTTGCAAATACTATTTCAATGCTATCAAGTAATTGCAATGAGCCATTCGACGAAAATATGGTTTTAAGGGGGGACTTCGGTATTTAATTTTTATTTGTGACACATGTTTTTAACATTTTTCCCTGAAAGCTGATCCTTTCAAGAGTATTGTGTAAAAGTTTTTGATCAATCAAAGAAAAACTGACAAAGATACAGATTTTTGAAAATCCGCGTTTCATACAAGGCTCCATGCAGCTCGCTACTTTGAAGAGCGTTTCCCAAAACCAACGTTTTCAAAGTCGGTGTCCATCGTACCGTAAAAACTACTGGGCCGATCGTTTTGAAATTACACATAATCTGCATAAATTTTTTACAGATAATCTGCACACTTTTTGCCAGGTAACCCTGTCGAGAGATTATTAAAATTGTTTATACTTTTCTTAAAACAATTCTGTAAAGCTCGTTTTTTTTGGCAGAATCGAAATCTGCCACCTTCAAAAATCTGCCAAAAATCTGCATAAAAATCAACAAAAACTCTCCGGGGTTACCTAGATAAACTTATAACCTTTCTAACGAATATCGATTTGTATGTTTCAAATGATCCGTCATGTCGCTAGGATGGACACCGAAAAAAGTATCTTTTCGTCGACACGCCTACCAAAATTTGATGCCATGGAATAGTTTGTACATGAATGTTGCTCAAAACTATATCAAATATCCTTCAAAAGTTGTAGATTAATATGCCATTTATTTGCATAAATAAAGTTGAATAGTTACGTCACAAAAATCGTCAAAAAAGGGCCATTTTTTTGGCCCGAAACTACCGAAGTCTCCCCTTAATGAGAGCCAACAAACTTTCTTGGAGTATTTGGTACAAGAGTCTTCTTCTTCAGGAAACCAAAACCGCTCGACGATTGTAGCGTCGGATGAATAAAACTAAAGGAATTAGATTTTCCAAAACCTTAAAGAAATATTCAAAAATTGATTTTTTTCAATTAATTTAATTCTCCAAATAGCGGAGAGTAGTATAGCGAATAATAAAATCCCAGATAGAATGAAAAATCTAAACGTATCTCTTCCAATGCAGTTTTTGATAATATGCAGTTTTATGCAGTTTATGATAATTAGTTTATCATTTATGTACCTTCGCCTTAACTAAGTAATCTCACTTTTTTCATATTTTCATCACTGAAAAGGCACGTTTTATGGTCTCTTGGTGTGACAATATTTTATCTTAAACTTCTTTAATTGGGTTTTGTAGATCAGTAGAATAAATAAATAAACATAGAATCACAAAGCTTTAATGAATCTAATACCTTTTGTCAGAAGCATAAAGAATCTTCAAGAGCAGAACGTGCAATGTTTACTCTTTCCTTAGATATTCAAATGATCTCCATGAACCATCGCACCTTCAAAGAGTATTACCAGACTGGAATCTTGACATCGAGTGGCTGCCTGAAGTAGTGCACTTCTCTCCAATTATAGCATCACCACGGAACACCAAAAAATGAATGAAGTAAAGATGCGCTTGAGCATTGATTTAGATTTGACGCCCTCCCCACCGTTTGATGGGCTCTTTTGGCAAATTAGTTGTCCTGTGTAATGAAAATGATTGACATTCCAAACCAACTAACGCACCCATCTTGATTGACGAGCCGACGGGCCCGTTGTTGTCGTCAATGGCACCGGCGGCAAATCATTCCCGTTCCCCGGCAATCAATGCGCATCGGAACCGGAACTTTGATCACTAGGAGCGATGAAATGACATGTCACACACGCGGGCGCTAGTACACACTCTGTTGACACTTATGCTCGTTGTCGTGCTCGTTTTTTTTTCGCACCAGCCACCAAGTCCGCCGCGCCTGTGCGTGCGTGCACTCCAATTACAGGGCCTCCCTGGACAGGCTTTGAAATGTGAACCGTGAAATTTCACCAACAACGGTTTCAAGTTCTGGCCCGGTTTCAGGCCGGTCCACGCCGGTGGGCATGAAGCAAAACATAGCCAGAAGCATAGGATGAGCGCTTAGCGGTGGATTGCTATTGCCGCTTTGCATGCTACTGCCTGTCTGCGACGCCTGGAATGTGTTCGTGTTCTCTACCTTTAAATACCAGTTCATTTTCGAGATCAAATCATTCGACATTTTCGGTGCCGCACTCCGAAGCGAGGGTCTAGGATCATCCATACTCGGCCCGAACCCCCGGTCCGGTCCCCTGAAACCGCTTCAAAAAAGGGATTTAAAGGATTAGACCTGCAGGTAGAAGACAACGCCCGGGCGCGAGCCCTCCGGGGGGACCAGAAGAATCAAGGGCAGTGATTCATAAAATCAGATTTATGCTCGTAGCATTTGTGTAACCATCTTGCTTCTTGGATTATACGAGCAGGAGCTGCACACTGCGGCACAATGTTGGTAAACAGCAGGTTTACCGGGAGCAGCTTACTGTGAGCCGTCTGAACTGACCGCGGTCGTGCCTCGAGCGATCGAGATCAGTTCGATGTGGATTGAGTGCACCAGTACAGCTCACCGTCGCCATTGCCTTCGCCGTCGGTTAATGATTCTGAGGTGAGGCGCCATGATCTCTGCAAGACCATGGTACCTGCGCAAATTGCGTTTAGGAAAATTGGAAAAAGGCTTCTTCCCGCAAAAGGAATACTATTGAGGGAGCGATCGAGCAGGAGGGCTATTTGTGTTGCTTTCATTGATCGTTCTGTCGTCACACATCATTTCCTTTACACGAGAGGAGTACTGCGTGGATTAGTCTGGTGGTTTGTCCTCGTTTTAACGGGAAGGCCAGAATCCCATCTGCACCACATTGGACACTCGGCAGTTTACTTGGGGCGTACAGTGCGTAAAGGGGCGTACATGGTCCAAGCTCCGAGTATCGATAAAACTTGTACGCTTCTACGAACTTGTTGCATGTTTGTCTTCTGCTTTGTGGTTTTTGCATTAGTTGAGTTCACGAAATTTTTGTAAAACTGTTTATGCAATCATTAGACCAGTCTTCGCGATAATTACATGAACTGATAATTAATTTTCGCTTTGCCTTTTTTTTTTGTCGTTGATTTGATTGTATAACTTTTCTGGTTTTGTGTGTAGCTGAAGCACGTATCAAGTTAAACATCACTCAAATGCCAGTCAAAACGCAATGCGCGGGGTGTGGAAGTGTGTCGCTCGAGGTCACCGATTGTGCGTCCGGTCCCGCGAATTGAGTTTATTTCTTATTTGACAATCACCTATCGGTGACAACAACACCCGTCTGGAACAGGCTGATGCGAGCTGATAGTTAAACAAGACCTAAAAAGTGCTAAAAGCAGCCATCAACAAACGACAAATGTTTTTTTTTTTGGGACGGCTGGTGGGTGTAGGTGGTCAAAACCGAGTCACCGAGACACGTTTTGCATAACATAACCCACTTCAAACGGCACGGCACCAGTTGGTGGACTTTACACGATCACGTCAAATCGTTTAGGTGGTTACGTGATTGTCGCGCGAGTGTCAGCGTGCAAATGATAAGCCACGATGGAAGAATGTCGTGCCACCATGCACATCAACAGGTGCATCCACGTGTCGGCCCCCTGGGGGAAACACTGCACCTGCAGCTAAGAGAAGCCTTTTTGTAGCTGCATCGCGCATTTATGGTGGGCCACCGTTTGGTCGCGGTTTCGCGATCTCCACGACCTCTCACACGACACAACACACGGGCCGCCACCGCCGCCGGATCAATCAAGGCGAAGCGTTGTTACTGGCGGCTTACTGGCAAGTGGTTTCTCAATCGTTCACAACCGTCTATTACGCCTAACAAGATAACCAGATAGAGGTAGTTACTCGAACGGAAAACTAATGCTCAGCGCACCCTTTGACGCTTTGACAATTACAAGCAACGATTAGAGTGGGGCAAAGACCTTTTTGTAGGGAAACTGTTGTTCCTTGTTACGTGCTGCCTGTTGTTACAGCGACTGCTACTGATTTGCTGTTTTGTGCAAGGAGTTGCCTCTCTGAACTGTTTCTCGCTTGGACAGTAGTGACCACGAGCTGCTGCACATAATTTCACTCAATCAAGGATCATAGATCTGCATAGTACACATAGACCACGTGGATCATAAGCATAAATCAAATAGACATTCACCTTCTAGAGCTTGCTTCGATCACTATCCCGAGTTCACTCAATGGCTTGGCCTTCCGTTTTGCACTTTTGTATCACGTTTTTGCCATTGGCTCCTTTGTTTCACTATTATCTTTTTTTTCGCAATCACACAAATATACACACTCTATCTTTCCTCCTTCTTTGTAGAACTGATCAGTTTGCACAATAAGTTAAGTGTGCGCACACCGAGAGAAAGGCAGTCAGAAGTGCAGCAGCAGTAGTTGAGCAAATGCCGGCTGTTTCACGTTCTTCACGGGCACTATACGCAACACTACGACCAAACGACCGTCACCGACACAGCACGCACCGTCACCGGGGTCGATCTCTCGAGTCGTCTCGATCTCTTTTCAAACTGCGCGATGATGATGACGATGACGGTGACAACGGCGTGCGGGCATCCCCTCGAGGCGCGTTCGTGCCCCGGTCGTTCGTCGTCGTCGTTCGGGTTCGGTTTTGGTTGTTCGGCTTTTTATGCTCAACGCGGTTGGCGGTTATGTTCAACCCCTCTACTGCCTTCTACTGTTGCTGATGTTGCTCACTTTGGTGCTTTTTGTGCTGCGAACGCTCGTTTTGCGTTCATGCTGCGTGCTGTGAGTGAGGATCGGTTGGTTGGATTTCCCTTTATTTCCCCCCCCCCCCCCCCCCGGCCAATATGAAAGGTTGTCCACGGCACGGGTGTACATAGCCTGGCTTTTGTGCGGCAACGTGCGGAACCACCGGGGACTGCCAAGTGGTGTGTGGAAAGGAGACGAGCATGGAAAAGCGCAATCGCACTTGCAAGGGGAAGGGACACATCAATGAGCAGATGAGCATTCAATGTCCACCGTAAAAAAACCTTTTTTTTTTTTTTTTTTTCGAGAAAATGAGATAAAATATCGTCGATTCTTAGTGGGATGCAACTCGTCCTTTGTTGAATGACGACCATTGTTTATCGCTGCAAATGCACCGACTTCCGATCGTCACGTTCCAGAATGCAGAATGCAAGGAATGGGGACGCATAATGGACGACGACGACGACGACGACGGTCTGTCTCGGACGACTCTTTACAACTTAATTCGTTCGATCTCGTTCGAGCTGCTGCTTTCTTCAATCAAAACAAATGCGGCCGAGACATAGTTGCCGGCGCAGAAATTTGCGATCACGATCCTCGTCGGCCAACTGTTGCACTTCCTCACTCCCACGGTTCCCGCGTCAATATGTAAACATCACGCGCCATGCTCGATCACGTACACTCCCTTGGGTTGTACTTCCACTGCCATTGAGTAAAATCATTATCGACGAACGAGCGAGCGTCTGTCGGAAGCATAAATCGGGAATCCGCTGCCTCCGTTCCCGTGGCCATTATGTTGCACTCGCACTGTTTGAATGTTTTGATTATACACGTTGGCCTCTTCGTTTCTTCGCGGAATGATGGATGCAAAAATGCACTCAACTCGACAACAACAAGCGAACGAGCGAGCTACTGGAACTGCGAAAAATAAACAAACAATCTCGGTCTGGGTCCGCGGTGATCTGCGTCCTGGCACCCGGTTCTTGGCGAAGAAGTGCAAACAAACGAGATCAAATCAAACGGGAATCTGTGAACGGACGTTGTTCCTGGGAAATCCGTGCCAAAGCGCATTCATAACATCGGCTTTTCCAGGAAAATTTCCCACACACTGCAACGCATTCGTCGTCGGGGAAGTGCAATAATTGACTTGTGAGCAACTATGCTACTATGATTAATGTGAAATTTTGTGCGTTTTTCTGCATCGTGCGTCTGAATTTTCCTCGGTTTTCCTCGGTTCGGGAAAAGCAGTGCGAGTGAACGAGTGGGAAGAATGGTGTCGGAACGAGAGAACCGGCTTGGCCAATCACAGGTCGACCGCTAGACCCGCCCATCGCAATTTTGTACATCTCACTGACACAAACATACCGCTTCTCGGAAAAAAAGAATCATCAAACCAAGAGATAAATTGAATTTTTACCTAGTACCAATCACCCATCGATTGTTATTCCGAAATTTAAAGACGTAATTCGTTAAAAAGTTATACTATGCTTGTTAAAATAAAAATAAGCGTGGGCATAGAAATCAACTCGAGAGTTAGCACCTGCTCGGTCTTTTCGGATGGCTTGAGAAGACTAAATACGCAAGTAATCGTCATTAATTTGCGTTGTTTTTACACTATTTTCTACTTAATTTAAAGCCGGTAAGCTAAGAAGCAATTTATGTTATTGAGTAAATGTTTTATCACATTTTCATGCTTATTGTACCTTGTTTGTTTTAACGAGAGCCTTATTCTTTGTATGAAGATTTAATTAATTGATTGTGTCGATGACACAAAGTTGGCAAATGTTCATGAGCAGTCTCAAGTGTCAGAGACAGTAGTTTCATTGTTTCGTATTTTTATCTTTTAATGTTTCGCAATTAGCTTGATTTATATAGTTATTCCCTCCAAATTACTTCACTTGCATATTGTTTTTAATGGAGTGGCTCACGTGTATTGATAATCTAAGGACCTCCTCATGAAAACGATGCGATCCATAATCCACAATAACATGAAAGTTTGAGCCATGTTGACCGAGTTTGTCACAAAATCTTTACACGATTGCAATGCCATGTTCTTATTATATGCTCCTTATGATCATATATCAGTGTACGATAGCTCCACAATTTATTTCTTATTTTTTATACCTTGCTTTTCAATGCATTTGTAGCCAAAAGCGATCATCATCATCATCATCATCTTATAAAAAGTGCCTAAAGCGCTGTTAGTATTATAAACAAGTATAGTACGTTTAAGCCAAATAAAAGAGATTTTTCGCAATTAGCAATCAAAGCGGAATATCCTCTGTTAGCAAAAGATCACGCGTAGCAATTTTCAATGTGACTTAGGTCAAAATTAAAGACTCTCAGTCAACCAGGAAGATGTAGATCATCCGATGAGTACAGAGTTGTTGAACGAAATTTTCTCTTTTTATTTCTCCACTTTTAGCTGCAATCACGAAGGTTCCGGCGCGATTTATCGTGTCTGTTTATGCACCAGGCGAAGCAACTTCATCTCTCTTTCGGCCATCAAATCATGTGCTTGTTCGAAAGAGGTGTTGAATTCTTCAAGCATTCTATGATAACTCTCCAGCAGTAGAGCAGGTTAGTGACATTATTTCTATTATTTTCATTCTACGAAGTGCTTCCGTCGAGTAAATCAAAAAGATATCTAATCGACGAATGCATCGCACTGATTTAAGTCTGACTTTAGCAATCCGATTTGCTCGTATTTTATCACATTATGATCTCAAACACGTGGCATACACTTGATTCCACGTTATAAAACAACAATCTTCATCTTAATCACATTGCATCGCAAGCATAACAGCGCCATGCACCCGAAAAAAACAAACACACCACGATGCACCGACTTTGCGTTGAGCAGCGCCTCTTTATCATCAATCACAAACGAGCGCAGACGGACGTTAATGTGTCACTTTTCAAAACCGATTACCTTCTCCAAACACACACCGATTATGCACCACACGTTTCAGCTGATTCCAATAAACGCGAGCGATCTGTACGAGCGCAGCCGCTCCGTCAAGAAGCAGTTTCTGCCACTATCGCTCACTGGTTACGGACGATTTTGGATGGCGCACGAAAGCGAGGAGCGTTCAGGATCAAAGACGAAATGTGCGCACATACTATGACGTCGGCACATCAAAAAAGGGGCCCCCATCAAAACCGTACGCTGTGCTGGGTTAGAAAGCCAAGGAGTAGAGATGGAAAGAGGAGGAGAGGCAAAAGAATAACAGAAGCACATGTACTTATGCTACGGAGGCTTTCCATCTTAAGCCTGGTTAAGTTTTACGATCGCGTTAAACGCTTCGCGCAACGAAGATCTCTTATTAGGACCCCGGGAGTTTTTTTCTAAAACATTTGTCTCGAGTTTGTGTGCCTCAAACTGGTCGATTTACTTACTTTAGACTTATAAGTGCTATTGGATAGACGTTTTTTAGTATCAAATTAAAGTGAAATGCTGCATGTTGGTAGAACATTCCTTTCAAAGCAATTTACTAAAATGTCAACAATTTAGTGGTCAAATTATTTGCACAAAATTTTCTCCAAAAAAAGAGAAAGGGATGGTTGGCACCTTATGCTGCAACTCCATGCTGATCGACCAAGGGTGGATCTACGGAATGGTAAAAGGGTGGTGTAGGTAAAAGGCGAAGAAGATGAAGCTCCGAGAGCAGTCGTTTGAAAATTATCAACTGTCAAAAGTGACAGACGAGAGTAAGATACATGGAACAGCGTTTGCTTCATAATTATGACATACTGGCTGGCTCCCGGTCTGACCTTCGCTTCCACCGAATCCAAACCTGCCGCGTCAGCCCTACATCGCACAATCACAGCATGCAGACGACAGCCAGCCAGAACTTCGGAGCTCACGCCACACGGCTCGGTCTCGGTCGCTCTCGGAAGTAACGGACTGCGCGCTGCTTGAGGTGCTGCGAAGCGGTTCTTCCCTTCTCGTCGTCGTGCATGATACGGTGGGTACGGTGCGCCAGGCCAGGCTTTGAAATGCTGCAAACAGTAGCTGATGGAAGTGACTGGCGACTGCCAGTAGTCAGCACGAACGCACGTAACGCTACTGCCGCTGCTGCTTCTGCTGCTGGACGCCCTCCGGAGCGCACTTCGATCCCGATCACAGGCAGGATACGATCAGATCGCTCACCGTATGATATGCTGTAGCACGCACGCAGACAGCACAAGACATGCAGGACGGCTCGTCGGTTCTTCGGAATCGTGGACTGAATGAATATGTTGTGCGTGTTGAGTTGAGACTTCTTTTCATTTGGACTGTCCTCGCAGTTTCTTCTTCGTCTTCGACCTGATGTATTAAGAAAGGAAGTAGTTCTCGCGATCAGGCACATACTTTCATTATTCGTGGCTTTTGGAACAATGTATAAAATAAAAACCAACCTCAAACCTATTGAATGCATAATCAAATCAGACAATTTGACAATTTGTGAATATTCCTAGCATTTTCTTCGATTGTTTAGCGGACCCGTTGGAATTGGACATGATACCTGAATGAATGGATAGCTGGACGGTAACACTACACGACCGGGACCGGGGAACAAAATCAATCAACCAAAAAAAAAAGAGAGCACCCGCTCCCCGCTCACTGGCACTGGGTTGCGGTTCCGGGGCTATCCTGGCCACAGAACATAAATAATAATTGTTTTCCCGTGAAAACCTCGAAACATCGACGCGAACGTCGATCCGTTGCGTTCCAAAGCGGACGAACAATACTCGGCCCCGGATGATGCTCGAGACCGCAGCCGGGGTTCGATAGTGAAAATGGATATTTTATTTCCAATACGATTTCGACCGCATCAACCATCAAGCGGACACTTCCAGCTTGCAGGAGCGGCAGGGTTTGAGGTGGTCCAGCACAAAAAAAAACTAGACCAAAAACCGTTCATGCGAATGATGAGCAGCAGTTGGAGAGCAGCGAAAAGTTGGAACCAAAAACTGGCCAACCGAAAAAGGAGCAACCAACAAAGCAGGGCGCATATGGCAGGCACCTAGGCAGGAATCGGGCTGCGGTTACCGAAAGGGCACTCGGCACGACGGGGCACAAATCCGCCCGGTAAACGGTAGCCCGTCGCAGTCGCAGTAACTGGATCGGTCTCTAATCAATACTAGCAATCATGTTCATCCTTTTGGCTGTTTGGCGTCCATCCGAACGGCATGTCCGTCTGTGGCAAGCCAGCCGGTATAAGGCTCCCGGTGAAATTGTCTGCCGATAGTCTTGTTTCGGGTTGGTCCGTTTGTTGCTCACTCGTCGATACTTATTGTCGGCGATCCGTTAAAACTGAACCACGGTCTATGTCTAAGTTTGACTGAATGAAATGGCCCTCTCTTTACGCCGGCAAGAAGTAGCTTTAATCAATAAAACCGAAAAAAAGCCGGGAAAAAATGTATCAAATAACCAATTTCATTAATGGCTCTGAACTTCGGGGTGAAAAGGTTGCGATAATTGTTGGGTCAATCGCAACAAACCCTTGCTTTTTTCGATCAGAATACGACCATTCGGTATCGAATCGATATCGAATCCAAGTAAAAAAATATATTTTGGTCCGACCCTACACATTTTTTTTTCGAATAAACTATTCCATCGCTAATTATAAATTGCTTTTCCCGTGAGCAAGGCGCTCTGAAAGTCTTAAGACGGGATTCGGAAAGGAAAAGGGTGCAATTTTTTTTTCGCACCGGATTTCAAATTTATGTTCGAAAGGTCACAGGAAAGTGTCATAAGAAGGGTCTTCCTAACACTTTTTTTTGAAAATTTTCGCAGGCTTACGTCATCCGTACTTTAATCAATGGTCGAAGAAATCGTGAAGAGGTCAGAGGTCAAATGAAACAAAAAACGTCTTGAAGGGGCTTTAATGAGGAATTGTTTGTCGATAAAAGAGGTGAAAAGGGAACCGTTAAATCATAACATGCAACGTGGGATTGGGGTTTTCATTTCGGAGGACCAGACGGATATTCTGTGTTAAAATTTTTGGTTGACGAATTCGTGAACTATATTTTTTCAAATTATTTCGCAAACAACCTTGGAAAAACATTTAAAAAAATCAGGTTCCCTATCGTCAGTATAGGATGATTTGTTGATTCAAAAATTGATGGTTTTTGAATATATTACGCATTTGTGCAAAATTGGTTTGGAAAGAATGTTCAAAAATTAATTGCTAAGTTTTTAACCAACTGAATTTTAAACCATAAATCTGCTCCGAGATATGCACAAATTGTTAAAAAATCAATTTTTTGGAAAAAAATCTTTTCACTCCCCTCGTCAAATGATTCATTCTCCCCCTCTTTTATGCACGGCGGAATAATTCTCTCCCTGGGTACGACGGGAACACCTCGAAGATTTTCTTCTTTTCGCTAAAAAATGGTCTCTCGTAAAAGGGTTATGAATAAACGTTTGTCCATTATTTAATCAATTTTTTTTCAAAATTTGTTCTATTCTTCGGTGGAAACATTCTTACGCGGTGGTCGAATAACGATGGATAACATGTTCAAGCGATGGAAGAGATTTCCTGTATTTGCTGAACCTCGCGCGAACAATTCGTGAGTAAATGACTAA
Source organism: Anopheles aquasalis (assembly GCF_943734665.1). NCBI lineage: Eukaryota > Metazoa > Arthropoda > Insecta > Diptera > Culicidae > Anopheles > Anopheles aquasalis. The sequence goes on from NC_064877.1 coordinate 57,557,449, forward strand.
CCCTTTAATCAAATCCCAAACGAATGCTTTTATGAACCGTTGGCGAGCGAGAAAGGTTTTCAATTTGCACCGATCTTCCTCTATTCCAACGGCGCGATCAATTGCGCAGTCGCTAAGAAATAATGCCCTTTCCTTGATAGTTACAAGATTCTTTTCAATTAAATCGAACCCCGCTGACAAGAGGGTGAGCCAAAAAAACATATGCTCTCAGCAGCATCCCGAGGCCATAAGCTGATAAGGAGTGAAAGGTTGAGAGCGGTGTTATTGCACTTCAGAGCAAATTCACACAAAAACAACACACGGGACGTGCCACCCTTCGCTGTTTCCTCTCGAGCGGCATTTTGAAATTAACATCATCCGACAAGTAAACTGAAGTTAAGTTGTTATAGCAACACCCCCTTAAATCAAGCTGGCAGCCACTGCTACTGGTGCCGGTGCTGGTGGTTGGCATCGTAACGAAATTATGCGCCGCACTGACAACACATCACGTGCTCGGGCTCATGCTTGATGCTGCTGCTGCTGCTGCTGCTGCTGGTTGGCAGCGATTTTCCCGAACCCCACGCGTGCGGTGCGCGAATTTTCCCTCCGCAATTTCCTCCCATTACCAGTCGCTACATGCTGCCTTTGTAGAAAGTGCCAACATACCAACTTCTACGGGGCCCCTGCATGGATCCCGAACATGAAAAGGACAAAAAAAA
>NC_064877.1:57560646-57563146 GCF_943734665.1 Anopheles aquasalis
GTGAACATTGTGACGGACGGAGATTCATCTCTGCTCTCTCCCTCGCTGCTCTCTTCGCCACCCCGTCCTCACCTTCATGCATGTCTTCCGATGCTCCATTTTCACTCCTCGAATGGCTTCCAACCACACACATGCGGTGGTTAGGACTTGATTTTCTAAAACAACTTTCTAGACCACACCAGAGCACGCGGCGAAGGGCGAAGCATTCCAGCAAAACATTGAACGCGGACACTGGATGTAAATATTTTGAATCATTGATCAATCCAGGAATCCGTGTAATCGATTCCCCCGCGGTCCCTAAGCTCGGTTTAATGAGTTTGTTAAGCGCATTCATTTCGCCAGCGATCGGTGACTAGCGAGCATAAGTGCCCTACGTTTTGTGAGTCCTGATTAGCGCGGAACCGGGAGCGATGATGTGACGTGTCTCTGTGGAGGAACACATGTTACGTTACAAAGTTGCAAAATCCGGCATAAACGACGACAACGATGACCGACGGTAGGGAGCAGTTTGTTTGTAGTACGCTCCAGGTGCTGCTGCTAGTAGTGTGAAGCCCAACAGTCGCTCAAAAAAGAGGAAGGCAAAATCCGTCGCTAAATCCTCACATCGCAGGACAAAACACACAAACATAATAAACAATAAGCGCATTGTTTTTAAATACTTTCCTCCGCACGCACCACCAGACTGACGGCCCTGGGCTCTATCTGGGCGCATAATCCGAAACATACTCCCCAAATGTATGTGGCCATACATTTCGCATGGATTCCCTTTCCTTTCGGGTATTTCGAGGTGCAGCAGCGCGTGAGTAAGGGTCCTAAGGAGCCGTAAGCTGGCGAGGGCGTATAATTGGAAAGCCACAAAAACGAAAATCAAAACCCCCTCTCTTTCTCTCTCCCTGGTAGCTTTGCTGGCCATTTGGCCATTCGTGGGAGTATGCATAGGGGGTGCTGCTACTGGCCTGCCGACTGGTGTGTTTTGTTTTGGCTTTTAAAGTCCCTCCGTCAAGCGGTAATGGTAGGTAAACATTGCAGCATGGCGGGGACAGCAAACCAAAACAGAGGACAGCGCATCCGATCCCATGGCACTGGCCAAAAAGTCTCCCAGAGGCAGAGACGCAGAGACACGCGGAGCCTAAGTATCTTCATTTGTGCAGCGTTTTTGAAGGGTTTCATTGTGACGATCGTCGTGTGCCCTTCTCTGCAGAACCAGCCGCGGCTTAGCAGACTGGCGACTCTTTCCTTTTGGGCACTGCAGACCCCTGGCGTAAGGGGGCGCAACCTTGAAAGTGTTCCAAACGTTCTACGCACATGCTGCCCAATCTGCCCGGTGATCCCTTGGTAAGTTGGTACTTATGGTACGGTTTATTGTGGGGTGGTTCTACTTCCTACGGGGTACGGGGTTCTTGAATTTCATTGCCACATGGTAAGCGCGTCGGGGAAGTCAGAAGAATCCTTTCGGTTTTGCATACAGCAGTAAGGGGCTGCGTATGTTCCTAGTGGCTCATAAGCGATAGGAAGCAGAGTAAATTTCTCTATTAGTCGAACGAGCATTGAGCATTTTGTTTGTTGTAGCAGTGTGTCCTATAATGGATTTATTAACTCATTTTCGTTCGCATTCTGATGGGTCAGATCATATGCTATCCCACTGAGTTGATACTCGGAGCCTGATATCTGACCGGTATTATGAGAGACTTTGTTTATTTTATTACTATTTACAAAGCGATTATTTTTACTTTTTCTGTCCGTTAGAGCAAGGTTTTTCTTATAAGTTAAGCGATGGACAGTTTCTGCTTCTTGATGTTTTGTCGTAAGCAGTTGAGATCATGTGCTTCAGGGCTAATTTTTGTTGCTCGCATCACAAATGTATTTGATAACATCAATAAAATATAGTAATCGCTGTTCAGGAATACTCATGCGTTGGGGGGCTTGTCTTTTTCAGTAAGTAAGAGTCCGACGATGATTTTCGGCCAGGCTCAAATTTGCACTACGAGTAATAATTCAATTTTGATACTGAATCAGAATATAGTCGATTTGGACGCGTGAAATTTTAATCTATCAATACATGTTTCAGTCACGTTCTTTCAATCTGTCGGGCAGTTCATGTAGGCTTGCATTTACACCATGCCGAATAATGCCAAAGAGTTCAGAATTATTTGCTTCGATGCATTACAAGCTGCAACATTGTATGCTACCTGTAATTTATCTGATGCTTTAGCTGGAATTACGACTTCCACAGTGGATTTGTGGACGAATTCATCCACTTGAAATGCGAGAGGCGCATCTACCAATTCAAGCGAACGAGTTGCCACCACATTTGAATCCTTTTAAATGATGATTACTTTATCGGTATTGTCTGTCGAGTTTCGATGTAATAGCAAAGCTCATAATTCATCACTATAGGCCTCAGTTGCTTAGGTTATTTCTATGCCGTATTTTTCACTCACTTTTCAAATAAATAACTTTTCATGCATCAGGTTCCGTTGCATGATTTAATAGAGGATGT
>NC_064877.1:57573146-57583146 GCF_943734665.1 Anopheles aquasalis
CTTTTTCTTCTTCTTCTTCTTCTTCTTTACCGGCACAGGTAATAGGTCAATGAGAACTGGTTTGAGAACGCACATTCTTGGGCAGCTCGATGTAACGAACGGAACCATGTACAAACATTAACGATAGAAAAATGTTTTTCCCCGCTGCCACACCTCACTTTTCCATCACCATCATCATCGAATTGGACAATGTCTAATGTGAAGGCAATGGCCAGGCCAAAACGGGCTGCGATCGCAAGGTGTAAGGACAACCATAACACATACGGGGCCATGCTCTACACGGGGGTGTAGCAAACATGACGCAACGCTCACCGAATGGACACTCCACTTGTCACCATTTTAAAGCTGGGCACGCGAGTTTCGAAGAATTCGATGATGCTGTGTCCAGAGTGTTCCGAAACATTGGTCACATTCCATCAGTCTTCGAGTCATCGAGGGCTCAGGCCACGCGTTGACGCACGGCGGCCGCCACCACCGTCGAAGAAAGCCGAACTCCACCTGAATGTAAACTGATTTAAATTTAATAGTTTAATTAGTAACACGATAAGAGCGTGGAGATGATCTGTCCGAGATTCCGTTCCGTTTCCCGCTCTGGTTTCCACAGGCGTGGGGCCACGAGGCTTTTGTCTTCTTCTCCTTCTTGATCTACTTGTTCTTTGCTTCGCCAACAACAGAGATCGAGATCGAGACACCACGCACCACGGTCTCGACGTGCGCTCATGTCTCTGTCACGACAAGTCACGTCGCGGTTTCGCGGCCAAATCCGAAGAAATCGAAACCGAAACCAGGATCACCTTTCACTTCGCACGCTCGCCCGCCAGCCTTGTCCACCCAACTGACGAACTGTTGTGCCTCACACGTTGTTTGTCGCGTGGAACCATTTGGCGTTCCTTGGCTTGGTCGGCCGCGTCTGCTGGCCTGGTCAGTAAATGTTACCATAGCGACAGGTTGCTGGTACCAACTGACACCCTTGTACCTTGTGGGTTACGGTATCGTCTCGAAGGGATGATCCAGGAACATGGAATATTTGGCAAATGTTCCGACCTAATGCGGTCCAGCAAGGTTGAAGTTCTGGCTTCTAAACAGGTCCTCGGTGACGCGATGGAGCGGACAAGAAGAGCCATAAAGCCGAGAATGATTACAGCAATTACAGGACCAACTGTGTTGACCTAGCGGCGTATACCAGCCCAGTACCGAGGAGCGTCTTCGCTGCAGTGTGACTCTTCACTGGTGTGCAGCAGCAGCACCCAACGCTGAAGATAAACAAATCCGATAAATGTGATAATTAATTACCGTCACCCACAGGGGGTTTGCATAAATGCATCGCATCATGCTGCAGCTCTTCCCTTAACTGACACCCCTGTAGGGCCCTTTTGCGGTCTCACGTTTGTTTGTGCTTCTTTTGCGAGCCGCGCCGCGGTCTGGAAGTTGTGTTTGAAGTTCTTCCTCCATTCCGGTGATCCACGCCACACGACAATGATGATGATGGCGATGGTCAGTAAGTGATAAGAACGAGGGAAGGGTGAATGTTGCAGAAATGCCGCCAGCCAGACTAGGCCCAGGAATAGAATAGAGAGCGGGAAGGCAAGATGATTTTCTGAGGTCCACTCCAGCGCCCACCGGCCGCCGCCGATCTTTAGTCATTTCCGTGGTACTACCGCGCGATCAGCGCTGCAGCGTCCCCTGGATGCAGAGAGTGTCGAGTTACGAGTCGAGTCAAGCCAAGCTTTTCCACAATGCAGCACCCAATGGTGGTACTAGGGCGGCATTTTGCTATTTGAACTGACGCTCTTTTTATTTTGTGCCACGATGCCGGCCGGCTGCGACGTGGAAAAGCCAAATTCAGTGTCGCTTGCGGACCGGGAAAAGTGCAGCCACCAACCACGTTGACACTGGACGCAATGGGCGATGATTAATGGGACTCATTTAAGCGGGACTTTTCGCACAATTACGGTGCGATCGCACGCCCCAAAGGGATGTTTGCATGTTCCGCCGCATGATGGTTGGAAAAATGTAATTAAAATGGACCGGTGGCTTCCATTGAGGCAACTCAGTGGCCAATCGGATCGTCCGATGAATCGGTTGCAGATTCCAAGGATTTTTCTTCACCAGTAGCCAGGATTAATTAACCGGTTTCCTGCGTAGCGATGCTGGCAAAGTGCGTAAACCGATAGCAGCCAGAACGACGAAGCGAAATTGGCTATTAGTAGCCTTGGCATAATTGTCCCCATGTAGCGCGTAGTTACGGGTACGTAAAATCAATTAAAAACACTCATTACCTTGTCTCGGTTTACACCTAGCTCCAGGGACTGTTCTGTGTCTGCGTTCTCTCGGAATGGTTTAATGAAAATTTGAGCTCCATCCTCTTGACATACCGTTTGTTGTAAAGCCGGGGATACATGAAGCGTAAACTCTCGTATAAACTCAGAGTGTAATGCCAAAAAGATTATAGGCCCGCGGAGCGTAAATCCGAGCGTAAAAGCAAGCGTAAACACAGCACCAACATGAAGCGTAGCGTTATGATGAATTGAATATTCTACAATCGCTTATATACAGTAAAAACATCTTAGAATATAAAAGAAGATGTTCAGAAATCAACTTATCTCGTCGATTTATGTTTTTTGTGGCCAAAAGCACATGTAATTGATGTAATAGCATAGTGTAATTGCAGGTGCACGAATGTAATTGCAGTTGACGTTTCGGTATAAACTTTTATGCGATTATGCCTGCCACACGAAGCGTAAACTTTTTGGCATTACATTCTGAGTTTACACTAGAGTTTACGCTTCGTGTATTCCTGCCTTAACTGGTTTTGTTTGTTTTCAATTAGTCGTCAATTAGGTAGCTCACGGTTTCGCCGCCGAGATCGCTCAAAAGTCATCCAAATAAATGTCTAATTAAAAAGCTCACTCGCTGCAACTATCAATAACGGTATCGGCTGGCTATCGTATACCATCGACTGCATACAGCAGCAGCAGCAGCATCTGTTTTGCATGCGCACCACATCACGGGATATCAGATTGCATCGATCAAGGCGCAGTACCCTCGGTATGGCGCGCGCGCGCACGAACACTCACAAACACACATATCCACGTGTGGGGGGGGGGGGGTATATTTAATTTGGAATAAATTACGCAATTGCCATCATTTACCGCTTTTAATGAAATTTTTGCAGCACACTTTACATCACGAATGACGCGATCAGGATGCGGTGATGGATTTGCTCGCGATGACACGGCAAAAGGAAAAAAAAACTGAAAAGGAAGGAACCAAAACGAGGAGCGCAAGGACAACAACAGGGTGGGAACATTACAATTTGACACCTTAGTTCCCGGCCCGGGCGTAGAAGCGAAATTATTTACCTGGTGCGTGTGGCGTGTGAAACGTGGCAATCCCGGTTCGAGGATGGCTGGTGGTGGCCGGGAATTAATGCGTCCTGGACTCTCCTCGGCACAGCTCCAGAGCTCCGGTGGGGTTGGAATCCATCATTGCGAACCATAAGGATCCTCCCGAAAGGTAGAGGTATCCTGATCCTACCAATACCACTGCAGCAGCTGCCGGCGGTAGAAGCAGATGATAGATTGTCCTCGGCTCGGCGAGAGAGCATCCCAGCATCCGGCAACGAGCCGCGATTGGTTCGATAGCGAGAGATACAGCTCGTTGTCTCCGCTGTCGTTGGCTCCTCCTTCTCGGATTTTCGGATGATACATAATAATACATAATACATAATACATGATGCTGATGATGATGATAGCCCGGGGATGAGTATTCTTTGGGGTGCGTGGTAGTGTTGCAGCATACGAAATCATACAATCGAACGAAGCAGACGACCACAGACAACGAGGACTCTCTGGCGTGCTGATGGCACTGCTCACCGGCGTGACCGGCCGTGAGTCCGTTACAATTCCTGTAGAGCAGCCGCACGGAACACTAGGCAGCAGCGGTAGCAGCTACTCGGTATCTCGTTTCGTCGAGTGACGGATTTCTTTCTTCAAACCGAGGACCGTGCATCGAAGCGGCAAGATACGGCACCACACAACCCCAACCGTCGGCACTGATACAGACCTCTTTCTAGCGAAAGAAGCCTCCCAAATGCTCTCTAAACCTGTGAGTGGTGCGTTCGCTTAGACGTGCGCATGGTATGACGGGCGGTACGGAACCGTGGTGGGGTTAATCGTGGGTCCACTGGGGGCGAATGGTGCGAGAAGGTGTACCAGAGCCATCAACCAGAAACCACAATGGCCTCTCCGGTGGTGGAGATGACACAACGAAAGAGAGGGAGGCCATCTCCTGCTGCAGGGAGATGGCATTGAATGCATTCGCCTACAACCGATCTGCAAATGCAACGGAGTCGTGATCAAATGCGACTTTCATGATTTTTGTCGCTGTTTTTTAGTGATTTTTGGTTCGCGGACTGTTTGTTACAATTTGTTTGATACATTTGTTACTGAGTTAAAATGCTTTCATTCGGAATTGATGATGAAAATCGTATAGGTTTGCAAAAGGTAGCTCTTAAAAGGAGATTAACAAAAATCTGCTAGTCGGCTAATGTGAGATGCTTTCATAGCTATCACAATTGAAATAGGTATCATAAAAATGTAAATCATATCAATAGAAATCAAAGAAAGTTTTTATAAAATAGCATTATTTAAGTACTTCTAACATAAACCTTCTTCATTCTATATAATTCTTTCGAAACGATACAAATTGAAAACAGCAATACGCAAGGACGAATAATTATGGGAAAAAAATTGTGAATTTCATACCCGCTCAATCCTAAATGCCTTTTGGTTTACTTCAGCTTTATTTGCTGCATATCGTAATTGATAGAGGATTATTTTGTTCATTTTTTGCATGTTTCATATTTATTAACGATTCCTGGAGAATTTAAGGGGAAACATGTGTAGAATTATTTTCTATAAGGTTCTGAATAAGCGTGATGCTTTGCCCAATTTCTCTGTTTTTGCCATCAATTTTGTCTTTCTAAATTTTAAATTTCTAAAAACATTGGATATTGCCTTACAAAATTAATCAGATTTAAGGAACAAGAACGTTAACATGGTCCCTAAGCATCAGAAGCTCAGCATTCTGTGGTCACATTTCGTACATTTTTTTAAACCCCATTCAGAATTTCCCAAATTCGCGCATCGTTTTACTATTTTCTATCAAATTACTATCAACAGTTTATCCATATTCTAGACACTGTAACTCGTTTTTCAGTCATATGAACGAGTGGTCTCAAAATTGCCATGCTATTTATCATTGATCTTCCTTTTTCATTGCTAAACTATACAATCTCGTCGAAAACCATAAACCCTGGTGTAGAGCCTGAACGAGAGTTAACAAATAAAAAACAATAACACATTACAAAATCAGGAGTTAGCAGCAGCGTTAGAGTACACCGTTCATTACAAAGTTAAAGTAAGGATCGTGAAATGCCAGAGCGTTAAGTTATGTTTATAGCAGCAAAAGGACCAACGACGTTAAACATACGGTCCGTCATTGTATATGTTAAAAAAAGGACCAACGAAATTAAAAAATAACAGAAGCGATCGTATTTTATTGATAAAGTAACAATTTCATTTAATAATGGTTTACTGCAAACCCCTAGAACGTATGATTCTACCAGTTGAACCAACGATTGCAATCATTTTGTATTTTGCGCTAATCAAGATGCTCTTATTCGTTATTATTTATTTCTTATCAGTAGCTTTGAATTAGATTATCAAATAATAGAAATTTGTTAAAATTGTTGTAATCTTACAAAAAAAATCGTCAAATTGTGATAATTGTTGGTCGTGCTCTAAACACGAAAACACATATTGTGATGCTATTTGTTGGTTACTAATTCCCACATTATGTTGAACTTGCTAGGGCAGAAAACTCTCTCTAAATTTCACCTAAAAGAAGACACTCGTTCCAGGAAAAGGAGCGCAAGTGGAGGCTACTAGCAACATGAGAAGCCATCTATCCGACGGCAGCATACCAGCCCAGCCCCATTGCACGGCTTAGGCATGGGCATGGCAAGCATCAAACTCTCCTCGAACCAGCTCGTCTCGCTAGAGTTGCTACCATGGCCGGCAAACGGCTCCGGCGCCTCCCTTCACCAGCCCAGGGCCACACTGCAACTGTTTTTCATCGAAACCTCACACCATCCTGACGGTGCAATGACGGTGGCTTATGTCTAAACGGGGGCGACCGAGTTCGGTTTGGAAATTGTCATACGCCTTTCAACATCGCCGGATCGGCACTGGATGAACGGTGTCTGGCACCAGGCACCGGCCCAACCGCAAACAGTCAAGATACGCGCCGAACCCGTTCCTATGTCCGCGCCTATTCCAATACCGGAGGAGCAGCACGGATCTGCGACGCTTCGAAGCGACCGCATCCGTCAGCGGTTTCCGCTGCCCCGCCGGTGAGTTTCCGGACCTCGAACCAATAACCCCAAGGCCACCGAGTGAGGTGTCTCCTCATTCCAGCGGAACTGAAAAGGGGTACGCGACGTGTTCTCGTTTCGTTCGCCGACATGATAGGAACATGTCACCATCGATGGATGGCTGCCGGAGAGAAATCATTGATTGAAAGACCGGAACGTGAACCTCGAGATCGAATTTGATGGAGCATTGACACCTGATCGGCCTGCCCGATGGCTGCAAGTATTGATCAAGGAAAGTCTTAGTGATGAAAATCTGCAAAGTAAAAACTTCACTAAATGTTCTAATCAATCAAACGAACATTAGTTACAGTAAACAGAACGATTAAAAGCCATCATTATCGCATCTAAAGCAGATGTTAAAATTTAAAAATGATCCTTCTAGACCATCGGCAGAACCAGCGGCAGCGGAATGTGTGGCAGTTCGCTCGATCGATCGTAAAGACCCCATAAACCTCGTCACGTCTGCCTGTCATATTCGGTGTCAGCTCGGATGCTGTACGGAGCAACACTATACACCCACCGGGGCTCTAATGTCCGATATCAACATGTGTTTATGATGACCATCTCGCGAGCATAAATTACTCGTCAGCTTCGCCTGACCACCCGCCCGCCAGCCTCTCTTCCCTCTCTCGTAACCGTAGATCGTTGGACGATAAGCCACGCGCTCGCCAAGCTGAATGCTGAATCAACGGTTTCATCGAGCAGCAGCAGCAGCAGCAACAACAACGACTGACTTGCTGCCCGGGGCACCAACTGCGGCATAACTTAAATTCTATTGAGCATAATTAGTTTGTTTTGGATCCGGTTACAGTTAAACAACACCTTCATGCTTCTCGATTCGATGGCCGATGGACGACAATGTCCGCGCTCCCGCGGAGTGTTTGCTGCTGCCGGGAGCAACGAGTCCTGCATTCTGCCTTCTGAGTGGTATTGTGCTGATGCAGATTTCTCGCTACGAGAGGCATCCGTGCAGAGATCGGTTGTTGCTGGCTGTTTTGCTATCTTTCCAGTGCGCAACTTTCCTGGATTGCATTTCATCATATTCAACGAGCGAGCGAGGATTGTATCGCAATATTGAGCTGAAGAAGCAAACAGATTTCAATAACAATTGTGCGACCGTTATGCATATCGTTGTCAGACTAGACTAAAGTTTATGTTAAGTGATGGAGAAAGACTTTTCTGAAAGGATGCACTGCACACAGTTTTTAGGAAGGTAATGGTGCATTGCTAAGTAGCCATTTCTACGCTAAAAAGATATTACCAATAGACAATTAATGATGCAGCTAATAACGATCGATGATCGAATCACAAAATGGGGTGGGGACATCAGCACCGATCAGGTAGCAGAGGAAGAGCCAGCAACGCCGAGACGATCGGAGACAAAACGTAAAACAACAAACGATAAAAATCAAATCAGATCAAACGACCATAACTCACTTCGCCACCCTGTCTCTCTCTCGATCTTCTTGATCTCCCATACACTTCCTAGCGGGTGATGGGAACCGAGAGGCGTCCCTCGCTGGATTCCTCCCAAAAAAATAAGAACCGAAAATTTATGTCACAACATGAGCAGCATAATTGTGGTGGATAAATAACGCGCGACGCGCTACGAGAACGGCTCCCCAAGGAGAATATCTTCGCTCCGGGGCCTATCTCCCCCCGGCGCTATTACGACGCACTTCGGTGTGTCCGTTCGGTCTCGCAGCGATCGCTAGCGTTCCCCTCACCGATCCGATGTGACAATTCTAGAATTCCAAAAACGGATCGAGCCGGCACGAGAAGTCGAAAAGGCACCTAGATGTCTTGGGCACTCTGCTGCTGCATCGAAGCGCATTGTGTCCACCATCACCACCGATGTTGCCTACCGTGGAAACCATGTTCTCTTCACCAGCCACCTCACCTTCAGCTCAGCATGTGAGACTGCGGGGAAGAATATTTATGCGTGTGCAACGGAGGGGGCACGCCGGCGTGGCGTAGTCTCTTCGACCGATCGCTGTTTTGTTTGGTTTGGTTTGTTTATACGATTTTATCCTTGGTCACTTGGTACTGCAGCATGAGTTCTTGCTCCAAAACCCAAGCATTCTCGGCGAACAAATCGAAGCTTGTAACGATCGCGTTGTAAACTGTCAAAATCGTTGTCGCACCAAGTGTAGCTTTTGGAACCATTACCACCATGTTCGAGGATCGCCTTCCTCTTGTTCCTCTGTGGCTTGTGCTTTTGTGGTGTTGCACTTGCACTGGCCACGGTGGTAATTTGTATCTTTGTACGCATTTTAAAGGCAGCCTATATCGTGATGCTCTCCCAATCGAAAACATGGAGCCCAATCGGGAGGGTCGCATCTCGGTCTTTTGGGAGCACCATGTACTAACGTCCTTAATAAGTGCAGGATGCGTGCAAAATGGTGTTACTAAAAAGCAAGAAGCAGAGAGATGAAACAATAACGTGATCTGTGTACGCGATCTATCCATTTTATTTATGTTTTCCCTTTGTTTGCATCCGTTCGATCGTACGCGCCCACCGGCCCCCGAAAGAAAAGAAGGGTTAACATTTACATTTCACTCGAACATGCAAGCGTACAAATCGCGAAATTACGTTTTGCATCATCACCCCCTCCGACCGAGCCCTGGTATCGGATTGGGGGGACTCAATTCGCACATTCCCCAACACCAGGCACGTCAACTCGCGTCGATAGCGCGTCGGGTCCGCCATAAATCGATAAGATAAGCCAAATGCGATAAGGGGCTGGAGACTGCAAAATAAAATAAAATTCACACCATCTGATCGAGCTCGCTGCTGCGCTGCTGTTCTTGTTGGTGCTGCTGCTGCTGCTGCTGCTGCCGTTCGAATGGACGAATGGGAACAGAACGAACCGTTGGCGCACACCGTGGTTTCGAATTTCTTGCGAGCGATCGATCGAGCCGGCTTCGCGTTGGTCCGCACCGGTGTTCGAATGTTGACGGAAGAAGCAGCCCTTTTCCCCCAATTAGTACTATCGGAATTGTTTCTGGATCTGGCGATTAAGGTCTCGGTCGCACACGCTGTCGATGCGTTGAGATCGTTCGATTGTCTCGATCAACGCGGTGATACGCTGTTAGTAGTAGTACGGAAACCGCTTGCGCCAAAAACCAACGTCTGTCCCCACGGCAAAAACGGACTGGTGCGGCTGGTGTGGCGGAATGTGAAATAATGGAAACGGATTTGCAGAATGCACGGTGCGTTCGCGTCGCGGCCGCGCGGTAATACAAGATGTTAAACATGATTTTATCGTACCTCGCACACACAGCCGATGCCAGTCACCAGGGAAGACCACCTTGTGATCATTCTCCGGGCGTGGATGGTGGTCAAACGACGACGATGGCTACCAGAGTGAGGACACACCACCAAGCAGTACCAAAGGGAGGGAGAGAATACTTGCGTACCGCGCATCTGTATTTACTTTCCGGGATGCTTCGTCCATTTCGCGGCGCAAAAGATGGCACGCAGCAGCAGCGGCAGTGTGGTGTACTAGCAGCGCATTGGCCAAGTGTGTAAGCGATCCACCGGAAGATAAATGAATCGTAACC
>NC_064877.1:57593146-57595646 GCF_943734665.1 Anopheles aquasalis
AAAACAACGATCGAAAATGAAATGGGTCTGGCCAGACCCAGTAGTGCGGATGAGGGTAAATTTTGTTTTGTGACACATGTTTTTAACATTTTTCTCTGAATGTTGATCCTTTCAAGGATATTATGTAAAATTATTGGGCCAATCGAAGCAAAACTGACAAAGTTATAGATTTTTGAAATTCCACGTTTCATACAAGGCTCCATGCAGCTCGCTACTTTGAAGAGCGTTTCCCAAAACCAACGTTTTCAAAGTCGGTGCTCATCGTACAGTAAAAACTACTGCATCGATTGAATCAACATGTTTAACACATAATCTGTACACTTTTTGCCAGGTAGCCCCGCAAAAAGATTTTATAAAAATTATTGATAATTTTTTTAAAATAATTATGTAAAACTAATTTTATTTGGCAAAATCGTAAAACGCATCATATTTTCAGTTTCAAAAATCTGCCAAAAATCGAAAAATAGGAAATTCAACAAAAACTAGACGGAGCTACCTGGGTAAAGTTATAATCTATCAATAGAATATTGATCTGTATTTTTCTGATAAGCCATCACCTAGCTACGATGGGCTCCGGAATAAGTACCTTTTCGCAGATGCACCTTAATAAATTTGATGCCATGGATGAAATTTCTAATAAATCTTCCCCATAATAGAACTTCGAATATTGTTCAAAAATTGTAGATAAATATACTATTCATATGAAAGAATAAAGTTGAATGGTTAAGTCACAAAAAATCGTCAAAAATAATCCTTGTGGTTTTAGAGATCGTGTGCGTAGCAACATACATTTAGTACGAATGATAAAATTTCAAATAACTATATAATATGGAAAAAAGGCTGAAATATCATAAAAATTAAACAATAGCGAAACGAAACAGATATAAAAAACAAACAATTGAAGAGGAAGCAAAATAAACACTTGGTATTCCCACTTTGGCCAGGATTGTTTCTTTTTATTCGCTTAAGAATGGGCGGACCTTATGCTTAAGCAGTGACCGTTTCGGTGCCAATATTAAAATGACCGACAAAAAAAATTAAAACTATTTTACAAAAAATGCACAAAAATATATAACGTGGGCATGGAGAATTCGCAAGAAAAAGGATAACCTGAAGCAGTATGAATTTTTAATGGGCGAAATCGCGTAAATAGAGATTTATCAGTGAAGGAATAAAGTTTAATAATTCTTTAATCAAACACGAATCTGCATTAACCAAAAGCCACGAGTCTTGGAAAAGATTATTAAAAATATAATTAATATTTTTACGTAGATTCAATTTTTTACTTAGTTAATGTATAAAAATGAAATGCTATTAGAACCATTGGAAAAGCTGACCGGCGATAGCCTAATGAGCTCTGCTACTCATAAATGGGTATTAGCATATCTTTACTAAATTTCAACCCGCAATCAATCGAAATCGTCAGAACCTTGCCCTTGTTTAGTCGTTGTTCTGCTCGTTTTTATCATTGCTCAATTGTGCAGCCTCATCAAAGAGAGACTCCAAATTAAATCGTGCATATGGGTACCATCGACCTGTTTGATAAGTACCACCATCACCAGCAGCCGCTTGCAGCAGGTACAGCAGAAGCACCGGCAACAGCAGCATCTCTCGGTCTTTTTCTTCTGTTTGACTATCGTACGACCGTGCATGCTAGATCGCACGCTGGAGCTCACAACGCGATCACCGGCTCATCCAACATCCAGTCTGATCGGAGAGATCGTCGCGAATAGTCCTGTCCTGTGGCTGGTTTTAGGAATGTGCATGGTTTGGCCAAACTAGTGCCGTTACGTCGTTACGAATAGTGCTACCAACCGGTTAATCTTGTGTTTGAGCCGGCTAGTTTCTACGGAACCAGTCCGAACGTTGTACCACCGTTGGAGAAGAGAAAAAAAACATTGCTGGTAAGTCTAGCTAGTTCAAGCCGGTTGGGCACACTTTTGAGGATCGTTTCATTTCCTATGAAGAGCCACAGAAACGGTAAAGGTGACCGTTGCACAGGGCTGGGCGGAAAAGTGTGTCAAGGAACACGAGTTAGTTAAATGTCGTAAAATTTAGAACCTCATGCTATCTAATTTATGATCGTTTATTTGAAAAAAAAATTAAAAATTTGCAATCAGCCATGGTGATCAGCTTTGCGCTCGGCAAAATGCGATAATTGGAGCCACTGAGTTCAGACTGGAACTGTACCGTACGTAAGCCTTTTTTGGTGGAAAGGTCGTTGTATCGAGAAAACAGATGTGATCAAGACCTTTCTCAATAAACCGGAATTCTGTTCTGTTTGTACATGTCGCGGCGTCGCCTAAGCCAGCATGTGGCGCCACCACGAGGGTGACCAGGGTTAGGCCCGGTACCCCTTCAAGGGTGCTTCCTTGGGCTTTTTGAACACTAAACTGTTTACTCTCGAGAAACTGTGCCACGGTCGGAGAAAAGTGCAGCTAGACAAAAGCCAAGGTAGAAAGCGATCATGACGTGCGTGGAGGCCAAGGGGAGGTCCGGG
>NC_064877.1:57600646-57610646 GCF_943734665.1 Anopheles aquasalis
ACGGTGACCGCATATGTTCCAAATGGCTTGTAATTCAATGTGGTTAACCTTTGGCACTTACTGGCGTGGCTGCGGTGCTGCAGGCGAGCGCTTACCGGATCAAGTTCGACTTCGTCATCATCGTCGGTTCGCTCGTTGGCAGAAATAGCAATCCAGACTGCTTCCTTTTTGCCTACGAAAGATTGACCGACAGCTCTTTCCCTCAATCGTTTCTAATTGCAAACTACTTTAAAGGAAAAAAAGTGTTTTTTTGTTTCAAAAACTTCCATCATACCTTTGAAACAGTGGCCATCTGGTGTGTGAGGAGTAATGAAACGTGCTGCCCATTGAAGTAGATAGTAACGAGCGTTTCAAAAGAAGGTTACCCAGAAACAGACTATTCGCTGCTCCTGTTTCGAAACCTTTTGAGGTTATCATTCATTATGCTGGATTTCGTCTTATACTTCCTATAGGGCTTTTTTCTTAGTTATTCTCCCGGCACTCATTTCAATCCTTAAAAAGGGCCCGGAAAATGTAAAGCTGAGGAAGTAAACAAAATGGAAATTGAGTTTTTTAACCAGGTTTTCACAGTTTTTACTAGTGTTAGCGGCCAGTCACATTAAGAACAGAGTATTAAAAGAAATATTCGCAAAGAAATGCTTCAATGTACTTCAAGATGGTCTTTAAGTATTCAAAATTATACAGAAACTTGTTCCTTGTTATTCTCCTTAGATAAACCGTCGTTTGAAAGGCATTTTGCACATGAAATAAACCAAGCAGTAGTGAGCGCATTGAATATGAAATCATTATTCGTGCGAGTTACTAGTGTCGCCTTGTAGGTAGACGACACATATTGTTGCTCAACACGGCACAAGCCATTAGTGCCATTCAAGCACATTGCATGCCCTTAAAGAACTGTTCGTTCTCTTTCATCGTAATCGGTTACATCCATTACAGCGACACAGCAGCAGCACGCTTTCACTAGCGGGATGAGTTTGGCGCAAAATCCTCTTAGTGTCCTCTTCGGTTGAAGGAAGTGGCGGCACACATGTGTACACCGTTATACCGTTAGCCGACAGGCGGAGATAAGCGCTTCCGGTTCCTGCTGCTGCCGCTTGAGCTTGTTGGTGGACGCGAGTACCAGGAGCGTTCAGTAGGGGTGCTAAACGATTTACCGGTGCCACAGGGCGGTGCTGGTCGCTGATTGTGCAACGAACTGGAAGCGCATTGCTATCGCGCGATCTCCGACACGCTAGGCGAAGCCAAGCCAAGTGCATTGTAATTGAAATTTAAAACCTCCTTACCGACCGACGGAGAACCACCTAATGTACCACCGATGCCGACCGGCGCGTGCCCAGATGAATAGACCTTTTCTTCGCAATCATCTCACATTGTCACCACTTCTGGCTAGCTAGCTGGCTTGGCACGTTTGGCTGGCTGCTTGCTCGCAAAAGAGTCCTTAGGAGTGACTTGGTATGGGGTTGCAACCAAAGCTGCAAGCAGCAGAAGTCACTGGGGGAGATAGAGACGACCGTGGAACCGTTCATGTGCTGCGTTTCTCAAGAGCTTCGTCCGAACAGGGGGTGGGGGGCCTGTTGTGTCTCGTTTGAACAGATTTTATGAGATGTCTCGACCCTATCAACCTTTCCAAAGGTTAGTTCACAATGCGTTACACGGCGAATGCTCTGATTGCTTGCGGTATCAGCGTAAAGGATAATCGCTTCCGGCTTCACCGAACCCTAACTTGGGCTCCCTCCTTCTGGGGACTTGGTGGTCGCGCCTCGCTGCCCTGATTGCCGAAGCAAGTGGAAAAGGGTCTCCAAGGGTCTTGCGGGTTCGGGTTCAAGGATGGGTCTCGGTCTCGATATCGTCTCGATAAGCACTTGAAATCGTTTTGAACGAGCTGTAAACGGTTATGCATGTTGTGCTTTAGCTGGAATCGAAATAAAATGCAAACTTGGCTTCTGGAAGGTGCATCTTTTTTGTTGTTGTTAATAGGTCCCGAAGTACCCTTGCTGGAGGGCTTATACATTAGTATTCAACAAACCCCTCCTTCCGCATGCATCAGCAGTTTCATAATTTGCATCGCATCTACTTCATCTTGCTTTTTTTTGTAGATTTCAGACATCCTTATCTGCTTGGAAGGTTAGAAGGCGACCAATAGCTCTTGGCAGTACTTGATCTTTTAAACACTCAAGGCGCGTCTATCTTGGCATATGCTAAGTACTCTTGTTTTGAATTACGTTTGCATCTGTTTTATAATGTAACATCATTTATTTATACTCGGTATTTCTTATTGTCTCAAAACAATTACTAACTTTACGAACGCGTCTGTAAGTAAAAATTGTTTGTAAATTAAATTTTCTCCTACAGTGTATTTAATATTCTCCAATAAAAAAGCAGTTCTCTATCGGATTAATTTGGTAAAAGCCATTAACTGGCATAATATACAACAAATACGATACCATGGACAGCATGGACTCTGGACAACATTAGGATCGCCCTAGACACACTTCCAGGAAGTGGATCGGGGAAACTGATTATAATAATAATCTGCTTCGTCTACCACAAGTCTGGTAACCTCATGCCGTTGCTCGTACGAAAGGCGTGCTGATAACCTTCAGCAGAATTCCTACGTTTTTCAGTTGAGGTTTGCGAAAAGAATGCTGGCAACAATATGCGTAGCATAATTATTAACTGATACGTATGATGATGATGATTTGAAATATTTTAAAAGATCGTATAGCGAAGGGACATAACATTGAAGTACCAAATTTGTCATAGTTTTGTGAACAGATTGTTTGAAAATTAAAAGATAAAAGAAGAGATTTTTACGTCCCATATTTCGGAGACATACATGACAGTGTAAAACGTCATCTGAAATTCCATTAGTAGGTAATTAAAATTTATATTAATGAATGCCTTCCCTATTGATCGAAAGAATACAATAATGCACCATAAAAACCGAGAGTAGAAAAAAAGAGAATGATTTTTTTTAATCGGATTTTCTTACGCTACAAATGGTAAAAATGTTCAATGACTTACATTTTCTTGCAAATCTCGTTGCCTTTTTATTATTTATCGTGGTCTAGATACAAATAACGCAATGACAATCACTGTGGTTATACGGTTTATATTAAGTTTAATGATCCCCTGATCGTTATTCACATAGAGTGGTTTTTATTTGTACGAAGATCCCTTCCATTTACATGCTCCAGACTTATCCCGATAATAGCCAAAGGGACACGCTCTTCCGACATGACCAATTTTCTGAAATTGAATTACATATACTCAGTTAACTTAGAGTTGACAAACTAAACAAGCACGTTACTTCCAAACTAATTTCGTGACCGTTTAGACTTACCCGAACTACTCGAACATTTACATGCGATCCATATTCCACAGCTGAGGGATCAATGTGATTAATTGGCTCTGCTGCGTCAAGCATTGATTCTTCGTTTCTCTGATGCGTAGAAGCAGAATTTGCCCCGCAAGTGCAAAGTGTCAGCAGCACCACGCACGCAATGATTGTTAGTCCAGTGATGTGGCCCATTGTAAATAAAATTTGCAACTGAAGCGGACAGCGTCTGAGATTCAAATTTAATCCGCATGATTCGTGGTGGTATGTGTACCATCTTCGCAAACTGGTTGATTGCTTGTTATCATTTATTTACTTTGCAAGATTATGAAATACAATCGCCCTAACTCTTCAAAGTTTGGGGCAAGGTTTGCAAAGTTCAACTTTCAACCCTCAACCATTTTAAAAAGATTTCGTATGAAAATGTATAAAAAAGAGAGTGGTGGGGACGAAAACATGTTTATTCTCAGAAAGAACGCAATTTTTGCAGACAGTTTGATAGAATCGTTTTGGACACATCGAATCAAGTTGTCATGATCAAGTATGGTAAATTTGTAAATGTAGTCGTGCTGCTGATAACCAAGCTTTAATGGCAGTCGATTGTTCAGCAGCGAAAAGAATGCCAGTGATGGCTAACTTTTTTTATTATAATGTTTTTTTGTTGTGATAGCGATCATTTTTCAGCACGTTACGCAATGAAAAATCATTAATGAATGAATGAAAATTGTATGATCGGTGTGGTTATTGTACGTTGAAACATGATTATCAACCATGGTCCATTCCCTGGATAGCATTTATAATGATTGTTCATTACCGATTGGAAATTGTATAGTTTACCATTAACTCAATATTGCTTAAGTGTACAGGCTCACCTGGCGTTACGAAATGTTTAACGCATCATTCTGACTGAATATTACTATCGCCGAAAAACGCACTAAGGACCTGTTGTCTTCAGTCCTGTAGTTGATGATTCGTGTGCTGATGTCTCCCGGTATTGAACGCCGGTTCTTGCTACACGATACCATAGGATAGCGGATAGTGTCAAAGCGGCTGCCATAGGCAAAGGCTTGGACGAGTGCGCAAAACGAAGACGACGGACCATGGCATCAGGATACGATTCGACATCCGACTTTCGCTCATCTTCTAATCACCTTTGGTTTCCTGTGAAAAACATAATCAATACACTAACCCATCCAAAAAGCAGCTTTAAGGAAACTAGGAGTTTTTTTTACATGTATAATGACGGACGAGCCGTATGTTTATTAACGAATAACAAAAAAAAGAGGGGTAGAACATTTCCTTCACCACCCATCGCCACATCGCGGGCTTGCTCGGTTAATAAACTAGGAGTTGCAAATGTTTTTCGGATTTTTCCCTCAACAATCAACCATTCTATAGAAAAATGCTTGTTCTGAAAAACAACTTTGTCGTGCCTCTTTATTCAAATAATTTTCAGTGAACATTGTTTTTCGATAGTTTACCAACGAATTACGAATAGTGCCAGGAGAGTTTTATAATTGACGGATCATCATCCTGCTGAAGCTCAATCCTCGAGCTTCCATCAGTAGTATTCATGTAACGTCCGTTCAAATTCGTTAAGGTATATACGTGCCAGCAGGGGCCTTCGTACTTAACAGCATAATGAGCAGCGGGGCTCCCATCATTATCCTTCGTGCGGAACTTCTTTCCCTTGTGCCCTAGCAGCGAGTCTCCTGCAGTGCCACTATGCGATCCCACTTGTTTGAGGATGTACTTCTCCCTCTGACTGCCTATTCGAAATGCACTGTAGCGCGCATACCCTGAATTGCCGTTAAAGTCCTTAATTTCTACCATCAACTCATGACTCCGAGCGGTCGTCAGTTGGTGAATGTGCTTCAGCCCGAGCTAAAATTCACTGTCCAACTGTCCAAAGCCTTCTCGGTAGTCGGCCAGTTCCGGAAAAAAATCAACCGAGCCGTTGAACCGATGTTGCACTACAATCCAACTGCAATATCTTGTAATAGACTTTAAACGGCGCACTAGCGTTGCTTGCGCGGGTTAGGTACACTCCCGAAATGTATGCTGGCGCATCCTTGCACGAAGCGTAAATTGGTGGCTCGGTTACCGTAGCTTGCGTTGTAGTCGTTGTTGACGGTGTTGCTGTGGTGGTGACACAATCCGGATTGTGTGATTTGAAGGAAAGCAACGTCTGTTCCAGGGTTTTGCATGATGAAAGGTTCTGCTTCGAGATGTGGTCGAAGAGTTGCTCACGCAGCCGATCATGATTCGCACACGACTTCTGAGAGCCCACAGGAAATCAACGATTGTCTTCTCGCTGGTCGCCCGGTTACGCTCCACCTCTTCGCGATGCTCGTTCAGTTCGATCTTAAGCTCCAGCAACTTACGATTCATGTCGTTGAACACTTGCATCAAGTACTTTTTTTATTTTTATCAAACCTTCGTGCAAGTGTACCAGCCAGCCATGATAAGAATCAGAGAGAGAGAGAGATAGGAACTCCATTTTATGTGTCTGATGAATTCCCGGCCCGTCTTGTTGCCGATCATTTGTCCGACCTTGACGAATCACCGCAGCAGAACCTATGGCCATGCGCATGCAATGATTATCGTTAGCGTGTTTGATAACCTACAGATGCAGTGCAGATGCGTTCATTCGCACTATGAGTAAGAGGAAAAGAGACCGTTGGCAAATTTTGATCGTGGTCCTGGACCAACATTGAACGGCACCACTCGCTCAATGGATCTCATAGCACAGCGCCTTGACCTATTGTTGCGGTTGTTGCTACTGACGACGCTGCTGTCATAAATTACAAGACTTAATCCTTAAAGACTTAAATAGATGTGAGTATCGTCTTCGTGATGCTCAGTAGTTTGACACATTTATTTGGATAAAAAACTGCGGCTATACTTCATTTCCGTTTAATTTAGATTATCATTTTTCGTGGTAAGGCCTTTCCCTTCATTGCGTTGACACAGTTTGTGAGAACACCCTAATACAACTAGAATAAATAAATAATTAAATGCTTATGTCGCCCTCGTACCCTCTCGCTTTACCTACTCTAAATATGACCGTTTAAAAGATCATCCACCTTCGGTGTATAGTTGTTACATTTCGGGAAATTGCTTGGAGGCTTCACCATCTGATCCGTATTGCCCACCTGCAGCACCAGCGCCATACCGACGGCTGTGTGCCACTCGAAGTGACAGTGCATCAGCCAGAACCCGGGATTGTCGGCACGGAAGCGCACACGAGCGTACCCGCGGCTCGGTATCGAAACCGTGTCCTTTCTGGGCGGCAACGGTGTCGTACTTCGGGCCGTTAACCGTCGTTTCGCGAGCTCACGCGCGATCTCATACGTCACCGGTACCCGGCGATCCTGGCCCAGTTCCATGACGTACATTTGGTAGCCGTGCAGATGGAACGGATGATTCAGGTCATCGATCATGCCCGTGAGATCAAGAATGTACAGCTCTACCAGATCACCCAGCTCGATCTTTAGCCGATGGGTACAGGTGCACAGTTGCCGATCGGCACAACGCGCCGGACGAGTTTCGTTCGTGCAGAACATGCTCTCGTCGATCTCTTCCGGTTGTGTGAGCAACGGGAAGGGTGGATACGCTAAACTGAGATCGTTGATCGCTCCCTGTAGCATCAGCTCATCGTGAATGTCTGTTTTTGTGAAGGAGGAGTGGTAACAGCTTAGTGCTGGTTCGAGAATGCCAAGAAATATGGATTTAAAGGAAACAGATACTCACTCATAAAGTGTTCATAGGAGTGCGTCTCGAACATGTGGTGAAAGCTGACGAGATAGTTCGAGAAACCCAGTGTAAAGATGTGCTTCGGTTCTCCATTAATGATCGATTCATCCGTATCGTACGCCTGGAAGTCTGTGATGCAGTAATCACCAAAGGCAGGCTGCCCACAGGTCGCATTCGGATGATTTGCGGTGCGAGCACCGGCGAACGGTTTATCGAAGGATGGAGGTTCCTCCGGTGGGAACGCCAGTTTCTCCTTTTGATCTTGCTTGTAGCTGAGCACAGCGAACTGCTCCAGTTGCAGCTGATCGCACGAACCCAACGCCCTCAGTCGTACCCAGTAAGTATCTGGCGGTGATAGAAAGCAAAACCAAAGTCCATAAGTTGATGATCGAGATCCTTGGTCCGATGGCTTCACAACCTACCTTTAACTCCATTTGCGTGCAGAACGAAATCATACCGCTCACCGGACGTCGTAACGAGTGTGTCTACCTTGTGTGGCTGCAGATGGAACGAGTCACTAGCAATGATCTCCATCGTGTGATCTTCGATCTGCAGCTGCAATGGACACACATGGCTCGCCGCATTTATGAAGCGAAATCTGAACCGTTTGCCACGCTGGACGTAGAACACCTCCATCGGGACGTTGGTGCGCGGACTGTCTTTTGTCTCCTTGAAGGTACCGCGTCCGTTGATGAGCAGATTGACCGGTAGTATACCGCCCGACGATGGTAGCCCGGGCATAAACATTTCTCCATCCACGTGCATCCAATCCGAACCCACAATGACGTGCGTGGAGCTATCGTAATCGTACAGCCCGGAGTTGGGATCGGTTCGCTTCGGTTCCCGTATGATCAGTGCCCCGTAGTGTCCGTTAACCTTGTGGTGCCCCGAATGGGAGTGATAGAACTGGGTGCCGGCTTCCGTTGCTAGATACGCATAACGGAACGTATTACCGAACTGAATCGGACACTGCGTTATGAACGGAACTCCATCCATGTGCGGCGTAGCTCGCTGATGCAGACCATGCCAGTGGATGGTGGCGGACGTCCCGGCCATAGCGTTCGTGATGTCGACCACGATCAAATCATCCTTGCACACGCTAATCATCGGACCAGGAATCTGCCGATTGAGGCTCATCACTCCGCGCTCCACACCATCGGCAGTGAGGCAAGCAGGATGAAAGCAATCCTGAGGATTTCCTTTGGAACATGCACGGCATGCGCTGGAAAGATAGAGAGAAAAGAGAGGGGAAGCGTGCAATGAATGGGCTGTAATAACGGCCGCATTCTACGCGCTAAGCCGGCTAAACACTAGAAGTGCGACTTCCGTTTATATTTCATTTTACGAGGTCTCTTATCGACTCTTACAACTCGCGTCAACGTCACGTACTTCAACCACCAAGTGCACGCAAATGATCGATTAACTTGGTGCGAAGCTTGATGCTGGAACTGCTTCGAACGACTGGCTCAAGTGCTTGCCGTGCTATCCGTTGATGTCATATAGGCTGCACTTAAGGATTTAAAATAGCTTCAACAGTCAACTCGCAAGACTGTAGTGCAACCGCCCGATTAGCGCACTTCAAATCCACTTGCACCAGATCGCACTTCCAATCGTTGGCATGCTGTCGTCCACCCGGGGAATGGCATGGAAGTCTCGTTCCTAATCTGCCGTGTTATCCGATCCGATTGCAGAGAGAATACACAATCCATCAAAAACAAAGAGAGCCAACTTATCACACTCGCTGATGGAACGAAAGATACCAAACAAAGATACCGGTGACGTCAACGAGTCAACGGCTGAATGACGAGGCAAACAGAATCTCTTTCACGACACTGCAAGCTGCGTTGCGCCAGAACACAGCGCGCTACACAACGTACACAACAGGGGCTAATATCCTTTTGAGCAAACAGAAACTTACGGTCCCATCACGTGATAGTGCTCCATGGTCCAGGAGAAGTAACAGATGCGAGGCTGGGTGCTATCACAAACGCGCAGGCACTGCTCGCCCGGAAACGATTTGATGTCGATCGTCCCGTTCGAGCTGTCGATCAGCGAACGTAGCCATTGCTGGGCCGTTGTCACAGTCACGCTTAGGCACAGTATCACTAGCAGCACTAAACGGCTGCTTATTGTCTTGCCGAGGACCATTTTCAATGTTTTTTGTTTAACTGCTTAATGGCGACTCGGAAGCACCTAGACCACCACCTTAGCCGTAGTGTCTCGTGTCTCTAGTTCCCGCGAAAGCTGGTGTCACCGACTGACTGACGGTTGTGGAATGGTTGGTGTAATCATTTATAGGGCGACTTTTAGTACCCCAGGCAGTAGTTGAAGAGGTACACAGGCAGCGGCTTAACAGGATTTGCTGCTATTCGAGATAGTTTCTCGCTCTCCCTGGACTGTGTGGACTTAGCTCCACTAGATGGCTAGATAGACTTGCACTGCATTCCTGCACCGGGATAGCGCTTGCTTTCGGGAAGAAACTGTCCAGATAAATTGAGCAAATAACGGGAGTTAAGGCCGTCGTGATGGACACTGGGTGTCGACTGTCTGTACCCTAACGAGATGCTGCGTCTGAATGTTGCTTCATTATTCCAAACGGGTTTTAATGCTACAATTCGGTCCATCCTTCGCTGTATTCGCTGTACTATTTAAGCATTAAATCCTTGCCCACGAATATCCTATCCAGTTCGTTAGCGACTTTATCACTGCTCGGTCGGCTGCTGTCGAGGATACACGAGATTCTCTTTCCTGGAAGTTATTAGGAAGAGCAGAATTACCGTATTAACGCCGGCACGAGCACGAGTACCAGCACGAACGGAGAACAACCCCAGCGTGCCCAGTGTTTACTTTCCCAGCGCGCTTCCTGGAAGGCTTTCGGTGGCAAACGATCTCGTTCCTCGCGTGTGA
>NC_064877.1:57615646-57703146 GCF_943734665.1 Anopheles aquasalis
ATCGTCGACTCTTGGCCTTCCATCTTGTTGTGCAGATCCACCACTACCACATCGTTCCGGCAAACGTGTATTGTTGGTCCTGGTATCTGTCGGTTCAGCGATAGTACACCGCGTTCCATTCCGTCGGCAGTTATGCATTGTGGGTGAAAGCAGTGACTTCGATTACCCCATCGGCAATCGCCACATGCACTGGAGGGACATTCAAAGTGGAAGGACAGAGATCAGCCATTAAAGAAACAACACTAGGATCGCCGTGAATGTACTTACGATCCCATTGCCGCGTAATGTTCTGCTATCCAGTTAAAGTAGCAAACTTTGGGCACACCGTCTTCCGTGCAGACACGATCACATTCACTTCCATCACGCAGGACTTCCACTGACACAGTAGGCTGCTGTTGCTGTAACACTCGCACTCCGATTTCTTCGTTCAATATGGCCGCTTGCAACAGGTACGGTCCATCGAGAATTCGTGTCACCATAGGACAACCTGAAGGGATAGGGAGGGAATTAGACCACACGGTAACAGCGTTTAACGGCCGGTTTCGGACTAAGCTCACTTGCGTTCGGGTAGGTCCGAAATCGTACGATGAAGATGGCGCACACGAGCACCGCTAGTACGGCCACAGCGATGTAACCACATCTCAGGGCCATCCTGTCGATTTGAGCTGCAACTGATAACTGATTTGACTTTGTCTTCGTTCCCCCCGGGGGAACCACATGCCCGTAGCGGTATCATCATTAGACGCCACATTCACAGCGTGCGAACGAGGCTGGCTGTTTTAATTGGCCACACATTTTTCGGGTTTCTTCCTTATCACGCCGTGCGCCGTGTGGTTCTAGTGTTTTAGGTTTTTTTTTTATTAGATTTGTTGTTTCAATTTCCATTCCATTGCGGACACATTCCGTACGGCGTTCAACTCGGCTTGGTTACATCACGGAGGGTTGCAGAGAGCGAAACCAGGCGGCTCTTGTTGCCATTTGATTCATTAGCATAATGCATTCAAGGAAGCAGTGCAGGCACGTGTCAGATCAGAGCGCGATGCGGTCTGCAATTGGGAACTGCTTGAACAGTTGACCGTATGGGATTGTCCTCGCACAAAGTGACTGTCGATGTTCTTGATTCCATGGAATGTTCCAGCTACTAAGCAGAGTGGGTCAACTGTGGCGTGTAATGGTTCTTTCAACAGAACAATCACCTAAATTCGGACAACGCTGTATCAATTTGAAAACTGGTAAAGATAGAAACTGGTATGTGTCTTACGAATTGATTTGGTCAGTTGAAAGATATTAGGTTAGATGCATTTTGCCACTTTTAATAACTATGTACACAGAAACAGAAACTATGTACACCGTGCAGAAATGCTGTTGTAACATACTTAAAAAATGTCACTCCATCGCCTATATTTAAGGTAAATATGTTATGAACCTTTGTATTTTGACTATAGGTGTCGATTTGTTCTGATTATTTTTTATAATTTGAATCAGTGAGCACGTTCTTCCAACTTCTGTAAAAGATTCTAATTCGACCACACAACACATTTTAGTGAAATTACTGAAATGGTTCCATATGCTACATCAACTTCACGAACACATGCCCGAAGTCAGTATGCATTTTTGAAGAAATTCATTTTATGTTCGAATCACAAATGTTTTCGTCTAATCATTCATTTTGACTGGCTGGATCAAACGATTTCAACGCCTTCTAAATTTAAACAAACTCAGCAATGGTGGAAAAGTGGGAATTACGTTTGGAGAATGAAGCAGAATTGCAAATTGTAAAATGCAAAATTGCAAATGATTGTGCAGCTAATAAAAGATTGCGTATGAGAAAATTAAATTTTAGGAAAAAACAAAATAAAACTAAAACGGCTATTGCTTACTTTTTAATGCTAGAATGGCAATAGCTGCATATAGCTGCAATAGCTTATAAAAAGACAAAGTAGTATTAATATTAGAAATATGTATTTGTAACAGAAAACATAAAGAATTGTGCGATACCCCACCAATGAAGTCAGAGTATGAGTTAGAAAAAGTCGTGGAACATGATTTTTCTCAATTTTTTTTTTATGTAATCATTTTGTTAATAACTTTGAATTTGCTCCCCAGAATACAACCAAGTGCGCATCTTCAACTGTTCGACCACCGTCTCGAACATCCCCTGACCGGGAGCGATTAGAAATGGTTTCCGATGGCCGGCTCTCCTCCAGCAGCAGATCGGTTTGACGTAATAAATTAAGGAAAATAATCTTCCATTCTAATCTCAACCACTTGCCAGTACTGGTCCGGCGACAAACGAATGGCCGCAATGGCGGAGCGAACGCAAAAAACGGGTGTATTCCATAAACGACCGATTCCGCGCCGAGATGTGACACCAACATTCCGTATGTTGCTGTAGGTCCCGGTACAACGCCGTTGCCTATCAGCGACAACAGCGGCGGCAACGACGGCAACGACGACGACGACGATCAGAGCAAGCACACGGTACGAATGTGGCAGACAAACAGTGGCTTTTAATTAATTTCGAAAGCCCGCCAGCGCACATGGAAACAGCGTGGAATGTTGGACAAACAAACGGATCCCGGAGACGAGTGCGACGGAGAGCGAGTTCGCAGTTCCTGGAACCGGGACCTCCATTTTGGCCATTTGTGTCATTTTTGCTATAGTTTGTGGAAGTGAAATTGAATTGAAGTTCTCGCAATACCTCGCAACACCTCAAAAGCCCCCCGCGCAAACCAGTGATTGAAGGTTGCAAATAGGGTGTCATCGAACGGGTTTCAGGTGTACTGCGAGCGAGTTACCATCGCCCCGTACTCTTTGGCTTATAGTCCTCTTTTTTTAGGAGAACCCTAAGCCCACGGTAGCCAAGGTACTTTAAACTGTCAGGCTATAGGTTGCTCTGTTCCACGCACGACATCAGCCAAGAATGTGCGAATTCAGCATCGTAGCAGCGTATGATAACACCGGTTTGAAGCGATTGCCAGTGTGGGTGTGCCAGCGTGTTTAAGGACCTGTATGGATCGTTTTCAGCGTTAAGATGTTTTAAGCCAACGATACCCATAAGCCCTTTTGAGCGAGAGAGAAAGAGAGTCACCTCAACCACCGTGTGTTCTGTACGCATTCCACAATTCGAGGAGGCGCAAATTATTCGTTCCACGAACAGGCCGGCCTCGGTTGGGCGGTCGACCGGGCTGCCACGCTGATCCCGATCTCTCTCTCGCTCGCGAAGGATAATCATCAAACGGGAGGCATGTTTACTGAATGCATTACCATTTATGCTAAATTGAAGCCGCACGGTAAATATGCCAACAAATACGGACGGAGGGCCACCCGGCCAAACCGGCACCCTTGCTCAGCGACCTCGCTAACCACCCACCAGGAGAGCGCGACACACCCTCCACCCCCTTTCGCGACACAGACCACCGTAAGCCGTTCGCATACACAATTAACACATGTTTTCCGTGCGCGAAAAGAAAACTGAACCCGGGGGGAAATCTCTTAGCACCAGCACCGTTCCCCCGTTATGCGCTGGCACTGGTGTTCTGGTGCCTGCCAAAAAAGAAAGAGAAAGGGGTGTCTGACACACCGAGGATGCCGCAAAATCACTCGAAGGGTCGCCCTTGCACCGCACAGTAAGGCGCGAAGGAAGTTGTATATTTGATTAAGTGTGGAGATCCTGTATGTATGTCTGGGTGTGTGCTCGGGGTCAAAGTAGCTCGCTACCAAACCCCTCTGTTGATGACTCCGGAGACAAAGTTGTGATAAAAATGTTCCAGCAAAATATCAAGCTAAAAGCAACCCACGGACGGACGAGATTTGGTTAGGATTTCGGATTTTTCTTTTGCTGACACACACTCTGCTACTTTTTCCCTTAACTTAACTTTCTTCCTCTCCCTTTCGATGCCCTCTTCTTACACGCTCACCCATATCACAGCGACTTCACATGGGTGTCCTTTATCTGGTTTTACAAGATTATGCAATATGGGCGCTTTGTGGTTTTGCCTCCGAACGAGCGAGCTAGCGCGACTGACTGCCAGCATAAGCAGCAGCAGCAGCAACCGTTCCGAGCAAATTAGTTCCAGGCATGATTCGATTAAAATTTTGCGGCGACAATCTGGTTACCCCCGGAAAAGCTAACGGAAAGGAAAGGACCGAAAATGCTGCCAGATGGCGGAAGGTCGTTGCAAGTGTTTGCTGTTTTGTGTCAGCCGCGGGTTTAAAAAAAACCTCCACGAATCTTAGATTGCAAGGGGGTGGACTGGACCGGTACGCCTCAACTCAATTATGCCACGTGCACTCTCAACATTGTGGCGGAGGTAAGAATTTCCTTCGACGCGATGTGGCACAAATGGCGCTAATCAGCCCCGCGGTAACATTAGTCATCTGACGAGCAGGGAAGGATGGAGTGTTTCAGAAACCGATAGCATCACAGATCGGGCGAGTCAGCGAGTGGGACAAACAGAACGCCCTCTCTGTTCGGGCCGCGCAATTGGCCTATTAGCCACGGAAATTATCTAAAGATGATAAAAGAAACATGCGTTATTTGTGGAGTGATTTAGTGCGGTGTCATAGTGAGCATAGGAATGGTTTGAGATGATTTCTGCAAAAAAAATGATAGATTTGCTCTGTCCTGCTGAGGTTATTCAAGGTTCGGATCCTTTTACAGGAGTTTCAGATTCACTTCTGATGCAAAATGATAGAAACGACGGAGCACACACTCTCATGGCCATGGGGATCACCGATTGCTGAATGCTTAAGCTGGAAGACACCCGAAATTCTGAAAACCAATTAGGTAAATTAAGGCCAGCAAACGGGCGGTTCTGCAACGTGCGAGGGTGCCAGCACATTGGACGCTCAATTTTCGCTAATCTTTGCTAGCTTAGAGGCAAGTGTGGTAGGCAGCAGTAGGGTTCGCGGACTGTGATTTGCATCACATTTGGGTATTTGATGAGGTGGGAGGGTGGCATGGTAAGAGATGAAATGCTTTCCGCTCGTAAAAGTCATCCGAAAAGATTGGGTTTTAGGTTAAAGGTCGTTGGAGCTTATGAGGGTGATTGCGTGCGTCGTGCGTGCGCTCGGTATCGGCTGGCCTCACGTAATGTAGTGGGAATGCGGTGTGATAGCCGTTTCGGTAAAGAAGACAATGTGAACCATGTGTGAAAATAGGAGGGGTTTGTTTTCGGGTGAAATCATTTTTCCTTCGACCTATAGCTCAGCTATAGCAAATGGGCATTAGAATCGGTGTTGAATGTTGAACTCAACATTAAGATAAATGAGTAGCAGGTGTTGCAGGAGCATACTAAGCAATCTGTTGCTTTTTTATTCATACGAGTTGCTTGCTTTACGACAAGCGAGGAGTCGTTAGTAAAGGAAAATGATGCTGGTTCTTAGGTTAACAGTTATTGATGCTTGACTTCTTACTCTATCGTCATGATATTTTAACACACTTGGCAGACGCAATCGCTGTAGATGTCGTTAATATATTACAGGGAATCTTTCCTTTTACGATACTTGTCGATAAGAAATGATTGAGCAATACTTGTAACACAATGTTTATGAAACAATACTTGTAAAAAATCCATGAATCTAACCAAAGATGCAGACAGCTTCAAAGAAGGAGAAAATGACTCGATATCATACGCATAACACTTGTAATAAGTGACGAGTGATAAGAAAGAAGATTAGGTCCAAGGTTTTAAAACTATCGTAAAATTTATTAAATCGTACCAGATGCGTAAAACTAAACAAAAAGACGCCCTTCTTGGAACCGCATCATGATTTTCTGATTCTAAAATTTTTGCGTATGCAACAATCAAAGGGTTTCCTATGCTCTATGTTCTTTCCAAATAAAATCAAAACAAGACGTTAGAAAGAAAAAAATACAAACATAACGATAAGGATCTTCACGAAAGGCGCCGAAAGGTGAAAGTTCGTTCAACGGGTAATTTAAAATCGTAAAACGCGTATTTCAAAATCGAGCTGATCGGAGTCGATCGGCAAGCTACTCGAACGAAGCGATCGAGTTTGCACGAAAACTGATCATCCCAAAAGAATTGATCAGTGGTTTTACAAATGTACATTTAGGGCAATTAAGGGGGGAGGGCTATGGTTCATGCTTGCCCAAAGGCTCATTTTTTCAGCGAGTTTTGTTAAAGAAACCATTCAACTTTATTTTTTAAAATGAATCGCATGTTAAACTACAACATTTGAAGAATA
Organism: Anopheles aquasalis; assembly: GCF_943734665.1. NCBI lineage: Eukaryota > Metazoa > Arthropoda > Insecta > Diptera > Culicidae > Anopheles > Anopheles aquasalis. The sequence goes on from NC_064877.1 coordinate 57,621,860, forward strand.
ATTGGTTCTATTTTGAAGAAAATTTAATGAAAACTTCATCCATGGCATTAAATGTAGGAAGGCGTGTTTACGAAATGGTACTCTTTCCGGTGCCCATCGTAGCTGCGTGATGGGTCATTTGAAATACACAAATCGCTATTCGTTTGATAGATTATTAGTTTATACAGGTAGCCCCGTCAAGTTTTTGTTGAATTTCTGAATTTTTTATTTTTGACAGATTTTTGTAGTTGAAAAAGTACTTTCTACGATATTGATCGGTCCTGTAGTTTTTATGCTACGATGGGTGCGGATTTTGAAAACGTTGGTTCCAGAAAACGCGCTTCAAAGTAGCGACATACACTGAGCCATCCAAAAAAAATTCACCAGTTGTTGAAACGATCAGTATTCACCGAAAAAATATGTTAAAATATTTGTCACAAAAAAAAATTGAATACCATAGCTCCCTCTGAAATTCATTCGATGTCGTGACAATTTATCCACAAAGAATGTGTGTTTATTGGCTATCGTTTATATTCAGATCAAATAAAGAAACGTTCACGCAACACACTATGGTACGATCAAGTGAAATTTATATTTCTTCATTACTATAAGTTGAACACAGTTGCTAGCCTAGAGGACCACGGTCGTACTCCTTCCACTACCCAGGAACATCAGGATTATCCGGCCATCAAACTCCATTTATCGGTGGTAGATAGTTGCCACAGCGGGGGAAATCGGCCGGCGGTTTCCGCATCTCCCCCGGCTCACCAATCTGCAACACGAGCGCCATCCCGTTGGCAAGGTGCCACTCAAAGTGGCAGTGCACGAGCCAGAATCCTACAAAGCATCATCAGAAGAGGATGAAAGTAAAGTAAGTTTTCGAGGTTGATACAAAGTGTAAAGAGGCGGCCACCGCCCTACCCGGATTGTTGGCCCGGAAACGAATCTTGACAAATCCCCGGTTCGGTATCGACATGGTGTCCTTGTACGGGGGGTTGTGTGCGTTCGGTCGCCGAACCGTTTGTAGATTTCGAATATAGTCGAACAAGCCGGAAGAGGTAACATTACTCGGGAACTGGCCCGTATCCGTCACGATGAACCGGTGGCCATGCAGATGGAAAGGATGATAGAACGCTTGCACAACTGTAAGTGAAGAGTTGAAGCCGTTATTGTGTCAATGTCAATGGAATAATGTGGTCCCCCGATTCACCCTACCTGGTGCCGTATCGATCAGCACAATTTCCACGATGTCGTTGTGCTTCACCTTTAGCCGGTGGGTGCAGAAGCACAGCTTATCGTCCGTACAGTGGGCCGGCTTGTGACTAACGTTGCAGAACTGCGTATTCTCGTCCACTATCAACTCCGGCTGGATGAGCAACGGGAAGGACGGTGGCTCGTAGCTGATCATATTCGTTGCCCCTATCGTGTTGAAGTCATCCCGTACAGCTGTTTTGGAGGTGAGGTGAGGAGAATAGGGCAATGAAGGGAGTTACCAATCTGTCAAGCTCAACTCCCCTCGGGCCCCCCCCGGTCCGGTATTCAAGCACGAAAAGAAGTTAATTATTGAGTGCGACTCAGAGATGGCAGTCTAAAGGGCTCTTCCCGGGCTCGTCTCGAATTGAAAGTCACTGAGCTGAGGAGTCTGAGCACCGCATGCAGAGCCAGCGCAAGTGCAGAGCCAGATTAATGAATCACTCAATTACTCTGGCTTGGGTTCCAAAAACTGTCCGGCCAAAGCGATGGAGTGCTGCTTCGGCAAACTTACTTGCAAAGTGGTCACTCCCACGATCGGAAAACAGTACACTGTTGTTGACCCGCTTCACGTAGAATCCCAACAGAAAGCTACGATCCGGTACGGCCTCGATGAGCTCCTCATCCCGGTACATTTCGTACGATTCCAGGTCGGCGGCACATACGTACGTATCGTTGGGCGTATAGCACGGTGCGGTTTGGTGATTGAGTATCGTCCCGATCGGATACGGTTCATCGAACGCCGGTATCCGTTCGTTCGGAGGGAAGGCCAACGTTTGCTCCACCGTGAGACCTTCCTCGGGGGTGACATCCGTCTCCGGCATCACGTACGACAGGATGGCAAAGTCCTCGACACGCATCGGATCGCAGAAACCGATGGCACGCACTCGAACCCAGTAGTTGCCTGTCATTAGGCATTAAGATGGGAGTTGAATGAAAATTGTCAACGAAATGGCCACGACGTGGTGGCGACGCTGCTTACCCGGGGGTTGGTTCGCTTCCAGCACGAAATCATACCGTTCGCCGGATATGGAGACGAGGGTGTCGAACGAATATTCTGGCTCCACCGTTCCACCGTCCGTCGAGATGACCAGCATGCTGTGATTCTGAATCTGAAGATTGTGGACCAATTTCAAAGTGGAAGTGTTACGTTTTGTGCACAAAAATATCATAAAACTAATTTCCCCTGGCACTGGTTTGCGTCAACCAAGCTCCGGGTGCTCGTAAGTTATGAATCGATTGTTCGCTCGCTCGCTCGCTCGCTCTGCGTTCGAAGGCACACGAAGCAATTAATCGAAAAAGATTGCCAAATTAAGGAACACAAATTGAAACATATTGTCCTCGCGGACATGTGGCATTACGTTGCACACGCGCGCGAACCAGTGTCGTGCAGGAAAAGGGTAGGACACCGTTGTTGGCCTTCAACTCGGTCCGGGAATGTGCCATTTTCGAGGAAATTCGTGGGGCAAAAAGGGCGGGGGGGGGGAGGGGAGGGCTGGTTGGAGTGTAACATAATTACAAATGCTTAAACTACCAGCTCTTCCACCCCCGGGACCAACCTGTAGCTGAAACGGACAGTACTGGCTGCCACTGCTGATCAACCGGAAGCGGTACCGTTGACCGTACTCGACGCGATACACCGTCAGTGGTGCCTCGGTTCGTGAGCCGAGCGTTGCCTGTAAGAAGAGGAGAAGAGGGTGAAGAGCGGAGGGAAGGATGGGTGTGAGAATAATTTTCAATAAATTTTCATTTCCCTGCTCCTCGATGGCACCACTTCAGAACTCTCTGTAACTCGGTTTGGTCGGTTGTAGGTCATTGGGTGGGGTAGTAAATTGCATTATTCATACATTAAAATATCGTCCGCGGCCATTGATCAGGATGGAGTCGATGCGCATCGAGTCGGACTGGATGCCCGGGACCCACTTCTCCACCATGTCCCGTGTCCAGTCCGAAATGATGATCCGGTGCTCGGACAGATCGTGGTCGTACAGCGCCCGGTTCAGGTCGGTGGGATTCCGCACCACAATCATACCGTAGTGTCCGTTCGCCTTCTGGAAGCCTGCGTTGCGTGGCGTTGCATTGCGAAAGAAATAAATTAGAAAACACAGTTTTCGATCCAGATGAACCTTCGGACGGACGGTACTTACCGGCATGTGAGTGATAGAACTGGGTCCCTGCTTCTTCCGCCTCGAAACGATAACGAAAGGTGGTACCCTGCGCGATCGGACACTGCGTGACCATCGGGACACCGTCCATCCAGGGGGTCGCGTGCTGATGGAAACCGTGCCAGTGGATCGTCGAACCGGCACCCTCGAGATGGTTCTTCACATCCACCACGACCGTATCGTGCTTGCAAACGTGCACCATCGGACCGGGGAGCTTTCGGTTGATGGTCAGTACACCGCGCTCCGTACCATCGGTGGTTACGCATTGTCGGTGAAAGCAGTGGGACCGCACACCGCGACTGCAGTTCCAGCAGGACCTAGGAAGCGGTGAAATGGCCGTTTATAGTCCGCACAGTTTTCCCCGATCCGCTGCATACTTACGAGCCCATGCTGGCAAAGTTCTCCAGCTTCCAGTGAAAGTGGCATGTTAGGGGTTGCTCACCGGCTACGCACACCCGATCACACTGCTCGCCGGGGACGATTCGGTTTGTGGAGGAGGCCAGGGTATCCTGTGACGACCCGTTATTCCAAAGCAGCTCCGACCAGATGCTTGCTGGCCAGTGATGAGGCGTGGATTGAAAAAGTTCAATTGAAGTGAAAGATTAATATAGTTGAACGATGTGGCCTGGATGTGGACGATTTGGTTAATTATTGTGAACATATTTTACTTAAGATCGGCGGATGGTTTATAAGGACATAGGAAAATAGAAAATGTCGAGGACTCAATCCTTATCATTATATCCTATTCTAACACTGCTCGAATCATCAAACTCACATTATAAAGTGGAAACCATGAGTGAGCAATACGATGTACCTCGCAAAAAGAAGCTAAGACATGACAAATTACATGGTCTGTCGCAAAGTAAACAGGATTTTTGTAATAGCAAAATTTCTGGCAGCACCATATTAATGTGGTTATTTTTGTTTCAAAAGGTACATCCTTTAAAGGCTTTCAGTCAAAGTTTCATGGCATATGGTCCACTGGAAGCAAAGTGATTGCTCTTAAAGTGACAGTATATTTGGGTGGTCGGTACGACCCATCTAAATGACCAAAATGTAAGCGTAACGTTTTTCTTGCATTAGCAAATGAAGTGTGCCGAATGGGTAAGAGTCACATGGTACCAGATCAGGTGATCACGGGAATTTTTTTTTCTTGGCGTGATCATGATCTTGGCTTGGCCGGCATGAATGTCGTCGATGTTATTTTAGGATCGGTTTTGAAAAGCGTATATCACTCATAAATTCAGTCACAGGATAGACAATCACCACCACACAATTGTTGCATCAATTCGGTAGACGTTTTACCGAGTTTAGTGGCTAAACTTGATATTGGTTTTTGTTGAATTTTCATTTTTGTACCGATGACCAAAACATACTGCGTACATTAATTCAATAACTTTGCTTCCAGTGGACCAAATGATATGCAATTTGGACTGAATGTCGTTACAGGATGTGTGCCACCGCCAGAAATGTTCCTAACGAAAATGTCCTGTTTACTTTTCGACAGACCATGTACTACCACTTTTTCTACGATCGTTAAAGGATCGTTCAGGATCGCTCCTTTTTATGTATGACCAGTGCTATCAACGTGTTATGCTCCTTTTCGTTCCGCAAATCAAATGGTTTATGCTCCTTCTCGTTACTTATTGTTCCATGCAGCCTCAAATGAATAATCCCAACACACGTGCTCTTGTTGAATCATGTATTAGTGGTGTGCCTTCTATACATGCTACTATGATAAACGATTTTGCAATAACAAATTCGCTAAACAAAAATGCATGCTGCCCTCATAACGTTGTGAAATCTATCGGGCTACGACTAGGTTAACTAGTCCTAACCAACATAATTCTTCCAAATAAAGAGATGAAAGTCAATTGCGTAATTGACGGGCTGGTCCGACAAGATTAGAATGTGTTTCGGTAGGGAGGATACAAAAAATGAATAACCTGTTGATAACAGTTCTATCAGCAGCAGACGGTCTGTCTAATAGTTTTTTGTCTAAAGCGAGATTACTTTTTCTGGACTGCGCGTGACGAACTCGGTAGCTTTCATCCTGGTCAGTCAAGCGGTAATATAGCGCACTCCAATGATTTCTAAATTGAAATCTAACACAAAGGCGACATCCCTTTCCAACATAATGGCTATCATTTGCAAGCGTGCAAAAGTAAAACAAGCCGAACTTACATGATTATTAAAAAAAAACAGACAGAAAGTCAAGCGGACAAGACGCGCCATATATGGTTCAGTGCAAGTGAACTTGATATGCGTGCAAGATTAAACTCGCTTTGGACCTTTGTCAACGTCTATAAAGTAAATGTCAACCATAGTCTTAACAGCTTGGTAATAATACTACTTTATCAGTACATAATTTTTGTTTTTTTTTTTCAATTTGAAGAGATTTGAAATTTGAAGAGCTCCATGGAGAGACACTCATTATTTAACGGCAGTACCTGAACTTTATTGTCACACATGATTTTGCTCTAAATTACGATGACCAAAGCCATTATCAATCATCAATATAATAATAGCAGAACGATTCGTTGCACAGAAACACACGTTTTAAGATGTGAAATAAACGGTCAACAAACACACCACATTATATGCACACTGTAATCAAATACACGTACAAATAAGATACGTAGTTATTTTTTATCTCGTAATACAATACCAATTCCGCGGTGGGGCAATCGTTTTAAAAATGTTTACTAATCTAAAGCCGCCTCAGTCTATACCGATGTTTAACCGAAACTGGCCCAGCTCACTATGTTATCTTATCGTTAGTAAAACTCAATATTCGCCAAACATTAAAATCCATTTTAATCATGAACTTAAACTACACGCAATCAACATTACAGAACCACAGGGCATAGAACCACTAACGGTTGTCTCTCATCTCACAACACGTTTGTCACGTTGCACATCGGCACTTACCAGGTTTTGTAGAAAACGGTAGACCGTACGATACTGTCTTTCTGAACACAGAGAGCAGTATAGCACACCGAAGCAATCGGGGTACCCATCCCGACTTACACCGGTAGAAAAGAATGAGCTGCATCGCATCCGGATAAGATCCTCCGTAGCAGAGCGCGTGGCTATGCCCGTGCCGTACTAAACACTACTGATTGCCAGTCATTCGTCATCTCGCAAGTGGCTGCCGGAACACCGTGCTCAACTGATTTGAAAGGGGATGTTTTGCTTTTGTTCCATCTAATAACTCTACAATCGGTATTGCGGTAATTTTTTGTCACTTGCTTCTTCAAATCACACATCAATCGAAGGCGTACGTCTCGCTGTGCGGATGGCCAGACAGGGCTCGGTAGGTTTTTTTATGCCGGCCGCATAGCGTATGCTACCGAGCAAAGTGGCCACCTTATCTGGGAAGCGTTTGATTGTTGATTGTAGCATTAATCGGGTGGCACGCGTTTTTCGATTTGAGCGGGACTCTTCACTCGCGTGCCATGTTTATACTTCTTTTTTCACAAGGCGTCTCATTGCTCGTCCGATTGTCATGCACCGTGGCGCGGTCATATCGACGAGATTGAGCATTAGTCTAGAGTTGCAACTGCAGCATAGTGCAAGGTTATACAACGCGGTGCCAAATGTGTTTTATGTGCATCAAAAGTGTTACGACTTTGTTCGATCATCTAGTGGTGAGCGTTACTATAACTTTTTACCAAGTTTGTCACGTAACGAAGAAGATGCGATTCTTCTAGTGTGAGCTAATCAGTGATTATAGCATGGAAAAACGCTCACAGTAGCCAAGAGTTGAGAAAAAAGTTTAGTTGTTCATATAGATTAAATGTTTTTTGTAGAAACATTTGAGTAATGCCAATCTAATCTTTGATTAATGATGGTGGTTTCATGGCATCTTTGAGCAACAAAAACTGTTGATACAATTATATACAATTCAAATAAGCAATAAGGAAATAAAAATGTTGACCGCAATATGCGCCTGATAAATCATGAAGCAATGTGTGTTTGTGCGTTCTTGTGGTTACAGCTTTACGGTGCCTTCATTTTTGTGGTTAGTGAAACCGCATTGATCCACAGTCAAAGGTTGTTCTTGCTCAATCCATTCATGAGGCCGGCATATGGAAATTGTGAACATTTTACCGAAAACTTTTCTTCCATGAAGTTAGGACGTTCTGCTTGAAGCATTTTAAACCATTGAAGCCAAACGATAAGCCCATCCTTCAAATGTGCGGTTTCTGGTGTAGAAGAAGAACCCCCTATCGAAAATCAAGGAATATTTAATCGAATACAAATTTACTTAATACATTTCGTTTGCTGATGTTTGTCAGTTCAGTCAAAATATGAGCGGAGGAATTGTTGCGATTGGTCCAAATTGTCAGCGAAAGTGACTTATCCTTGTTCACTAATTATAACTGTGCGCCTTGTGTTGCAATTATAATAGAAAGCTTATTCATATTCGCAATCATAATAGAGGAATCATAATCGCAATCATAATGGAGAGCTTATTGGATGACTGGATTGGATTGGGCACAACTGGTGGAGCTACTCAAGAATAATGATGGTAAGACTCAAGAAAAAAAAATGTAAATAAAAGAAAATCAATTATATGCTGCAATACACTTATCATGAATTTGCATGAATTGTTTAATCGTTTGTCGAAGACACTACTTAGAGGCCACGGACCATCTTCAGTTTATTTTAGTAAATTCATGCGCTTACTCATGGATGCTTTCAAGTAAACTTACATGGTTGCTTTCAAGTAATATTCATCAAAAAGGAACCCGAGCTGCTCATTATGGCCAATGAACAGCAGTGTTCAGTTAGTTTTAAACATTTTTTAAAACATAGGAAAAAAGCTTAAGTACTCTTTAATTGAATAATTGCTCCCATCATTTCCAGTTGAAACAATCGCAATTTAACGTTACAATAAATGCAAACGGCAAATTGTTCAAATCAAGTAAGGTGTGAAAATTTCGCTAAAAGTCAATGCAACAGCACCATTATGTGGGAACGAACGTTTGCAACTCAACATATGGTTAGCCCATTATCATGTGAGTTGGTCGGTTTTTTTGGTTACTCAGACCTTCCGGTTGCCGCTGCATCTTATCAGCTCTCTTCGTGGTAGTTGTATGTGGTTGTTCCACTCTCATTTTCAGCTGTTCGTTCTCTTGATTCACTTTCAGAGTGCTCTTAGGATGCATAAACACCTGCGTTAAATGCGCGTTGTGGGAAATATATTTCAAAGAGAAGCCTTTAGCACAATTGGTACTTGTCTTCTGAGCAATATAGCGGTGTGAAGGAGCAGTGCAGTGCTTCATTCTGTTCTTCTTCCATCTGTTTGCCTTTTCCTGACGTATTCAATTGTATTGATGGCAAGATCGGTTTGCCAAGCCTCCCAACGTACGGTTTCTTTTCCACCTTCGATGGACGAAAAGACGCGAAGCATTATAGAGCGGTTGATGGCTAAGGTGGACAAATTGCAGCAAAAGTTCGTTGATTTACGAAACCAGCTGCAGGAACATCGTTAAGAGGAGCTAAAAATTCGTGAAAATCACGACAAAACGATGGCAGGTATCATGATGACGATGCAACTGCAACTGGAAGCGCTTTTTACTGGGGTTGCGTTTAGTCCATAAATTTATCCGAAAATAGTCTGCTGGCTTCTAAACATATACGCTGTATGTAGCATCTTACCATACACGCTATCGTTTTTACAAATCATACCGAGGCAACTCTTTCAGCAGCCTCCGTAGCGAGGACCATAATGAATCACTCGACTCACAGTGGGTGTTGCCGGGAGAAACATTAGAAACGTTTGTGCTAAACATAGCCATAATACCACGATATTTTGAAGGCGGGATAGGGGGAGCGAAAGTGAAAGAGGAATAGAGAGAAATACAACGAGAGCGAAAATAAAGAATGGGAAAATATGCTATTTTTGCACAAACAAAATTAGCATGAATAATATCCGACGTGTTCGCATGCATTTGAAGGTTTTTGCAATAGGCGATATCCTGGAAAGAATGTGCGTCATGCGCCTCACAACCTTTATGTCTGGGAAAGCTCCAACGAACGATTGGGTTTTTTTGCGTCCAAGATAACGAGTGCACGTGAAGAGAGTGTAAAGGACGCTTTTCAGATGCTTACTAAACAACACATTATTAAACGTGAAATTTGTCCAGCAGCTTTGTATTTTCAGGTATCTAGTTATTTTTCGACAATTCAAGGCACGCATGCAAGGTGAAAAAAAGGGAAAATAACTTGAAAACTTAAAAAAAGAAAAAAGAGAGGCTTACTCATCTACTTGTTTTCATTCTAAATCATTATAATTTTTAAAAAACATAATAAAAAGTAATTAAAATAGTTGCGTCGTTGTCGTCTCTCAGTTATAAATAAGTCGAATTGTAATCTCTGGGATTGAAAACAACTTCTACGCTTCTCCGTTCCGCACAGAGAATTATGTTGTCGACAGGAAAACATCTGTTTGAACATTCAGATCACAACTATCTCATGCGCTGGAAAATTTATCGTTTAATCGCTTTAATGCTTGACGAACGCTTCAAACTTCAGCGCTTGTAGCTTCGTTCCACCAAGTTGATTCTCTGGCCAAGTGCATGTTCGAAGTGTGGACGAAGGATATTGAAGCATACTTATGCAAATAGAAACCATCGTAAATGCTCTCGAGTTGAGTACATGATTAATGGTGTTGAACTAACTAGCTACTACGATCCACATGTTTTGGTTACGCATTAGCACTAATCATGAGCCACATAAAGTGACGAACCTCTAATGAACTCGTCGGTTAATCGGTTCCCTATCACCGATCATCGAGCTCTTAGAGTGGCAAACACCGGTAAAGCAGATCAACATAGCATGATAGACTTAAAATCTCGTAGAGAAATTGTCACTGCTGCGAACAACATGTTGAGGCTTATTATACAGCTCTTGGTGTTCTTCAACAGTTGGTGACGTTCTTAAAAAAAAAAGTTAGCAAACAAGTTGTTGGACTGTTGAAAGTATTGTAAAAATAATGATTGATGTACAGCAGAATTTAGTTTATAGAACCTAACAATCAAGTATAAATACTTACCATTCCTTAATTCAACTTCGTTTTCGGAAGATATTCGAACTGAAACACAACCCATGCAGTCGGCTGTTCGTTCAAGTCAAGTAAGATTTTCCTGTATATGAATAATACTTTGCCTTTGCCAGCTTGCCTTATTTCCTCAATTCCCCTCGCTGTCCCGCTATTTTCACCCCTGGTGCGCATAACACGCGCATCATGACAGACCGTACCTCGACCGTTGTTGCCGTTGCGATATAACAAACATTTTCACTATCTACTCGCTACCACCACTTCCTGTCGATTTTTGTTGGACATCGGGAGAAAGAGTGCGTTTGTAGAGGAGGAGGAGGAGGAGGAGGTGGAGGGAGAAGAGCAAAAGACGTGTGTAAAACAGAGTGCGCCATAGCCACACATTCTGCATCGTTGTTGCTACTGGCAAAGGACAGGACGAAGGACCAACAGACCAACTGCACATTGACACAGTCAAATGAATATATTCTAGTATTTCCCTTAAATGCAGTTGGATGAAAATACTGTTTCACTTTTATTTTCCTCCTATTCCTCTCCTTTATATTAACTTTTTCTACCGTTCGACCTTAGCAAAATAATAGATTCTCTCTACATTGTGCTCATCCCAGCATCTTGGCCTCTTGGCGGACAGCACATGGCTGCTGCTGCTGCTGTGGTTTGATTGTTTTTTTTTTCTCTGTATTTATATCATAATTACAAGTGTAATTCACATTCTGTTTCACCGATGCGTGAACGTTCGTCTGCTACATAAGTGGCGTGCCACCAGCCACTCGCCCGTGACTGTGAGCAGCGCAACAACGACAATCATCACGCTTGGACCGGCCTGGTGGTCAGCACCGCTCCTCGACTGCTTACCGCCATCATCCAGCTGACTGCGGTTAGCGTGCTGCATGGCAGCCGGTTTCTTATCTGTTGGAAATAGAGGAACCAGTGTTAGTGCCAGGCGACAAGCTTGCGTGCTGGAGGACAAGGAGAACGCCTTACCTTGCAGCACGTGCACTGTGATGCTGGCCGGACGGGCATTCGAAGGGGCGCAGGTGTAATTGCCGGCGTGCTTGAAGTGAACCTTCCGGATCGTCAGCACACTCGGGGCCGGTGACAGGATGTGCGAGTACAGCAGCGGACTGGTGTAGTTCGCTGGCCACGCACCCCGTGGAAAATGGTGATGCTGATGGTGATGCTGATGCTGGTGTTGATGGTGATGATGGATGTGATGTGGCCGTTGATGCTGATGATGATTATGAGGACGCAACTGGGCGTCCGTGGCATCGGACGAGGAGGAATCGGTTACGGGCACTTCGACCGGATCTTGAAGCTCGAACGAATCCACCAGGTCCGCCATTCCACGGGACTCCAGATGTTGGTAGGAGTGAGCCGAGAAGGCGGCAGCGGCCAGTGATGCGAGCAGCAGCGAAGACGATGCTGATGCCGATGAGGAAGGGATCCGTTGGTCCAGCTTTAACGAACGTTGCAGTTCGTCCTCGTCGTCCGCCAGACTAAAGTCGGCCCCCTGGTCCTCGTCTTCTTCGGCCGAGTGTGGTAGCGCATCGTGGCCGTGCACTGGATGGGGCAGGTAATGTTGTAGATGGTGGTGATGGCCACCGGTAACCGATGGTTGGAAGGGTGTGACCGAAAATCCGTTCAGCTGATCGAAGTTCACCATATCTTGTTCGTGGTACCTACGTGGTGGTGGAAGAGCAAATGGAATGGAAGTTGAAGAAAAGGAACAATTGAGATAGTAGTTGTAGTAATGGTCATCGAGCATATGCAAAAGACATCATTATCAATCTCTCTTTTGGGCCGAGGACGGGGTAAAAATCATTGCCCTCACCAGTATCAGTACATGATGACGAACGTTTGCAACTCAACTTGCGATAAGTTTATTATCGAGAAAGTTGGTCGGTTTTTTTTTCGGTCAGTCCGTGTCCGTCCAGCGTCTCCAGCATCTTATCAGCTCTCTTCGTGGTGGTGGTTGTTCTACGCAAATTCTCGGCTGTTTGTTCGTTTATATCGCTTCGAAAGGAGAGTCGAAGATGAATCAACTGCTCCATCAAATGTGCGTGGTGGGAACGGAAACATTTCGGCAAAAAATGGTTCAGAAAAACCAGTTTGCATTCAACTTTCGAGTAAGATAGTGGCGTGAAGCCGTTGTACAGCGTTACAATTCCCCCCCCCCCCCCCCCCCCCCGGACAATGAAGCCATCCGTTGGGCTTCTGGTAACGTGTTCAATTGTGTTGGTGGGAAGATCAGTTTGCCAAGCCTCCCAGAGTACGTTTCCATTTCCACCTTCGACGGATCAAAAGACGCGAAGCATTATAGAGCGATTGGTGACTAAGGTGGATAATTTGCAGCAAAAGTTCGTTGATTTACGAAACCAGCTGCAGGAACATCGTCAAGAGGTGACTAAAATTCGTGAAAATCACGACAAAACTCTGGTCGGTATCTTGATTACGTTGCATCGACTCGATGAGCGGCTAGGAAATGATTTCGGGTCCTTCAGTGTAAGCTTTGGATTGTTACAAAATCGGACTTTGGAGATCCTGTCCCAGCAAACGGAGTGTGCCAACCATGAGCTATTCCGAGAAAAAGTGTTCAAATACCTTCCGCAACAGAACGAGCGTACATTCCAAAAACAACCTAGTGCTACGGCTCAATCACGATTGAAGAATAAACCACCATCACAGCAAAGTGAAGATAGTGTCACTAGTTCAACACGACTTCCAGAAGTTCCTGCAGATAAAACAACAGCAACACCTTTGCTGGAAGAAGGTACAACAGTTAGAACACCGATAGCGCAATTTAACGGGACCGGAACAATACCATTGGAGCATGATAGTGAAAAACCCTCAATACAACAGATTGAGATTAGTGTGACAAGTGCATCGAGACTTTCGGAAGACAATTCAGAAACAACAGCCTCGCAGCAAGAAAGTGGCATTCCTACAACTGATCGCATACCAACAGAAGAAGTAAATGGCATAGGATCAATACCAGCGGAACAAAATAGTGAAGAACCACCATCACAACAGATTGAGACACAAACACAACCAGTTCCAATCGATAGTGTTACAAGTTCATCACAACTTCCGGAAGATCCTTCAGGAACGACAACTTTGCAGCATATCATCATTCCAGAACTCATTCCAGAATTCGAAGGATCAGGCTGGGACGTATCGATCGCAAATTGCAAAGATAAGCCATCAAAGACCTCAGGACCGTATCTCATCCGTTGCATCAAGGAGTGTCTCCTATTCACTGGGTACTGCGAACAACAAGCGTTTGGCGGTGGATGGCTTGTTGTGCAGCATCGATTTGATGGATCGTTGGATTTTCAGCGTAGCTGGACCGAGTACCGCGACGGCTTCGGTGACATCAATAAAGAGTTCTGGATCAGCCTGGAGAAGCTGCACCAGCTGACCTCGACGCAACCAAGTGAGTTGGTGGTCGAGATTAAGGACTTTCAGGGTCGCTATGCCTATGCCCGGTATGATGCATTCGAAATCGGAGATGAAGGCGAGCAGTATGGTCTTAAAACCCTGAGACAGTGCAACGGTACGGCTGGTGACTCGATGGCGTACCATCGGGGAATGAAGTTCTCTACGCTGGATCGAGACAATGATGAGAGCGACGAAAACTGCGCCCAAAAGTATGGAGGTGCTTGGTGGTATAAGGGTTGTTACGATGCGCATTTGAACGGACGGTACATGAATGCACGCAAAGCGAGCGCCATGGGTTGGTATCGATTTAAAAACTCCAATCAAGGACTGAGCTATTCTCGTATGATGATTCGACCGTTGGAATATGAATCCGCGGTTGACGGATTGTATGATCACGCAATGAGTAACAAAAAGACAAAATAAAACGATTTTTTCGAACAAATATCATCGTCTGATTGAACATGGGGACTTACCAGAACACAAATGTGGGATTCTCTGTGGCACGTTGTAATTTACACTCCAATCGCAGCGTAGAACCCTCGTCGATGTGAAGGTCCGGTGCTCCTACGATTTCGGCTTCAGCTTCTGTAAATGCAGAATGCGCATGCAATTGTATCACAAACGGGTTAATGAAAGAAATATTTGGATGGATCACCACAAGGTGATACGTTATAGAGCGAAAGAAAATTGTTGGTCACGTGTTGTATTTCGTTTTATGTTACTTTATGAAATCGATCGTTAAATATCTTCTTTGCCGATATGCTGCTGATTGATAGTATGATTGGAGGCAGAATGTGAACTGTGGTGAACTTCAGCCTGATCGCTGTTTGAGGCAACATTAATTGTGTAATCAGGATGGTTTTGAGCGTCCTTAGAAGAGTTAATTAGTTAACAAAAAATGCAGGTAACTTATTATTCGAGAATTCAAAGCTACAAAAATATTTAAAATAACTCAGAAGCAACGGAAATTGGAAGAAGATTATTCGGGGTTTTTTTTTCTAAACATAACAATTAACAAACTAAATCAACAATAAATCAAAGTGACTACAACCATCCGCGCTCACCATCCCCTAGTTATTCCCATAAATGAATCGATTTTTATACGAATTGAGACTGAAACTAAATTCTTTGCTTCCCCGTTTCACACAGCAAATTATGTTGCCGACAGGAAAACATCTGTTTGAACATTCATACCCACTACAGAGCCCTCTCATGCGCTGGCAAATTACCGTTTAATCGCTTTAATGCTTCATCCGCTTGACGCATCTCTCATCACTTGTACCTTCGCTCCATTCTCATCGACTACAGTTTCATTTGCTGAAGCCAGCATCTTCCCCATACACCCATTGAATAGCAAGATGCTAGCGCCGATCGCACTGCTCATCAGAATGGGGCCGTGCAATCGGGATGGATATGGTATGGTGTCCGTAATGAAATCCGTCGTGCACGCAAGCTCGCTCGTCATACCTCTTGCATCTTGAACGATATGCGAACAGGCACTGGGGATGAAAATCAATTTCGTTCGATCGCGCAGCAGTATACCGGAAGGAAGCAAAAGGAGAAGGAATGAAGGCTGCGCGGCTGGCATTGGCGTATGTTAAAAATGAAGCTACAGATTATTCCATCGCTTTGCTTCAATCCGATCCACACGGGCCGTGTGTTTCCAGAAACCGACGGTCTTTCCATTGCGTCCCTAACCCGAGCTTCCATGTTTTCAAAACGACTGCCGGTGTGGTGGGATTTGTGTCGCCGGTGGAATCTTTCATGAGCTTCACGTGCCTCCCCACCCGGCACACAGGGAATACATTTTCGCTTCCACGTGCACGCGCATGGGAAGGAAAATGGCGGAACAAAAGGGAAACAAGGAACGGATTTTTATTGGAAAATTATTTTCATCCTCTGTAGGATCGATTCCCGGAACGGTCCTTGCCGGCGTTGTCAGTCTCGTGTTTGGTTTCGCTATTTCGCTACGTACGCCGCTCATTCGGTAGCGAGCGTCTTGCTGTACTCGTGCAAGCAATAGGGATAAGCATCGGTATCCGAACACACATACAGAGCACACACATACGTACTTACCTACTACTTTAAGCTCGACAAACACCGACTGCACGGGATGAACGGATAGCTGACACTCGTAGATGCCTTCGTCCTCGGCGCGCACCGATTTAATCCGGAGCGCCCAGAGGCCCCAGTGGCGCAAATGTGCCACCATGAACCGCTCATCGCTGCTGTACGTCGACAGCCCGACCGTCAGTAGCTGAAAGTCCTGGCGACGGATCCACGATACCTGTGCGGGTGGTGACAGGAGAGTGTGGGAGGAAGAGAAAAACAGAAACGGAACGGAAAATAGAACGGAGTTAGTCCAGGGCGCGGGATTGGTCAACCGCGGCAATGCGATGTGTGTCTGTTTGCTCTGCCAGTCCAGTCTTTCGTCTATCATTCGAATGCCACGTGTACGCGGCTTGGAAGGATGGACCACGGTTTGTGTTTCTACTTTCGCATTTATCGATGCCTTCCGCATGAAACGGATGCTTCTCGATGGCTGTCCTGTGGTTATCTTGGATTTCGTTTTTAGGTAGTAAGTATGATCAATATGCTTTTCGAGTATGATTTGAAAACCAGAAAAGAGTCCTCTCGGAAATGCACATTCATTAGAAGTTGTACACATGTTTCCTATTTCATAAAGGCTAGCATAAGGTTCTTAATTCAAGGGAAACAGATCTCCTGTTTGTTCATTCAAAAGTACGACACGATAGTTTTTGTTTTTAACCTAACAGCCAAGTCAGGTCTGCAACTAAACTTACAGCCTTTTTCTTAAACATAACAAAATTTAACACATTGAAAAGTAATTGTTATATCGCTCAAAACTTGCAACAGTAAATTTCTTATTGCAACAACAGCAGTCATTTAAAACACTAATATCGTAGAAGAAGGTTAATAGCATTTGATGCTTTCCTTATGCCAGCACAGCAAAGGATAAATTATGTTTCATGTTAATCAATATAATATGCTCTAGAGGATATGCTTATGCATTTTGGCTGACATGGGGCGTTGTTTGATTAGAAACATGCTTAGTAGTATTTTAGCAGAAAAAAAGTCAACAGAAAACATTTTTGAGAAAAATGTAGAACGCACTGTAGGAGAAAAATGTAGGACTTTGAACAAAGGAACTGATGAAAAAGAATCCTTCCTACTGAGTAAAACTAAACTATGCAAAATAAAAACAAAAATTAATAAGAGGTATTTCAGTGGCTCCGAAAATCATCATAATGGAGATTGCTGAAGGATTTTGCAAAACAAAAAAAAAACAATAACAGATGCCATACTTATACTTTTAGAAGTTCTTTCTATCTTTTGTGTTGCATATGTCTCAACAAGGTTTTGTTAAATGTTTGTATATTTATTTTGTGTCCGCAATTGTTTCCATATCAAAGCCGCATTGTGTTCAGCGCAAACTTGTGTTGCCAGGACGTCTAAACGGTCTTCAACCGCCGTTATCTAAAATCAATTTGTGCTCAAATGTGTTCGTAATATCCCATTGCTGGCGAACATATTGTTGATTTACGAAGGGTTTAAACACAATGCGAGCACGTATGCGGTGCGGTTGGCCAACCCAAAACGAACCCCACATCAAGCACCGCAAGGTCAAGTGTGTTCGACTCTTCGCTTCCTTCTATCTTCACCCCGCAGGATACACGCCTTTCGCGTCCGGGAAAAAGCGCTTAACGACACACAGATATACACTTACCGTGGCCACTGTTTGGCTGATGACGCTGCACGGTAGTAACGCCGTGCCGCCCCGTTGTGCGGTGACTTTCGTGTTGTTGGCGGTGGTGAAGAGCTTGTTCGGCCCGGACGCCGACGCCGCCGCCGGCGGAAACGCGGCCATCGATGGTGGCGGTACGCCGAATGACGATCCGGTCGCCGGATGTGGATGCGGATGCGGCGATGGCGGCGGCGACGGCTGATAGCTGCCACTAGTTGGCTGATGTCCCAGCCCCAGCACCGCACGTTGCGCGATCTCCGCTGATGAGGTGAGGTGAGGTCCGAATGGTCCGCCATAAAACGAGAAGCGAAAGCGAGAAACGTCAGTGAGCAACAGTCGCGACCCCCAAACTCACCCCCGGAAACGATAACAGGAGTCTGGAGGTGGTGGTGGGCGGGTGAGATCCGATAGAGAGGACAAAAAAACACGCTGCCATCGATGGCGAATTGTGTTTGGAGGTGGGGGTGTGTTGGAAAAACGGATAGGGGATGAGGGATGATAAGGGTGTCCGAGGGAAGGAGGGGGGCGTAAAATTAATGTACTACATTTCCGCGTACGTTCCGTTCACACGACCGAAAAGGACACGAATGTGCGTTTCTGAAAAATAAACATCCTTCGGCCCCACTTCCGCCTGCCACCCTCGCACCCCTCGCCCTTCCGATGGTAGACCGACGTCGATGATTGATTGTGTTGCCCACCACCACCGGAGCTGGTATTAATTTATTTCGTGTATTTATCGTCGGCGTCGTCGTCGTTGTGGTTGTTTTTCTCTTCTTTCATCCTACTTCTGCTTCACGTCAGTCACCTCGTACTCCACAGGAGGCTAAGGAGTGCTTGACACAATGTCCCGGAATGCTATTTGTTCCTAAGCTTTAACTGGCGTGCTATGAAACGGCCACAAACGGTTCGCACGACAGGGGCACTAGTAGCAGCAGCAGCAGCAGCAGCAGCAGCAGCAGCAGCAACTGATTCTTCTACTGTTGCCGGAAAGTAGGTTAGGGTATTGTTATCACTAAGCCTACTGAACGCCTTCCTCTCTGGTCCGCCTCGCAAAAAAGCATATGAATGCCATATCAGCAACATTTTCGGTTGAACACACGCATACACAAGAAACCCGAATGTTGGCTCGTAAGTGCGCTGTTTTGCGGTTGACAATGCCGAAGACTCGACTTTATGATGCTTCATCTCCGAAGGCGCCTAAACTGAAAACCATCGCTCTCCCTCTCTCTGTCATCAACATTCGTCACCGAAGGGCCGTGGTTAGCCAGAAAAAAGGTGGTCAACGCTTGAGTCGAGCCACCGCCAACGATCCAAGAAAATGGACGATTGTTATGATGTCAAGGATTGCAAAGGAGAAAACGTCCGATGGACGGGATGCTTTGTGCCCTTCCTCCTCCTTCTTCTTCTCGGATGGATGTCGTTGTTGTTGTGCCGATTTTCCGTTTCGTCATTTTTCGTGAAATGAAGGGCGAACGTATTATTCGTTCGACGGGTCGGTAAGTGGTCGGTGGCGAACCACAATTCCACATCAACCGATGCTCTGGCCAGGGGGGGTGTGGTTTTGCTGGGGGTGAGTTTATGTCAACGGTTTTAGTTTCTTTTTGCTGCTCGGTTTTTTTTTCTCTGTTACTTCGATCGATTTGAGGAATGCGGACGGTTGGCGGCCACGGGTTGGGTGGTTTTACATTTGGTGGATTGTTCTGCTTAATGGATTCCCTTTCGGCTCCCTCTTTTTTACGATGTTGATGTATGATGAATGAATGGTGGATGGGTTTTGCAGTTTAGTTTTTGCTAAAAATATTTTGTTTGAAGTCAGCACAACAGCTAGAGTGCGAACGGATGATGGACTGGCTTAAAGGCTGGAGCTTATGCTGTCGTTGGCGCCGCCGAAGAGACAAAGAGAGAGAGAGAGATAATGCCAGCAGTTGAAGTTTGTTTTTGGAGGCGTAAAGCCGTATCTTTTCAGATACGTTCGCACTTTCTCGCAAACACCGATACCATTAGCCAAAGTTAATGGATTTTGATTTGAAATGAACGGCTGGCCGCCATCGTTGAATTATGATTTATCACGCCAGACGAACGGGCGTGAGCTGTGCGGTGGCCAATGACAACGCCTTCAGTGATTTATTGAACGTCGTTGTGGGCGCACATTCCTTCGGTAGCATAAATCATGGAACGCACAGACACACCTGAAGCTTGATTTCAAGAATGTCTTGAGTCAGATCAGAACTCATCTTGTTCGATTACCTTTAAAATGGGACTTCAGTGAAGTTGCTATCGTGTTAGGTTGTACAGCCAGCAGAGTAGCCAAAAGTTAAGCCAAAAAGTGTATTTAAGAAAGTTGATATCGTACTGGAGCAGGGTTCAAGTTGAAAGAAATACTCTGTCTGATTAAAGATGCTCTTATCCAGCGGGGTTGAAAATTTGATTGAAAGATCTGTGAAAAATGAATTACGCTCAAGCCGTCCACATACAAGTTACCACACAAACCCCTGATCAATACAACCCACAACGCTAACCAACCTGCGGGTACGTTAGCCTACACCGTTACGGTAACAGCAGCAGCGAGAGCACCAAAAACAGCAACGACGACAGCAGCAACAGCCTCCAGCACCAATCGTTCAAAACTATTGTCAAATGTACATTTGTAGACAAATAGCCTATGATATGGTTAGTGCTATACTAGCTTCCGTTCAATAATGACGAACCAAAAAGCATAATTTACATCAGTATGCCGAAAATGTTAATTCATCTAAATGTATTCTTTTGTATTGTTTTCACTTCAAAGTAGTTAATTAATCGTCTTTTGTCTCCATTCCAGCGGTGTATTTGTGTTCTTCTAATTGAAAGGACATCTTTTGGGTCTCATTTATTGGCTTTATCCTCAAATATAATGAAGTTATGCACCTAAGAAGCACCTTACAAATTATCTTGCTTGACTACTTCTAACATAACATTTTTTCATGTCGGTCTTTTTGGAAAAAGTAAAACCAAATAAAGAAGAATATATTAATTTAACCTGAATGATATGATATTTTAATTTTTAGACTTAGGTTTTCCATGAAAAATAATTGAATACGTTGATTACTAGGAGAAGTGGATAAACTTTTTTTTGCATACTGTATGCACTGAACATGAATTCTGATTCAGGTGAAAGATACTTAGTTATGAAAGTTACTATTGTGGCCTGCATCTTTAAAGAACAGTTAAGATTGTTTTACATTTCAAATCGATCGTTTACTTGACCATCTCTGTCGGAAATTCGCTGGAAATTTGCTACACAAATTCCTGTCGACTTCTCGTCCATATAAGCTCTCTATCATTTACGTTTTAAGCCTACTGTCAGGCTCTTATATGAAAGGTAATATAACTATTTGTGAACTTAAGTGTCGTTTTTTGCTGATTATTTTTAAAGCTGCAGTTGGCCGCGAACTAAGCTTGCAGCTTCAAGAGTCCTCGATCTAACTCTAGGAGTATCGCCTGATCCCTTTAAAGCCCTTTCGCTGGCGATACCAAAACAAACACCAGCACAGTGTACCGAAGTGCTTCAAGGAACCCCAAAAGGGAAACAACATGCCATCCGCAGGACGAACGCAACCAACGCAAACTGGATTCTCCGATGCGCTCATGAAGCTAATGAAGCTCAACACGGGCGCACATCCTCGATGACAAAACCAGATGAGATACCGGCATGGATGGGGGTTTTACTCGGAACAGAAACATTTCGCAACGGAACGCAACGCATCGCGTGTGGTACCTTCCAGCGCACATGGACAAACTTGGATTGCAAAACCATCCCTCACGACGTTGGGCTAATTCGTCGTGTTGTGTACGCACGGAACTACACCCTCGTCTTCTACCTCGCCCAATCGAGGATTCGAGACGAGCTGATGCTGCTGCGGCTGCGGCTGCGGCTGCGATGCTAATGTACCGAGTTCTGATCTGTTCTGGCAGCTGCCAGCGGCCTGTGCCGTGCCGGTATTTGATGTGAGGCACACTTGTGCCGCAGGATAATGATGTCAGATGCACGATGCGAAACCAGACCATCACCCGAAGAACACGCACACACATATGGCAATGGCAGTGAGGGAACTCAATCCATTAACAAGCGCTCTCAAAAATCCACCACCAGAACGAACCGGCATATAACGCTAATGCTGATGGTTTATGACGATGATGGTGATGGTGTTGATGATGATGATGATGATGATGATGGTTGTAATAAAACAAAAGCGATGGCGGTGGTGCCGCAACCGAACTCACCGGTGTGTGGTGCTCCCATTACGATACTAAAGATGAATATCACAGCCAGAAGTGGATGCCCTTGATTGTAGCGGCACCGGTACCAGCAGCAGCAGCGGCAGAGATAACGCAGATCGATCCCGGTGGCCGCAGTCCCTGCCATGACGATGCCTCGACGAGGTGCTAGCACTCCAGGGTGACCGGGATACCAGATCCCGGCTATGCTGTCGCTACTGGAAGAGAAAATGCAAAGAGCCCGCGTTGCCGCTCTCGAACACGATTTCGCACACCAACGGTTCGGTTCTAACACTCGCGTTTTGCTTTTTTTTCGGACACTTTTGGTTCCTTTTCCGGTGGAGAGCAGTACCTCTTCTCCCGGCTGTGTGCCCCCCTTTTTTTGGACACTCTTTTTTTTCCTTAACTGTTGGCGCTTTATGCACTCGGCAGCACTGGCGGCGAAGGTGATCGGTTGCAACCTGTTGCCAGCACGTAGCACGCTGGAACTGGCGGCGTGGTACTGGCCAATATCGTACGCTCCCTTCGGTAGTGCGACGCGTTCCGGTTGGCCGCGTGATGGCTCATCGCTCCTCGTCGGCCACCCACTGCCCACACCAGCATCGTTGCTGACTAAGGATTTGTCCAATGCTTCAGTGTTTTGCTTTTCGGGGTAAAACCGGGCGCACACACGACGCACACACAATCACACAGACACTTCACTGCATTTCGCCTGTCAGCCAGCGGGAGTCGTCGTCGTTGCGTCGCCTTCTCACGGCAAGTGTCAGTCTCGAACACGTTTGCACCTCACTTTCACACGTTACACACGACCAACTGTGGCACAGTGCAGTGAGCAGAGAGCTAAATGGGGGTTAATGCAGAACGCTTTTCCGAATTAAAAAAGAAGCAAAAAAAAACAGGGTTGGAAGGATGGAAATGATTGCACAGAAGCATATTCAAAGGGCACAAACTCAGGCGCACAAACACCTGGGGATGCACTCTCCTGTCTGTCTTGAATGCTGCATTCGTTTTGTTTCAATTCAATCCACGAACAGCGGTGCTCGGAAGGCAACGGATACCAAACGGCATGCCTGCCATGCACCGTGCTTGGTGTCGCTCGGTTAAGACCGGCACCATCAGCCGGTAGCAGCAGCATCATCATCAGCATCAGCGACGCCTTCTTTTCGGTGGTTATCGTGTCTCGCAGGTTCACTTTTCAGAATTTATGTTTCTTCACCACCCACCAACATCACCTGCACCACCACCTCCTCTATGATGTAGTGCAATTTCCCAGCATTTCGTACGTTTCAGGAAGTTTGTGTTGTTTTTTTTTTGTTCCCGGTTTGTTTGCAGCATCAGTATGCACCAGTAGCACTGAACACCGGGCTAGATGGCTTTGGGAGTCGACACCGAAGCAGTGATGAAGCGGGTTCCAGGTCGAGGAGCTGGCTCTAGAGAGGAGATGGGGAAGAAAGAAAAAAGAACAGAAATGAAACCTTTGCAACACACCCCGCAGGTGCTGTTGACACCTCGAGGACGGTAATGATATGGTGTTTAGCGTGTGATAGTGGCATTTAGATTGCTTCATTTTGGATCTGCCGTCACTCGGATGACTCTGGTTTAAGGGGATGATGGAGACGCATGGTGTTTGGTGGAGACGCATGGTGTGTGGTGTTTTCGCAGGTGTTTTGTTGGTGGTTTGGAGCTTTTTTGGAATGGATTTTACTACTCTGGCATTGGGAGGGTAACCAGGGGTTTAAAGGGATATTTTTTGAGTGCCAGTCATTGACTGGTGATGATGGTAATGTTGGAAAATTCCAATTTTTCAAAGGGAAGTTTCGATGGATGGGTCGTTGTTTGGAAGAGAAAGAGGTGTTTTGGCCTGGTAGACGTTATCGCTGGTCACAAAATCAGTGTGTGTTCGTTGTTAAAGAGAAAACTCATTTTGAAGCATCACCAAGTGATGCTTCTTTGAACTTATTCCAACCAACGGCTCCACCAACTCTACCAACAGATGCCACAACTTTTACTATGGCGTACTTTTCATGAGTCATTGAAGATGCGATGATCCTTGAAGGCGATTTTTTAGTCTCTTGAGAAAATGAATCTTGTTAAAATGTTTGGTCTCTTGCTAAAATGATCCCGCTTTGGGGCTATAAAATCAATATTTAGATTTTATTAGCGCGTTGACTCAAATACAGGTATCTTTCTCTCGAAGACGCACCGTAAATGCTAGGTTATGATCAGCCTCATAATGCTTGAGACTGACCATTGCTAAGAGCTTTAGCAATCATGCAGAGAAGAAAGATTCAAAATTTGCGAAAAAAAAGAATAAAACGAATAATAAAGATTTGGTTGTAATGCTTTTTTAGCAGATGATGTTTTTTAGCTTTAGCCTGTGTTTAAGCTACTTTCGACAATAAAATACTCCAATCTATAGATCTTTGTGTGGCTCATTCGTCCGTTACTGTTGAGTACATCCATTCGCAGAGCGTATGACTTAGCCTGCCCGCGTTTTTCCACGAATTCCTACGCCAGAGATCGCCCCGCGGACTGACTGTTTATCAATATATTCATCGTGTCAAACATGATGTTTGGAAGCTGTCACGTGCAGTGGTCGTGGTCGTTATGCGTCGACACATGATTGACGAGCTGGAGCCATGTATTTGTTTACGTTTGCCATTGATTGGCCCCCGAGGCTCGTTGTTGAAGTGCCCGGAAAGCGAAAGCTAAGGATTGGACAGTGAAGGTTAGGTAAGGTCGCCTTCGTCCCCGTCGTCGTCGTTGGTCGTTTCACGTATTTCATTTCCGAAATAAATCCCTCGGCATCCTTCGACAAGGGCCCTACCCCCGCAAAAAGCTAGAGGCAAAAATGGTACAGGGGCACCATATTGGCACTCGGACAGGTAGAACATGTAGACAAATGGGAAGGACAAATAGAAATAAAGGTAAAGGAACAGAAATCAGGCCTGGTTCGAGATGTCAGTGGATTAACTTTGAATATCCTTCTCCGGTCCCGGCGGGTTGTCCCGGTAACGGTCAAGGGAGCTGAGCTTCCGACCGAGCTCCGTTTATTGAATTTTCACCCAACACACTCACTCACCGAGGAACTTGACCCTCAAGAGATCTCCCTCGCAACCCGGCGCGGAGTGAAGATTCCTTGGACTCCCCAAACCGGGAACCTGGCCTACCTTTTCACACCTTTACGTAACCCGATCGGGCCCCGGTTGGCCAGGTTACCATGGTAGGGGTGCGCTGGTGTGCAGATAAGAAATGTGGCACGCAAACGAATAACTTCCGTTTCAAACGGCTTGGCCAACAGAGCAAGGCGGAACGAAGCAGGACGGAGAAAGAAAGTAGGTTTTTGGGGGGTGCGAAACGCAAAGCAAACAATCGCAAACCTCTCCACCCCTCTCCATCTCGCCTGCTCTCGAGCCGGAAACGATATTTTGGCATTAGCCTTAGGGCCTGCAGTGCCCAAGGTCCCAACGTCCGGTGGCCGGTGAGTCATGAGCGTTGGCAAAGGTGAACTGGCTGGGACCAAAAAAAAAAAACGACGAAGAAGAAAGAAAAAATTATGAAAAGCCGGTGGCGGCTGAGGCGAAGAAAGAAAAACCTTTGAACAGCACGTCCCAGGGCCGCTGTCCCTCTCTGTCCGTAAGATTCCCTCCTTGCCGAAGGTACCTGGCACTTGGCACGCCAACCGGACGCCAAGACAGACCGAAAGGCCAGGCCACGGTGGTGGCGCCATTCAATGTTTAATGCTGGCCAAACGCCCGTGTGGCCTATTTGTTGTCCGCCTCGCGGTGCCTCCCGCTCTCGGTCTTCACGGGGGTGATGGTGGTGGTGGTGTTGGTGGAGAGTCCCCGGGAGCTTTCGCAACGAACTGCCGCCGGTTTCGTCGTCGAGAAGGTTTTTACGCCGGACCGGTTCCGGTCCGGTATCAAATTTTCAACCTTTTTGCGACGAGGCGCTTGGTTGCGTTTTGGCACTGGCCTGTGCCATCTTTCATGGAGCCAACTCCGTTTCTCTCTCGCTCACCTTCACAACCACACGTCACGCAGTAGCTTTTGCCGTTTGATTTGGGACCAGGCTGGAGGTGTACAGTGCTAAGCATTTGTTTAACCGCACCCAAAGGCACTGGAACAAAATGGTGATTAATTGCAAAGGGATATGTTTATTCATGTGTTGATGATGATTAAAAAATGTAGGTTAATGAACATAATCAGGTAAACTAAGAGCAACCATCGCAGTGGAACAGTTTGTCGGCAACTTTTCGTTGAAAACCAAACAAATGATTTTGATGGTTAAAAACAAAGTAAAAAAAATCAGATTAACAAAACACAGCCTTGTTTAAAAAAACATATTTCAAAGAGATAACCAATACCACAAAAAGTTGAACGAGAAAGGAAGCATGGCCATGAATGGAATGAACGATTAAAACTCAATTTAGATGAAGCTAGGTTCGACAATCTTTTAAGAAATTCATAGAACATG
The DNA here is from genome assembly GCF_943734665.1 of Anopheles aquasalis. NCBI lineage: Eukaryota > Metazoa > Arthropoda > Insecta > Diptera > Culicidae > Anopheles > Anopheles aquasalis. The sequence goes on from NC_064877.1 coordinate 57,648,261, forward strand.
TTGGGTGCATGGTGCATAAAATACTAATAGTTGGGCACATTTCAGGTATTACAAACTATAAAAAACGGTGCGAGGAATAATAAAGAATAGCCCAAGTTGAACATAGTGCATGACATAAATGCCATATTGTCTATTATTTGTGTACAGTTGATGATTCACGTTTGATGATTAAAACAGTTGTTATTGCCTTGATTTAAAACAAAGAAACCATTCATAATTAGAACCAGAGATTGAAATGAAATTCGTATTGTCGATGAATATGTTATGGGGCACTCTTTCGTATTATAAGCAGCTTCGTAGTACCATTAATCGTACCAGTAATAGAATGACTGTTCGTGGGAAAATGTGAAAAAGATGTTGAAAATTATCTTGTTCTTCTCGGCTAATATATGTACTGAACAAAGATGCTAATATTTGCTCATATTTGTACTGAAAAAAGCTTAAGACTACCAGCTGCCCAACAACTGTCTATCACTGTACTTGTGGCCCCTTGCCAAACGCTGAGCTAAAACTGCACGAAGTAGAACACTTTCGCCACGGGCGCGTATCCTTCACTTGGTAGCGCCTTTGGGGTTGCGGTGATGCTTTGGTTTCGTTTCGGTTTTTTTTTGTTTCGGCACAAGAAACCTTGCAAGTAGCCGAAGGTAAATGGTTTACTTATTCAGGGGCTCCCCCTCCTCCCGGTCTTCCGTGGGGGTGTTCTCCCACGCAGCACAGGTTGTCGAGCGACTGAACGGTCGATGGCGTTGTGGAAGTTCCCTCTCTGGAACTCCCCAAAAACATGCTGCCACTTACTCGCACAAGAGACACACATTACGGTTGACCTTGAAGACGGCACCTTATGCGACACAGACAGCGACAATGTGATAACCATCAATATCGATCAACAATGGCGTTCCAATGAGTGGTTTTAAATGGCGTGAATCCTTAGTAGAATGACTTGCCACAAACGAGTACCGGCTCGTCGTCACCAGCCACGTCTGACACGTTAATTAATTCACACAAAAAGTGATCTCCGCTTTTGGGCTGCGGGGTGTCCACCATTTCGCCAATCTCATGCCAATACATCAGTTTCAATTAGCCGCAGTCGGGCGAATCGGGCACCCGAAGCTAAAGTGTCCGCTTTTTTTTTTTAGGTGCCATTCCGTTCCGTTCCGTTCTCCGCTCTGCTCTGTTTCCGCCGCTTGTAATCGATTTCCGGTGCCGTCACATTTTAATGATAGTTTGGTAAAAGTTCTTGTTCGCTTTTCTTTCTCTCGCTCTCTGTGCCCGAATGGCTCAGAAAGGGGTTCAGAAACTATCTGAATCCCCCCCCCCCCCCCCCCCCCCCGAAGCCCGGCAGCAAACTTCACAAATGCCTTCATCCTCCGCTAACAGACCTTCCCGGGTGGAGTCGAACAACTTAAATTGTGATGGATTGATTTCCGCCTAATTGCGGATGGCCGGATACCGGAGCGGAGGTGGTGGGATTCAGCGCGTGCACGGAATTGCAATGAATGGCGTGGAATCTATCAAGCAATCGCGTGAACAAGACTAAGGGCTAGGGGTGGAGGGACGTAGGTCGCCTCGAGCGCCTTCCAAAGCCATTGTTAAACGCCATTCGGTGGAAGCGAGTGACGAGCTTTTTTGCCCGTTGCTCACCAACCGGCTGGCCATTCCCCAAAATCAAACTATTTAAAAGCTTTCGATTGCGTGGTCCCCCGGGGGAAGTGGGGACACGGGTGGTGGCTGGAACCCGCTAGCCCTTCAACCCCTTCCCGGCATTGACAAATGGCTAAAGTTTTGGATCCCAATCCCGCAATATGGTGTGCTGCGAACGGAGTTGAGTTGAAATCCGGCGTTCCGGGCCGGAAGCAATGCTGGCATTGCTGTGCAATCGAGGCAAACGCGCTTCGAGCAATGCGTTCGAGTTTGTCACCAGCACCCACGACCGATCGATCGATCCGTAGCCGAAGCACTCTCCGACAATTGTAGCCATTTTTTTGTGCTTGTCAGCCCACTCGCGATGGCTGTGATTTAGATACAGATTGGGCACGCCGGACGCCAGCCGATTATGCCAGCCGACGGGGTTTTTTTTGTCTTTCTTCTTTTATTTCACTTCGAGCTCGATGCCAATTGCACGGCGACAAATCAAATACCTCTTTTTGTATCGGTTCGGGAGGTTCAGGGTGTGGCTGCCGATGGCAAAGTGGCAGCTTGAAGAATAAACAATGTGTTTCCCCGGGACCGGATGAGGATCGGGTTTTTTTTTAGGAAACTCATTCTAAAGCGTGCGATTTCGTGCACTTACAGGTCGTGCAGCTTCGAGTGCCAAATACAAACGGAGGATAAGGATGGCGAATGCGCGTCGAATGGCCGCGATGTTCTTGTTTTGAACTGGAAAACAATGACAAAAAGGATATTAGGACACCTAATCTTCAAGATAATTTTGACTACTAAGTTCTCGCAATACATTTGGATTGAATTCGTTAAGGTATCTTGTGGTATTTGTTATTAGAATCATACTAGTTTATTTCTAAAAAAATCTTAGTCGCTTCGTCTCTTAGCCTTAGTATCTCTTAGTCCAACAACCACTGTTTCAACGTTATCCAAAACACTATTTTATCTGGAGTGGAGCAATTTAATGATTATCAGAGGACTAGAGGCTCAGGATATTTATAAAGTATTCAATTTAGGTATAAAGGGGGTTTCAAAACCTATAACAATAGGGTTTTGTAACCTTACATGTTCGATTTGGAGCTTTTTAAGGTTATAAGGAAGTGTGTGCCATACTTTGTAGTTCATGCAAATGATTATACTGACTCTTGATACATTTGCGCAAGTATTTGCTCTCTAGTTTTATTTGTTTTATTGCTTGGATACACTAAATTTATAGAAGCAACAGAATCGCCTTCAATTCATCTTTATGATAATTCATCTAAACTAAAAGGCGCTTTGAATTTCAGATAGCGTTGGGAATATTTTGCGTTGGAATAAACTGTATCATTTTAATGGATTCAATTACATTTCAAATTCATTTTTCGCGTTGCAGCAGCTTCCATGTTCCGAGGGCTAGGTGCTTAGTGATCCAGTGATTTTGATCCATTTGTAGCACGCATAAACCGAATTATTTTAGGTTGTTGGAACAACTCAATCGAGCATTATATAAGCAAAATGTTCTCTCAAATTTTTGTTCAATGGTTATTCTTAGTAGCAGAATATAAAAAATTCATGTTGATTACTATTTTTCTACTCTTTTATTTTGGCTAACTTTGGTCCTAATAAATTCCTTGTTTGGGTTTCAACGATACCAGTGAAAAATGAAGAGCTTCTTTATTTATGCATTTCCAAAACATTCGCCAAACCATTCTTTCTTGTATATAGAAAATATAATAGAATGATTGAATTCATCCCACCCCTGAAAAGGGCAAACAAAACCAATTTTGGGAACAATTGTTTCCAACAATTATGCGTTCTCCCAAAAAGGGGCGCTTGACCACAACGCTGCGCTTGTTTATGTTTCTAGCCAACATTTCACGCTGCAAAAGTTTCCTTCCGGCCCGTGCGCAATGATTGATTCTATTGATTGCGTCCAAAAAGGCCGAAGCAAAAACTCGTCAACATGAAACGCAAAATCATGACCGCGACATGTGTCCGCAGAGAGCAACCACTGAATGGTGCTTTGTTCGATGAATAAAAACTATTCGCTCGCTCAGAAAAAAAGCTGCACCACCTCGGAATGTTATGCTGCGATTGCGGCCGCAGCCGAGTTTAGGTTGGCAGGCCAATTGTTCAAATAATAAAAAAAACTCTTCACCGAGTTCCCTCCGAATGCCATCGCTCACCATCGTTTGTAGGCAAAATATAAAATTAATTTCTGTTCCCATTCAGCTAATTTTTGATTTATGCTGTGGGGCGTGCACAATTACCTGCACCGTATGGCGATAGGCAAAAGGGCTATCGTGATAGCGGAAGTGCTCCTTCCGATGTTTTTTTTTTGTTTGTTGGCTATTGCTATTCACGAACGAGTGGCTGAAATTTTAGGAAGCATTATAAACGGTATTATCAACGGCAGGGAGCAGCATCAGCATCAGCGCACGAAACGGAAGGCGACGGCGCGCATGTTATGTTCACACGATTGCACGCCCAATGGAGGGCAAATGATTTCACGCCTCGCAGCAGTGTTGCCGGAGCGGCCACAGGAAGCTCGTCGCACATCGATCGTGATACAAAAGGAACATGCAGACTATCGAGCATGCAACGGTTTTGCCTGCAGCGCGAGTGGCCATGGAGCCGGTGTTCGGTGTATTTTATCGGCATTTTGTGTTTCGCGTTCCTATCGCCCTTTGGGTACGCTCGTTCATTAAGCCGTAGGGTATTTCTGCTCGGCCAGAGTGCGAATTGAATTGTTTGGCGAATGGAATGACGTGTGTCTATCTGCAGGTGTGAGATGCAGCACCTCGGGCTCCCCTGGAGGAAACTGTAGCGGATGTTCGGAGTGGTGTGTTTTTGTTGGACAAATTCAATGCTGACGCATGAAAACTCTCCCAAAATAATGCTTCGAGTGAACACCAGACAGTAGCTTGGTTCCTATGAACCAACTACCTTTGAACCCGCCTCGAGCATTTCGTTCGTTTGCTCATTCAACATTTTAACAACCTACACCTGGCGATGCTGATAATGATGATGAACTTTACCGGATTCACTCACCGGATCACAGTTATGCAATTATCGGGATGATAAAAATGAGTGGAAAACAAAATGAGGATGGAATTTAAAATGACAACCTGGTAGGGCGTCCACTGGCCAGCGTAGGTGGAGTAAATTTTATTTAAAACACCCCACCTGCTCGAGCATTGTGTGCAGCACGAGAGGTGTGGGAGGGCATGGATCAATTTCGAGCACGTAGCATTTGTGGTAAGTAATTAATCGCTCGATTCACCGTCGGCTGGATGAGGGGATGCCCTTGAAGTTTCCACGAATATTTAAATGATCAGGAGCCTTGGGCACTAATTAATGAACGGTTGTTCCGTTGACCCACGGTGGTTTGTACGTTGTAAAAAGTAGAAACATATTAAATTTCATGCTACGAGCATTACCAGTTATAATCAGATCAAATTGTAAATCAATTAACCTCCAGTCATGTATGTTGGGCATATGGTGGCGTAACCATTTTTCGATTGCTCCGGGCAATCGGTTGCGAATGTAATCATGCTCATGGTATCGACACTCATCTCATCTCTAGAGCTAGGATAAGCTCATTCGACACACATCATAAATTGACCTTATACAGCACTACATGAATTTAAAAAGTTCATGAAAGAGCGATATTCCCTGTATTCTTTCAGTTACTAATACTTTATAATCATCGAATTTAGTTAGTATTTTCACTAAAACGTGGGCACAACATTTCTAGATTAATAAGAAGTATCTCGCTTTCGCTCCTGTTTTACTTTGCTGCAGTGAACTTCAATGGGGGGAACTGTTTTGCTGAGCTTAAAGCACAATGCTCAAGGTAAGTTTTGCTTCTGGTCAGATTGCTGCACAATTTAATGCACAAAGCAAAAGTGAAAAAATATTGACATACAATCTCCTGCATAAAAACAACAAAAATCAACTAAAAAAATACCTACATGTTTTTAAAAGCTTTTTTACTATAAGGTCTTACTATTCACTGAGATTCACCATCTCCGTCGATCACAAATCAATATATTTTTTATCAAATCCATCGAGCTGCATTTTGGTGACTAAAACCTTCTTTACTTCTAGTTTATAGATTTAGACTAAGGGAAAGATTAAGAACAACTACTATAGATAAATTTAAGAGTCAACCATACATGTTGATTTAAGACGAATGATCAGGAACTACTCATACGTCTCTCGTCTCGTCTACGTCTCTTCTCAATGCAATTCTCTGTTTAAAATACAGATGTTCCAAATAAGTTCCAAAATTGTAAGCAAAAGCACCAACATTCTTATTACTCCTTGTTATTCTGTCCTCTCTGCCTTCACATTCACAAGCAGCTCGCTAAAAACACACTACGCTGAGAAAGATGAGTATCCGCCAACGGTACACCAAAGTAGACACACTAATAAACGAAGCAACCGTAGAAGTAACTTTTGCTTCACCGACGAAGCCACCCGGATTGCCGCAGACTTCCGCGCAACCCAACCCACCGCGTGGAGAAGGCCTGACGCACAGCGAAGAAGAAAGAAATAAGTCGATCCCTTCATAACAACTAACAACCATCATATCACGTACCGGCGGCACATACGCAAAAATGCGAACGAACGTTCACACCGAACAAACGACGTTATGCAAATCGTGTGGTGGCAGCACCTCGTAGACCTTGGAGGCGGTGGAAAGATGAATTTTCCCAGTCCCAGCACCGGAAACCATTCGTTTTCATCCAGCGATAAAATGGTGCCCTAGAGTCCCCGTGCCAGAGGAAGCATGTCGGGGGCATTATCTCGGTACGGAAGCCTATGAAATGGTTCACTAGGTGATGCTTTCGTTTCGTTTGGTTATTTAAAGAATGTGCACACGCTGGCTTCTACGTTTGAAACGAAACGACATAAGTAGTGCCGAGTCTGTTATCTCGGTTCCGGATATTAGGTTGGGAATTGCTACCTCGCTTCACGCGCATCTTCTCCATTACTGCCATATTGAACGGTCTACGCCTCCGAGAACTCTCTCCACTCTCCTTGGTGAGAAGCTTTTCTGGACGTTTTAATGGCTTCCAAGAGAGTGAAACCAATCCATTTGGACAACTTCGCAACAACTGTGTCGTCGCCTGGACGACAAAACGGCAAACACGGTCGACTCGATCGAAGGTTAACATTTCTGTCATCGGCATCAGCACAGACATCATCTGACACCTTCAACTCACGTGTCATGTTTAGAGCAGGATTCGAGGGAACGACGGAGCCCGTATGCTTCCGGGCGTATCTACGCCAAAAGACACAGACGGCCGAGCTGAGGTCAGGTCACTCTCCGGTAGAGTGGCACGCTAGTAGCAATTGCGGTGCAATGACTCCAAGGAGTGCAGGGACATGACCAATCCTCGGGCGGGCGTGAAGAGTCACTTCACAAACTTCAAAAAGTTTGACCGTGCACCAGTCATAGGCCGCATTCGTTTGGAAGAGACGGGAGATAAACAGAACGAGAGACAGAGAGAGAGAGAGAGACAGAAGCCTGCATGATAGTGTGTACGTGATGGCTTAACGATTTGCACACTTTCCGGACACCGGGAACGCCAAGCCGGGGCCCTCTCTCGGGTTTACTCTTGACTTGGTGTGGAACAGCTGAATGACAGGCAAAAGGGCGACCACCAACCCGGGATTTGTGCTGGCCTCGTATGACAAACTTTGCTTTCGACAATCCTCCGTGTGCATGGGGGATGGTTGGCAATATGATCACTCTAACACTTCGTCCGCCATTTCTCATCGTCGTCGGCATCATCCTCGAGACCTTAGTGTGCCATTAAGTAGTCTCCATTTTCCCGCGTGCTCGTCACAACGTGATCTATCACTAGGGTCGCTCGGACGAGGTACTAGGGCTACGAAACCAGGGCTAATACCAGCTCATTAGAAGTTGCAGAAAGTTGAGATTCGCCTCTCCAGCAAGCCCCGGTTGTCTCTTTTTATCGAGCGACCGACGGGCTCGCTGGACAAAGTTCCGCCCAAAGTCCATGCTTTCCAATCCCAATAGTGTTCCGTTTACGGTGACGAAAAACGACGCTAGACCTGGACCGGCACAGAAAAAAAGCGACAGACCGGAGAAGGTGGAGGGCGGAACTTTACAGGAGGCAATTATTTTCGGATAAACATTTTTCCGCCACGGCTTGTCTTTTTTTTTTTTCATAAATAGCCTGTGAGGCCGGGCCCGTTAAGTGTCCTCCTGGCTCGTAACGAGCCGCCTGAGGATGGAAATTCATTCATTAACCACGTCAACTGGCAACTGGGGAAAGTCCAGAGTGACCAGAGGTGGGAGTGCGCTCCGGCCGCAGGCAGTGGCCCAGAGGAGAAATATATTTAAAAGCGCGAGCGAGGGCCAATCAACGGAAAACTCTCCGGTGTGCTGCTGCTTCTCGGTTGATGAGTTTAATGTCGTTGTTGCTCGTCGTCGTCATCGCCGTCGCCGGAAAAATGTGTTTCGGTGCGAGTACCACGAGCCAATTACCGTTTTGTGTCACAAAATGGCCTTGCCGGGGCTTATTCCGTCGCCCTCGCGTCGTCCCTTGACGTCATCAGGTGTCATTCGTTCGACAGAACCTCAGCGGCTGACGGATATGATACGGACTGATCAGACTGGCGTAGGTACGGCCACAGCCCACGAAAAGCCCACGGAATAAATGCTGTGACACCGCGCAGCGCTCGAACAAAAAAAAATCCCGTTCCAAAAATGAACGAATTCACCGGACTTAGCCCTCAGGGCCACGCGCAGCCATCATAATTAGACGAAAGCGATACACCAGACCGCCCGCTAGCCGGGACACTCGGGCGGCGTTCAAGCAATTGGTCACGTTTCGTCACGCTGCCACAGGGCGGCAATTAAAGGAGAAAATGAATAACCTAAGGGCTGTCGAGTGTCACGCAGACCCCAGAGCAGCTCCCTAAATGCCGGCCCCCAAAACACCTGCAGTGCAATCGATCGATCGACGATGGCGGCTACGACAGCGATCCAGTTCCGGCGAATAATCGGCCACCGGCCACTCACCGAGAAGGGATTAGTGTTGGTCACCATCGGGCATCGCAAAAGGGGAAGGCGGAGGCAAAATGGCGTTATTTGAGCATCGCACGAGACACAGAGAGAGAGAGTCAACCGCAGACGAGGTCCTAGGTCGGTTCCTCGCCTCGCCTTATTCACTCATCGTTCGTTAGGTTGACACCGTTGTGCCGTTGTTGGATGAAACATCCGCTCCCCCATTGAAACTCCCCGTTGACCACAGAATGTCGAAGAAAATGTGAAATATGACCACAGTGACCCACCAGCCATTGGCCCGTGGTGCGCTCGTGGAGTCAACCAATTAGTGCAACGCCGGAATGCAGTCCCATCAATCCCATGGATTTGTGCAATCAACTTCTAATCCTGTCATTGTTTGAAATGTCGGGATTTCCGGCTACCGGCAGGACCGGACTTGGCCGGATGTACGACATTCTTCAACGAAAGATGCCAGAGCAGAATGTCGGAATGTCTGGAATGCAACAACCATCGGTCGGTCGGTGGGTCGGTTGCCCGGATGCAATGTTGGATGCACTACATTCCTTTGCCAATCCCAGCAACCAGCTAGGGATAGCGAAAGGGGTCCATGGATGGACCATGGATGGGTCTTTGCTACGTCAACAGCACTAACATATGTCCTGTTGCGAGCCTGGGGCTATTTTCGAAGGGAAATGGCTGCTGGCTGCTGCTTCTCCTGAAGCCATTAATTATTCCATCGAATTAATCTCAATTGCGATTGCGAATCTGCTCCCAGATGCGCCATTCTTTTGAAATGCATTCGAGCATGTTTTAATTAATAACCTTTCCAGGAGGACTCTCCATCCAGGAGATCCGGACACGATAACAAGCACGGTGTAAGCGGACCAACAGGACCAACGTGGTGTTGGTGGTGGCTGGCCATTAAAAATATTACCAACATTCTACTTGACAGAACAGCCGCTGTGCTGTCATAACTGGGGTATTTGAGCGTTGGTTGTGTCCGTGTCCGTGTCCGTGTCCGTGTGTATACTTTTAATTATTTCCCTCATTGTCTCATTACCTCTCCTTGGTCTCACGGTGGCTATGGTGGTCCCTGGACAACACAGATACAAGGAACAAGCTGCAGGATGTAGTAGCAGCAGCAGCAGCAGCGGAAGCACTAGCAGCGTTGAAATTGAATAAAGTAGAGAAGGTCAATTGAATTGTGACCAACCCTTACTGCAGCTCTCCGCACACCACCCCCGGGTTCTGTGGGGTGATAATTATATGTTCATCCTGCCTGCCTGCAACATGCCACACCGTTCGACTCTGTATCTGTGTGTGGCGAGCTGAAGCATATAAGGCCGCGAGCGAAAGGATGTTATCGCATCCTTGCACCACCACCACCACCACCACCACCGTTAACCGGCATTGCATAACCCATTAGCATAATTCTGTTTTATGCAACACACTACCCCAGGAGGTGCCCCTGGTGCCGGGGCAAATGCAAAGCACGCATGGTATGATCCGTAGAACCCACGAAGGGCATCTCTTGGCACGGGACACGAGCCGTGTTGTTGGCGCAATTCAGGAGGAAACAATTCACGTTCGCGGAGTTTGCTCGCTCGAATGTTGTCCCCTCAGTCGGTGCTCATCTGAAAGTAGAGTTCCAAAAAGGGGTTGGAGTGGAGGAGGCCGGTCCATTGTTTCACTTAAAATACTCTGAATGATGTCGCTAGCTAGCTCGTTGTTGAGTGGATGTGAATCTACCGCGCCGCCTACTGCGAAACGTGGAATTGTGAATTGTTGCTGAAGTGGATCCGTGTTACAATGGCCATCCTAGCAGCGCTTAACATCCTTCACAGTTCGGTACAGTTCGAATGGTGTAGCCAAGTGACAGGTCACTGCAACGGAATGACGTAGTCTATCATCCCCTGGCCACCCGTTTCTCCTTTGGAATGCCATGCACCTCGTCAGCAGAGAGAGAGAGAGAGCTCTGGCAATACTCGGGCCTTTACCTTTTCGAGGCGCCATCGCGGGTCTAGTCACTCCGTTCGAGTGTGTCCGCGTCCCGGTGCCACCCGGACACTTTCGCGCTTTTCACATTTTCGCTTTATTTAATTTCCATTTGATTTTATTTATTCACTTAGCGCGCTACCCTTAGCGCGCTTCTGCATTTGGTATTCAAATTTTGATTTGCATCTCACACCGGAGGTCGGAGCACCGATTGGGGGTTCGCCGGTGACCTCCGTTTTGTCTTTATGCGACTGTGGAGCTGCCGCGGGTTGATTGCATTATGCTGAGGCTCTTCGCGCGTGCACAGTAACTATTTGTGTCTGAGCCTGATGAGCAAGTGAACGTGAACGAGCTCCGCTGCATCTGTTTAACTCAATTCGAAAGGCTTTGCTGCTGGTGGCGAGTGTAATGCACATTTGGCAGCCAGTTTCGTGAACCATGACAAATGGCTGTTGCATAAAAGGCAATGGAGATGCATTGCTGGATATTACTTAAGATTGCAATGAAGGATTTGATACCTCTGGTAGTATTTTCTGTTCAAAAGTCTTTATAAATCAAGTGAAACTTCTTCTGGCTAAGGTCACCGGCAATGGAATGCGATGTTTTGTGTGCTGGTTGGGTGATTATGTTGTCAAAAAGGTACATTCGTTTCGTGGAACATCTATGAAGTAACAACTTTTCCATAACTTGCTCTAATTCACTTGCAACTAATTTTCCCAGAGCTACGATCGTCTCATAGCTTTGCATCCTTCATCCCTGGCTCCCTTTCAGGTTATCAAACGAAATGCTACCAGTTAAGCAACACCACCCCCATTGCGGAAGTGCACAAAAGTGATGGAAAATTAACTTGCTCATAATGGTTGATAATGAAATTGCCGAAGAACAAAGTTGATCCCTCACCGAAAAGTCTTCTTTCATTCTCTTCTTCCTCCTTCTCTCACTTTCTCTTTCTCTCTCTCTCTCTCTCTCTCTCTCTCTCTCTCTCTCTCTCTCTCTCTCTCTCCCTCTTTTATCTACTGCATTGCATACGTCAGGCAAACGGACAACTTCATTGCTATTCTGTTGTGATCTTGTGTGCAGCACAGAACAGCACAGAAAGTTGTCTTAAGCTGTTTCTTTCTTTTAAAATTCCTTGCATTCCATCGGGTGGCGGGGGAAGGTTTTAAGGGGGCCCGGACGTCGTTTAAGGGGACGGGCTCATTCACGCCGAACAAGTTTATGAAATTCCGTTTTTGTTAAGGAAACCGACGGGGGACCAAGGGGCACAAGCTGGACGGTCGGCCATAAAATGCTATTAAAATCTCGTTAATTTTTCATGCTGGCTATGGTTCGCATGGACTGTGAGAAGAATGAGGTTGTACATGGCTAAGCGTTTTCTTTGGGCATGCTTGACCGTGTTTTTTGGAGCGTGTACGACGTGAACGCAAGGCAAGCGGATGCGCGTGATAGTGGATAGTTAGTGACAGGGGGGAGGGAGGGTTCATTCTACGATCTAGACGGATTACACGAGATTAACTATAACTTCTCGATCACCTTTCATTTTTTAGCTTGCTAGTAGCTCACCGAGTCAAACTGAATAGCAGGATAACCACTCTAGTCGTGTGGCCGTGTCCGGTTTTTAAGGGTATCTTGTTATCCACTATTCGTGGAATTTGCTTAATTTGCTCCCAACTATAGGGACTATACAATGTGCTATGTCAGTCTTACGTAGGTCAGTGGGAAAAATGATTTTGGTTGGTTCAGTTTCGTCTACTTAGCTTTATTAGTTAAGTACCAGTGCATTACCTGTCCACCACAACCGTCAGTGATCTTTACTTTTTAAATGTTAATTAAACTCGCTTTTTTGTATTTCTTGGTGAACAAACTATGGGTGTAGTCATTTATTCCTTTATATACAATAGTGTCTGCTGTTTTTGATGGTTTTAGGAATTTTAAGAAGTTTTTATTAGGATAATTTCCATAATACTGATTATATTGAATTCATATGTCTTTTCTGTAGTTGCTTCTGTTTAATTTAATCGAAAGGATATACTTTTATGGGCAACGTAGGGTACGTACATTAATGGGATATCACATCCTCATTGCACAATAACGCATACTAATCTACTATACATCCACCATTAACTGAAACTAATCCACCTTTAACTGGACGAAAGATTTTCGCAGAGTGCACAAGTATCAGTTTACCTGTTTAATTGTATTTGGCGAAGTTTATATTTCTTCGTTTTCATCCAACAACACCCATAAATGAATGTGGTGCAATAAGCTTTTCGATCTACTTATACAGAAATATGTTTTAAGCCTACAGTTTAAAGGAAAAACAAAACTTAAACATATTTAAGATTCAAATTAGTTCCGGTTCTCATCTCTTTCTCGCCTTTCTGACTTTTTCCCCTCAGTAAAGACAGGTTCCTCAGCAATTTTCATAAGAAAAAACCAAAGCAGTCACAAACTTTCACTCCATCCCATTCGCTTCGACCAAATGTTGGTGCGTTGCGCACTTTTCCCACAAGTTTTCCCACAAAACTACACCCAACCCCACTTGACATTGTTTCTTCCCGCTCTGCTACGACCGTACTACAACAGTGACAAAGGGGGGGGGGGGGGGGGCACGTTCATCCCGGTCCCGGACACCGGATCCGAGGTCTGCGGATCATCACACGGTGTGCTGGTTTCTGCGCTCCAACCGTAACCGCACATCTCATCGGCGTAGCGTAAGAAAGGAGGTCGGGGGGAGGATCGTACGAAGTTTACGCTTTCCCTTTGTGGGTTTTATGACACCACGTCAGCACCGTCGATTGACATGCCGAGGGGGGGGGGTGGCCGAGTCTAGGGAGAATGTGTCTTTTTTTTGTTTTTGTTTCACCTTCGTCTCGAGAAAATCTACGCGCTCCTGGCTGACGGTTGGCTGGCTGGCACCGGCTCTGCACGTCTGTTTCTGTGTTCGCACCAACGATTGATTAGCCTAGATAAGGGATGCCGGGGAAATGAGGACATAAAATCTGGAACATTCTAATTTAGCTCCGGTAACGGCGACGACAGCGAAAACGACGTCACGTTCCCTGGCATACCGCAACCAACCAGCTGCTGGAGGAGCTTCCAGGGAAGAAGCTTTGCTGCGTGTAAAGGTAGCTACCGTACGCGTCTCTCTTTCTCTTTTTCCTCTCGTGGCACACTCGAGGATAATCTGTTCATTGTGGCCATGGCATTGTGCTGTCAAGATGCTTTTAATTTGAAAATCAGCGTGCTACAAAAGAGGCCAGCTCTCGTTCTCTCCCTCTCCCTATTTAGTGCCCTAGCCCTGCCCTTTATGTGCATCCACCTTATGATGCATTTGCCTAATGGATGTGAACCGTACGGGAAGGCTACAGGGCTGGCCAGGGTGAACAAAACCGTGAAGGGTTTGAAAAGGATCGTTTTGTGCTGTATGGGAGTGTTTTCATTATTTTCCTCGAAAAAAAAGGTTCTCTTGTGCTTTCCACTACTTCAAGGCTACACAGAGTTGGCACTTGATAAGGTATGTACTTTTTGTTGTCGTGCCTTTTTTGTTTAGTTGACGAGTTAATGTACCACTTCTAGTTGTACAACACACTTACACAGCACCCTCTGAGCTAGCATTGAGTCAGCAGTAGCACCAAGCCGAGGGAAGTAACATGATGAACATGCAACTATTCTCAAAATTTTATTGCCTCTTAAAACCGGTACCACAAGCCAAGCGCCCAGCCCAGTGAGCTGGGTCGTATATCATTTTCATGTTCCCGTGCGAGCGTCTTGTAGCTAACACGACGAATTCACGTTTTCTGTGTGTCGCATTATGTCATTAAAATATGGTTTTTCCACTAGGTTTGGCCGTAGAGGCTCGACGATAATTTGTGCGCTACCGACCGACCCGATCACCGACCATCTACCACCACCACCACCACCACCACCGTCGTCGACGTCTCATGCCGATGGACCATTAAATCACAAAAATCATTCGCCACACCACACCACCTCCCCAGAAACGCCCATATTTGATCGTGACCAAGCCCATAAATCGCTCCTTTCGATCGGTCACCACCGATGCCACCGTGTACCGTGGCGTTTCCATGTCGTGTCGTTCTTCTCTCTCTCTCTCTCTCTCTCTCTGGTTTACCGAAAATTTCGCTACAAAACACACTCGCGCACGCACACATGCGGTGCCCCATTACTCAACCGACCATTGCCCTTCTTGAGGTGACATATTTTATGCGAAAGTACGTGCCTTGATGTTATGAATGTTGGAGGGAACATATCATTACACGTTGGCTCACTGTTGCGCCTGGCAAGCAAACGGGCTAGCTAGGCTACGGCTACCGACAGCCATAAAAATGAAGGGGAAAGAGATTTAAGCGTAAATATGCGTTCACATATCCACCTGCCCCCCCCCCCCCCCCCTTTAGTGCCGTTGACGGAACGCATGAAGCGTCGCATGAAGGAGAAGTGAATCGCTCCCTCCCCGGCAGTTCAGGCAGTGTACCCGGTGGCTACCGGTACCGAAAAGTCAGCAATTGTTAGGCCGTCCTAGGGTTAAGCTAAGCGAGCAACATTATGGGACACATGCGAGAGCACATCCTTCCATGGTGCCTTGGTGGCCAGTAGGCAAGCCAAGGACGTCATTGCGTCCGGTTTGCGACGTTCCGACGTGTTTTGGGTACAATTTCATTAATATTTTACCCACCAACAAATGCTGCTGCCGTCAGTCATCCGAAAATTGTTGGTATCGTATGACCACTTGAAGCTGATGGTTTCCCTTCAGCCCAAAAAGTGCGGTTAGAGGGGAGCGGAGTCGAAGCAGGGGCAGAATTATTTCAAGACCATCATATCAACCTGGCCCTGGCCTGTTGAGCATCTCACCCCCTCCGAGGCATATTAATGTTTGAAGTAGATCATTCCCTGCCCAGCCACATGCACCGCCTGCGTCCTAGACGACCTCACGTTGAGGTCTCGCATCCTTTCGCTCGGGGGAGGAGGAATTATTCATGTGGTAGCAGGAAACCCGGGGTCGCAGGTGTTGCACGGTGAGTGGTGGCTCTAATTCAACATTGATGGTGGCGTTGGTGGCGGCTGTAATTAGTTGTTGACTCGTTTGTGAGTTCTGACGTTTCGGTATCAACAGAATTCCTCGACAACACTCCCACGAAAGCCGAACACTCAACCACACACACCAACAGAGAGCCGATTTGCCTTCAATTATCGTGCAACAGATAGTGGAACAGTTGGGTTAAGGTGTGCTGGGCCGTGGCTGTGGTAGGACGCACGATCTGACCACATCAGATGCTCAAACCACGCGCGCGCTCTCTCTCTCGTCTCTTGAAGTGGCTATACATTATTCAAGATGGTGTATGATGAAGAGGATCGCGCTTATTGACTTCTCTCGTCACGAGTGCAGCAATTACGAGGCTTCGGATTAGCTGGCAAGCACTCTCGAGGGCACTCAGGGTATGTGTGGCCACCATTTTCGCCACCACGGGATGGGAATTGAAAAGTTTTCCTTTCGGAGTTATGCTATAAAATGTTGTTCCTGCCATGTGCGCGATTTGTGTGGAATTGAGCAAAACAAAAAAACCGAAAATCAACCACACCACGAGAAGCTTTTACCAGTGTGGTACGCGGTAATGAAAGCTGACCAGTACGATGGTTGCCGTATGGTTCTCGTTGGCACCGAGCCAACGATCTGTCCCTCTAACTTCTCCAAAACGCCCATAAACGAAGAGGGGACGCATATAACATCGAACTAGGGAGAGGGAGAAAAAACGCAGAGACCGAGTATGCATATCGGGCCCATCATTCGACCGGCACTGGCCGGCGTACCACAAGAATGAGTTTGTTGCCCGGCGGTGGAGCTCCCGGTGACCACTGGGGATCGTCGTGCTTGGAAGCTAATGTCCCCGTATTGTATAGCATGCATCACTCACTTCCCAAAGGATTTGAAAGCGGTTTATGGTGACAATATTGAATTTTCAAACTCGCAACAAAACAAACCCGAACATCGTTGTGCCCGGGATGCTGGCAAAAGGAAATTAAATAACATAAGCTTGATCCTACCCCCACCACCCCCTCCCCACCTCGCTGAAAACATGTTCGGAAAGTTGTTAAAAGGTTGATGTGTTGGATGTGTGACCACCAGTGGACCATGATGGTGCTTAACATGCTGGTCTCCTGATAATAGGTTGGTTGTTTGGTGTTACATGTTTAGACCTTCCACTCCAACAGCTTTTCCATCTGCTACACAGCAGCAATTACCGGACAGGGGAGTTGTTTTGGAGCCGGGGCATCCAAGGGCACCGAACTGCACCGCGCACTGAAAGTGATGATCATGTGTTGGGACAGGGGACTAGTTTGTGCGTCAGTAATGTTGCTTGTTCTGCGGTAATAACGATTATAAAACATGTAGCCATTGTACAGTAAAGTATTGTTCGCCTATTATGTTGTCTGGTGTTCTTTTTGAATGCTTTGAGGTCAAAGTTTGGAGTTCAAATGGATTATATTTGCTCTGAGTAAAATATATTAATGTTTCGCCATTTCGTAGTATTTAACACTTTTGCAATTTTTCTCCAAAAGAACAGTGGACACGTTGCTCTGGTTAATTTTGTCCTTTCTCCTAGAATTCTCATAATTCATTCCCTTCTGTCCCTCGAAAAATAATTCGCAGATTCTTGATTATGGAGATGAATCTTCCCGAGTTAACAAAATCGTAAACTCGGTTGAATTGCATAATGATTCGTCTGTTTTCAAAGGTTAACCAGATTTCAACCAATACTGACTCATCTCTATCTCCTTTCGTATTCATTTTTTAGTTCTCTCTTCCTGGTGACATTTTTTTCGTGTGTTTTCTTTTTTACAGTAACTTTTTCTCTACAGTAATGTTCATGGCATGCAGTTAGTTGACTAATCGTTTCAGTCTCGCATGAGCCTGATGATGATGATGTAAATGATTGGACCCATTGAAGGGATACCTAGTGTTATTTGCAACAGAAAGGGCTTTTCTTCTCCCATTTTCAATTTCTTTCCTATAATGTAGCACCCGATACGTCCTCCTTTTTATAATTGCTTATTACCATTGGATACTTTTACTTCTAACAATTTGGCGAACTTCTCGCGTTTGGCACGTATTAAAATACAATAACTTTTCACTGATCATTGCTGTACGTAAAAGTGATGGAGAAGGTCACTATGGCAAATCACTCCTGGATTAAATTCGATATTTTAAGATTAACAAAACATGGCTTTGTTCGCCATTTAAACAAATGACTACTAAAAAAAAGTCTGCAATAGAAGCTCAATAAAAGGTGCTGTCATTTTACTAATAGATCATGTTACATTAGACTATTATCACCATTTTCCGCTTCAGCGAACGAGACAAATTCGTAAGCTCCAATAAATCTGCTTCACTTGCACTTCGAAGTGCCACAGTCTGTCCATTAGTTTGTGACAGAGCGTTTACACACTCCTCCGATGATATTAGATTGCCGGTGTTGCTTCAACTCCAAGCTTCATTAAATTTCATGAGAAATTCGCGCTTTACAGCCGGCGGCTTTTTCCTATCCATTCGCATAGCTTTGAAAAGCCATCTCGCTTCGAAAAAATGATCAAACGACTTAGCCAAAGGTCAAGGAGAAGCGAAATAAAGCACCGGAGCGAAAATGTAAAAATAAAATAAAGCAAAAATCACCCGAAAACGTGCTTCGATTCTTAGCACCGCAAGCTGACGCGTGTGCTCGACGTCAGGAGGTGAGAACGTTGGAGGAGAGAAAAAAAAATCCAGAAACCTGCCCACTGTGGTGCCGCGGGCAATGGAAGAAAACTTTGCTTTCGCTTCGCTTTCCAAATGTGAACCAACAATCCGGGTGGCCGCGGTAGCCAACGGACCATCCCTTGGGTAACCGCAGTTCTGTGTCAGTAGCATTGTTTGGCGCATCCGCACTCCCCGCGGGGAAGGTGGTGTGCGGGGTGATCATCTTCCCGTGGTGGGGTTGGCACTACGTGACATGACTCGCTGGCACTCGCGTGGCGTGCAGTTTAAAAAATTCCCTTTTTTTACGGTGGCGGTTTGTGTGATCACGTCCGGGAGGAACCAGCCATCAGGGGTTTTTTTCACCACTCCGTTCCCAGCCGGGAGAACGATAGAATTATGAAGGGGCGAGAGGGCAGACGAATTGGGCGAAGCGAAGGTCGAGGACGAAGGTTGATGGAATTGTTTTGCTTCTCCGGCACCTCGCACCACCTCGCGGACAATAGTGTTGTCAAATGAAGCGCTTTTTATTCAAATTCAAGCTCTTGTGGTGCTGTGCTCTGTGCTGTAACTCATGCTCCATGATATGATATGCATGGTCAAGTGTTGCACGAATGAATCTCGACTGAAGGTTGAAGGTCAATCTGTGCCAACAGCGGCATCAGCATGTGAGTTACGTTCGTGCACACCAAGCCACGTAGTGTCTTGTTTTCCTAAAAACCATCTAGAAACGAATCAGTGTTTCCTGGATATCAAATTTCAACGTAAAAAGCAAAATAAAAACGTTTTTCGCTACCAAACACCTGGCGCCTCCATTTGGACTTGGAATCGGAACGGAGAGCTGGAAATCTAAATCGCAATCGTGCTCTTCGTTCAATAACAAACTCGAATAATCAGAAACCGGCACGTTAAAGGAGGGTAAACAGCAAACAGCAATATCATATCCGATAGCAAACTGGTGCTCTAGTCTCACCTTGCTCACCTTGCTCCTCACGATTCACATTGACTCAATCTTGCCGTTCTCTACCTGGCAAAACAGAAAATAAACACCGAGAACACTCCAACGGCCAAATAAACATCTTCCTCTAACCTCCCCGCTCAGAGGACCCGGACCCTTCATTAGCAGGCAAGAGTGTAATGCATAAAATATAAATAACTCGCTTGTCAGTCCCTTGGCAACCGAGAAAAAAAAACCGCCGAGAAGAAAAACCGAACAAGAAAAGAGTGGGAAAAGTTTGATGTTGCACCTGCTCCCGACGGGTTGGTGGATTCGTATTTCAAGATTAGAGCCACGTGGCCACGTGGCGCAGACGGCAACACACGGCAGTTTGGGGTTGGTTACACTGGACGCAAAATTTTCCCATTCCCTTTCCCTCGCTCACTGTGACAACTTTTCCTTCCCCCGGGGGGTTTCGGTTCGGGGGTCTTAGCCCTCGATCCCTCGTTCAACCTGAGCGCCCACCGTTACCTTTCATCTTCCGGATCGGCGTCTATCAATAGACGACGCACGATACTTCTTTGATCTTTACCGATCCAATCTGTCTTCAATCGTCGTCTCGCGGCCGACCTGGGGGCGGCGGCCTGTCGAAATGTAAACCCGTTCGCGGTTGTGGTTTCTGCTCTTTGGTTTTTCCTCTTCAGCCTTTGGCCCGGTCTTTTTTTGGCCTTTTTTCCGCGCGGATCACTCGACGGGAGAGTGGCAACGGTGTAATTGGTGCCAACCGATGGCTTCTCGTGGTTACATCGACCAAGAGGGTTTTTGGAAAATTGATGCTTTTTTTGCTGGCCGCTCCTGTTACGATTTGGTGTCTGTGCGACTGAATTTTTGCGCAAATTGAAGCATATATCGAGAGCACTCCGAGAGTAATGATGTAAGGGGTGTGGTGCTATTAAAAACGGATAAGCACACCGCACGTTACGTGCGGATATGTCAAAAACCGCGGTTCGGTTGCGGTGATTTTGTATGTTGGTTTTGAGGGGCGTGCCATGCAATGATTCATCATTTTATCTCTTTTTTGCGGTTTGGAACATGTGATCATTTGTTGCGAATTAAATTTTGCCAGCAGTGGTAGTGTGGTAGTATTTTAAAGTTAAATGGTATCAGCTATGAAATAATTTGTGACGTGTTTTCGTTAGTTCGCATCTTTGTAACAGTTCACGTAAAGAAATATAGGAACTTATGCTTCTAATGAATGTGCCACGATTGAGAACTTCTTTGAACGCTATTTTTATGAGTCATTAATTTTTATGAGTTTCATTTTAGAATAAAAACAATGACATACCTTTTTAGTGTCTACAAAATAGTTAAGTTCTTTAGACCTAGTAAACTCTGGTTGAGAGAAATGTGTGACTTGAATTCTCCAATTCTATAGTGTTTGTTTATATAATAAGAGGATTTTCTATATGATGCTTCATATTTTACTCGCAAAATTGAACTAAATTGAATTGATTGGTGAGTGAACCCGTTTAAAAGTAGCATTTTTTTATTAGAGACAGTAGACATATGGAATAAGGTTTTGAAAGAGATCAATGTTATCGCCAGCGAACCTGTATCCAAAATACTAAATCTCCGCACAAATATTGTTCAATTGGTCCAATTAATAACCTTTCTGATGCTCAAGTCTGTTGCGATGATGCCGCTGGGCGTAAAATGTTAATTCCTTATGGATCGAAGCCAAAAGACACCGAGCGTCAACTGAACAGCTGCTTCAACGGTAGGCAAGTAGAAAATCTCTTCACTGAATCGTTTTGTTCGAACATGGATTATTTTCAAACAACGCGCATGCCACAACCTCTCTGTTACGTTCTTTTATCATTATTTCCACTGATGCCCTGCCTGAGCTGCGGTTTCCTGTTGATTAACCACAAAAAGCAACTTTGCGCAGAACTCGAGATTTCTCAAGCGTGCTGATTAAATGTTGAAAGAATGTTGAATCTACCAGAAGTTACTGTAAATATAACGACGTTATGTACCAACCAATCGATAAAGTTCGTCCATGGAATAGGATCTGTTGTACTCTAACTACGTCCCTATACTTCAACGAAAAGAATGTTTAAAAAATATGGCTCTTTCCTAGTAAAAATGCTAATTCGAATGCCAATCTAATATCGACGAGTAACAGCACTGCGCTGTAGTCTGTCGAAAGCGTCCTAGGCAATCATCGAAATATTAGCTGATTGATCTCTCCTCCAGCCTCGATCCTCACATATCTCAAACAACCGTGTGCCGCCGTAAAGTGTTGCCGACACGGTGTTCACATCCCTCAACATCATGGAAAGTAACGAGCACACCATTCACCACCACCAGCACCACCATCAGTCGACCCCTAGAGCCAGCGAAATTAAGCGAAAGGGAAGCAATTTAACTGGACAGCTTAAGTGGACGGAACGACCAACCGACCGAGCGACCGAGCGACCGAGCCATGGCCATCCTGGTCTGGCCCCTGGATCGTGCGAAGCCGTACTTTGGAAAGGGTAAAAGGACCATAAACGGTATCGACTATTTAACGGGCCACTTGCAGCCACTGCTACGGCTGCTTCGGCCTCGGCGACTACTGCCGGAGAAGCTTCTTGACGTTTATAGACTTCTCGCACGAATGAAATGGCCTGTCAGTAGTGTGATGGTGTTCCAGCGCCGGCACGGCCAAACGCAGTCGACAAACCGCCATTATCAGGCTGCATTGTAGCGCGATGTTGCAATGTCAGGAGCTGGCTCTGGGGACCTTTTTTTGTGGCAAAAAAAGAATGTTACATTCGCGAGTTCGCTAGAGACGAGAAAACCCTGGAACCGTCACCTAGGACCGTGGAACCACTTTCGACAAGGAACTGAGGAGAGCGCTAGTAGCCGCTAGATCCGTTAGTGCCCATCGAAAAAATGCTGATGACCTTGAGCAAATGGCCATAAGCTTGTTGGAGTGGAAACGCTGAAGCCACTATCGGGCGCTCCATGGCGATGAAGAGCCCACGTCACCGCCACGAAAAGGTGAAAACCAATTTTTGCTCCTAATATGCGTACCAGAGGGGTTGTCCAGTGGACCAGCACGTCCCCCCCCCCCCCCCCCCCGCTAGCCATCGGAACTGACCGATGGCCGGACAGCAACAAACCTACGGCTCGTTGAAGGTGTTAATTGGATTGTTCTCCGAAGTGAGTTTCGGTTGAAGTCGGTCAACCGGCAACAGCAAGAAACTCGCGGCTCGCGATCGCGAACCCACAAGGCGTAAAAGGGGTGTCCTTGCCTTGCCGCGAGTCGTCCACCAAAGCGAAAATCCGCTTCCGCTCCAGCGAAATCGATACTAATCCTCCAACCTTTCCGTACCGGATGCGGAGCGGCAGAGCGTAAGTAGCGTAACGTAAGACGGATAATTCGTGCAAAACCTCCCGAACCTGAACTCCCGATGTCGTGTGCCCGGCATCTGGCCCTCACAGGGTCTCACGGTTAAACCGCGGGGTTGGGCCTTGCCTTCGATTCCTTCCACGTAGCGAGCGCTGATTCCGTCGAGGGCCTGATTGATAAATGAGCATAATCTATCAGCAGCTTTGCGAAGATACTGCTCCTGGTTGGCACAAGGCGTAAGGTGCTTCGAAAAGCAACAGAGCGTTCCGATGGATCGCGGCGTGAAAGAGGCTGCTAACTGCCGGTTGATTTAATCGTTCTTAAGCTCTCACTTACCGGGGGGGGTTGGAACCTTTTTCTTTTCGGAGCAGCGAAAACAAGCTGGCAGATGTTTCGCTTGGAAAGTTGCGTTCACAGCTCTCCGCCTTGCGGGAGGAAATGTCCATGACGGTCCGAGCATGAGGCACCGTTCAATCCGTTGCGCATCGTGAGAGTTTGATAAAGTTTTCTTTCTTTTTATTTCAGGCGATTTTTGTTCAATTATCCTGATTAGAAAGTAGAGTGAGATGTCTTGTTGTAGAAAGTTATATGGAGAAGCAAAGGACGACTCAATGAAAGAATAATACTTCATTTTGGATAACGAATCCGAGAATCAAGCGATACAATTGCGATAATGTTGAAAAGTTTTGTGAGAAATCGTTAGAATCCAATTCCACGGTTTCATCGATCAAATCGACTCGATGTTTAAATTAAAAATTATTAATCGAATCCATTCAAGCGATCGTACTGATGCTGCTGCTAAATATAGACCGGCGTTTTTAAAAACGAACGACGATAATTCGAAGCTAGCGGCTCGAACTCGGTACAAAAACCGTTGGCGCACAGCACAATTCCATAAATCAACATTCATCCGCGCGCTTCGAAGCGTTTTAATTTACTTTTCAGCATATTGGCACACGATTGCTGTTGCTGCTGCTGGTGCTGTTGTCGATTGGCAAACAGTTGCGAAACTCGCTCGTTCGCTCCACTCACCAATCGTTCCAAAAAGAGGAGCTTCTTCTTGTGAATCGATCCGCCGTGAAATACGTACTAATGCGATTAAGAAATGGTTTTAATGGAAATGGGATGTTTGATATTTTTAACCCAAAAGAGATCGCCATAAAAATGGTCGGTTGGGTGGTTGTGGCGTGCGGAGTGTCGTGAAAATTTTGCAATATTTTAGCCGGCAGTCTACCGGCAATGGAGGGCACACTGAAGATGGAATCGGCACAAAGAGGGAAAATGAAAATCGTCGATTTTCAAAGCTGGCATGAGGAACGTACATCGTTGAAATAGACAGATGGATAAACGGTCAATCCAAGGCAAGCGAGAAACGGGAGCTGGAAATAGCAGAATGGTTTGTCAGGTGTGCGTGGTGAACAGGTTCTGTATCTCCAGGCGCACACTGATGTTAGCAGAGCAAATATGCTCAGTGATGCGAATGATTCTTTTGGGGAATGATCTTTGGCACTGGGAGTGGGCGATTGGGTGTGTTTTTCAATTTTCAATACAGTAAAAATAGAGCTGAACAGAGCAGTCCCTTTCATACGAAATTGTTAGCATGAATGGAAAGATTAACATTAGCTGTTAATGCTCATTTAGATTTTGGAAAGCCAAAACATGTAACATGGATTGCCAAAAGCTAATAACATCATTTTGCTGTCAAAATGTAATTATTTTAATAATCTTCCCATTCTAAGAAAAATTGTTCATACATATTCCCATTAGAAAATTGAAATTTTTTTGTTTAAATATCATCCCTTTAGGACTCTTTTTCAAATAGTATTTGCTCACTTAACTGGTTTTTAGTTAAGCTAAAATTGAAGCCCCTCAATTGGTTTAAGGTCTTTTACACCAGAATCTACCCAATTAAAACACTGAAACACCGTTCGGCTACATATGCCAGGTTGCTTACTTTGTCGTTCATTTCAACCATGGTTTTGAGCCTGAATAAACAGAAACAGACGTCTGTAAACCTATCAGATTTTGCAAGAGTGTCCTGTTTAATACCCCTGTATGTAGACATCCTTTTCGGACCGTACAGGACTTTTCCCCATACAAATTCTCCGTGTAATCCTTTTGTTAGTGTACAAGTGAACTGGATTTGCTTTGATTACTCTTCATAGTTGAAACCTGAGCTACCATTTGTCCACGAGGACGTGTCCGATGATCCACCCAGCCACTGCGGTTCGCTTGTACCTCAATTCACGGAAATATATCAGTACATCATGCACAGTTGTTTTAGCAATTTCCTGCTATTTCGCAATGTCAGTATCTCACCATACCGGAAGCCAGATATGATTTCTTCCTTTAGTTACAACTTTGGACAAGCTTTTTAATGTACAATGGATCCTAATGCTTTTTAGCATAAAAAGAAACAAGTTCTTCAAACCCTTCCATTTGTTTTTTAACTGAAAACCATAAAGTTTGACCCGTAGTGGGTCATCGATATGAAATGGACAGTGATTCCGAATTCCAAATGACTGAAGCTTTACCACTCATAACGACAGAAGCGAGCACAACTATGCTGTCGGTTAAATCTACTGGAAACACTGCAAAGCTTTGCCAAAGAGTATCGTCATTCTTGGCCCCCAAAACATCAAGAACAATCTGGAACGATTCTCAACGACCGAAGACAGAAGTCCTCAAACTCAAACCATATTTCACCTTCGCCTTGCATCCTTTAGCGCCTTCAGCTGTGTTGTGTTTGTGCGTGTGGTCATTTGCGTATTGTTTCTAGCCTAATGGCGAAATAAAATAAACACTCGCAGCTCGGTCATGCGCTCCCAAAAACCAAATGGAGACCGGTCCGGTTTCGGTTTTCCGGTTCTGAGGTTCCCGTAAAAGTTCAATCCCGTACTTGAACGGAAGGGCTCTCCCCCTTTCGTTCGCCATCAGCCCAGTCATCAGAATACTCTACAATTGCCCGGCACACACCCCAGACCGCCGTCTGTCGGCAGTGGATGGTCCCCGGGTTTGGCATGCAGGACCATCCGGAGAAGATCTTTCGCAAAACGATTCGACATTTCGATGGAATCGCATTACGTGCGGCGACCCTTTTGGGGGGGGGGGGAGGAGGATTCGTGCCGTTCGTCGTGCGACTTGTATTTTTCATGAGCTTCAGCTCTACCACCACCAGTGTCACCACCTCTCCAGCTGCCGGTCTCTCTCTCTCTCTCTCTCTCTCTCTCTCTCTCTCTCTCTCTCTCTCGGTCTCTCGGATGGCGTTGTTTATTTTGGCCATTGTCACCGAGCACCGGCCCTTTACCCTTGATCGCAGTCACCTCGATTCCGGTCCACTCGATGCTCCGGCAAGGCTCACGGCAAACATCAATTGCGCCGAGCACGCTTTTTCACATTTCCTCTGCCGTTTTTTTTTTGTGCTTTTGTAAAAGAAAAAGCTCTCATGAATATTGTACTTCGATTTTCGTCCTGGACACGCCATCCGCGCGTACCAGCGGTACGTTCATGCTCTCGAATGGCGAATTATGCACACGGACCCGGAGGAGGAGCATCCGTGCCGGACGATGGTGCTTGCCGATGTCGATGAATGAGGGGTTTTTACGATCAATTTTTATGTGCCACCATTACAACGGCTTGCCAAAGCACAAGGGGTAATGTTTACCAAGAAGAAGAAAGGAGAGGAAAGGGGGCTATACGATCATGGGACACAGATCTGTGCGCCTCTGGCCTCCGTAGTATGCAAATATACTTCAATTGATTTTACATTGTTGAGAAGTTGTTGGATGATGATCGCGGAAATCGGAGCAAGATCGGAGCTGCCCTTTTTTTGAGGAGACTTCTGGGGGAGGTGCAAAGCACTTTTCCCTCAAACCCATAATAGGGCCATACGCTTCACACACCCCCCACACATGGTTTGCATCTGTCCATTTCTCGGTACAGGGCTCTGCTCTACTCTGCTTCAACAGGCAACAAACTGCAACCGAGGGCTTACTGGATGGTCGCTCAGTTCAGGCCAATGTATGCTTAAGTCCCCCTCTCTTTTTCTCTCTCTCTCTCTCTCTCTCTCTCTCTCACTGTCTCTCTCTCTTACTCTCCCTCTCGCTCTGTCCTTGTGATAGCCAACGGCACAGACATTGTATGTAAATGAGATTGTGGGTGTAAATGGGATTTTCTCGATGCAAAACCAAGCATAGCGCGCCCCTCTCTTCGTGTGCTCCAGAAGCGGAAATGTGGAACGGGATCTCGGTCACCGGAAATGTTGATGTGAACCGTTTATTTACGAGGAGCTTATCAGCAGAAAAGCAGATATCACCCGTCCTTCCTTACCTTCAGCATCCAGCAAGGAGCTTATCGGATAATCGATTAATTGTGGCAAATGATTGTTGCGCCAAACAATCGAACGGCTTATGATCCCCCACACCCCGAAGCCTACTTATGCTCCCACGAAACTGTAGTTCTAAATCATAAAAAAAGGATTTCCTTCCGTCACCTTCTCGGATTCGGTTGGATTAGATTGGAAGAACAATTTCTCACCCGTTTGGTGGTGCGATGGCAATTGGCACAAAATTTATGGAAAGAACTTCCATGGACCCCCGCATGGTCGCCGCATTCGCCCCTTCTTCCCCCCATTCGGCACAAAAATGCAATCACTCAACGGAGGAAAGCGTGGGATAAGTTATTCATAACTAGCATAACACTCTGTGTGGCTCGTACCTCGCCGAACCCGCCGAGAATGCGGAACCCCCGTACCATAATTCACCTTCCTCAGTCAACCCAACGGCGCTGGTTGGTTGCGTTCGCGCAACTCGCTTCGGGTGTGCTGTGAACGATAATGATCGCCTTCGGTTGGCCAAGGTCGTCCTCGCAGCACGCTGCTGGGCAAAGGATTATGAATATTTTAGCTTCTCACGTTACTTATGACCTCCGACGGTGGCCGGTGGCGCGCGTAGGATTGGTATGGTGGCCCACGGAAACGCGGAAAAGAAAGTACGAGTCGCACGCCATTCCGACAGTTGGTTGGTTGGTTGCTCGGAGTCACTTAGCGATAATTGAACCATTGCCAAATGGGGCCTGATCAATCAGAGTAACGCAGCAGGGGACGCAGCAGGTGACGGCAATAAATGGCGTGTTCGATCTGCTCGTTAGTGCGCCAGCGATCGTGCAAGATGATTGTCGCCGGGGTGTGTACGGCAGGCGACCGGTGTTGCTGCATTTCCGTTCTTCTTCGATATCGTATTGGTGAGAAAGGTTCGTGATATTGAAATTGCGCGACTAAATGCATCATCGGAAGGATAATGAACCTGCTGATGGCGCCACGAAAATGACTACATTCAGCCTGGTAGTAATTTTGAGGCCTCACTAAATTGCTTCTTGGTAGTTACCGAGAAAGGTACCAGAGAATATCTTCTGATTGTCGGCGTTGTAGATTTTACAGCAAATTCTCGGATTGGTAGAATGATAATTGGAATAAGGTATAGTGTTTTGATGTCTGTTCAAACCAGTAATATCAGAGTTTATGTGTTATTTGATTGCTACAGAGACGAAATCAAAATTTTATATCTTCAAATGCTCACAAAAATCTAAATAAAACCGAAAATCAAACTGCAGTTAATCGCTCAACAATGCTGGAGCTACACTTTTTAAATTTAGACTTGTTGAGATGAAACAGTCAAAACTTTAGTCAAATATTGGTTGCTCCTCCTATACTCCTCCTATACTATACTATAGATAAAATCCCTTATATTATACTGCACAAGAATATTGTTTAGGCGTTAGTAAATATTTAAAACTTTACTCAATAACAACCTACATAACATAAGGACAAGCACATAAGGGATGTACTGTACAAAATTGCTGTAAGCTGAATGCTGAGACAAGCTCATTTTTATGACCTGTAAATTATCTTTACGAATCCTTTTCTCTTCAGTAATAGGACATACGTGCAATAAGATTTACGGCAACAAGCAAACATGAATTAAAGCTCCTTTTACGTAACGTACGTAATAGATTCGTAATAAAATGGCTAATGAAGTGTTGCATGTTATATGGTAATGTTTTTGAGAAACATATTACAGATTGTTCATTTACGCACAATGGCGTACATTAAGAATTAGAATATTTTAAATTGTAACTTAACTAGTATTCAATCAGAAGTCAGAATTGATAGAGAGAGAGAGGCGAACAATTTTGATTTTATTATGATTTTGATTATTGGTAACGACTTTCGAGATGGCACTTTGTACCGTTTATACCATTATACCACTTCAAATATTTAATTTACGAGCTCTGCCGTAATATATTAATTAATAGCACGGCGAATTGCACCATATGGAGAGCATTCAAGCAGCAAATGGTAATGAATGGTAATGAATTATTGCAAAATGATCAAACCTGCATAAAACTATCGTTTTTTTTATAGAAATCAATAGGTTTATCTCGAGTATGGAATAGAATCGATTGTGCAAAATGTGCAATCCATCAAAAGTCATTTAAGTTCAAATTGCAAAACTCCGAAAAAGGATCCCCTCATCCCTCATCGCCCAAAACAAACATAAACATAATTGCAAAAAAGCAATTATCCAGCACGGGCGACGAGGCTCCAGGGTGCCTCCACAATCTGCACCAAATATGCCGGAAATTCGTCCGATGCGTGCTGCTGCTGCATGCACCAATCGATCGGTTGGTCGATTAGGTCGGTTCCGGTCGGCTGGCTGCTGGCGGTGATGCTGCAGGTGATGCGTGACAAATGTTTACCCAGCGGCCCGGGTTAATCAAAAAACATATCGATAATATTGACCAAAGCGCGACGCAGCGAGGAGGAAAACGCCATCAGGCAGAATATAATTTGATAACCGTAAGCGCCGAAAGGCCACCGCGTGGCGTTTGATGTGCGTCAAATCAGCCGTGATACGATTGTACTTTGGGGGCCCTTGCACGAACGCATCAAACACATTTTCCTGTTCACTGCACCGAGCGCTTATCTATTCATCGAATGCAATGCGAGCTTAGCTGGATTCCAGGAATTTCCGGTCGCTTTTCGTGTTGTGCTGGGAGCGTTGGGCATCGGGAGCGAAAAATTCCATTCCATTCCACGGAATTTGCATAGTTCCTGCATTGAAATTCATTCGAGCAATCGCTTGGAAGGAAACTGATCCACGGAGCATAACAAAAACAAGCCAATCTTGAACTGGCCTTGAGCTCTTCTTTGCTGAATCCCAAGGCCTTCTTCTACCCATCGCCTATCGTCCTGCGGAGGGACATTCGTTGGTGCACATATTCAACACGTGGAGCAACACGCGTGCCCGTGTTGAGGTGGCGCGTTAACGAGAATTTAATTAGAAATGCTAATCTCGTGGCGTGCCGAAGCGAAAGGCAAACGAGATATCGAACGAGATGTGGCAGGACGACGAACGACACGGACGCTAGATACGACGAATGGTCAATCGCTGAATTGCCCGGACTCCCGGCCGGATCATCAGACGTTGGCCACAGCACCCACACTCCAATCAGCATAGATTGAGTGTAATCACATTATCCGGCACGGGGCCGGGCCACCTATCGGCCGGGCTTCGCCAATAGCCAA
Source organism: Anopheles aquasalis (assembly GCF_943734665.1). Classification (NCBI taxonomy): domain Eukaryota; kingdom Metazoa; phylum Arthropoda; class Insecta; order Diptera; family Culicidae; genus Anopheles; species Anopheles aquasalis. The sequence continues at coordinate 57,678,611 of NC_064877.1, forward strand.
GCTGGCACAACCCAGGGGAGATATTTGCTTTGACAAGCGGACGTTTCCTAATGATAACAATCGGTGTAATGTTTTTGTTCTAGCACATGCCCGGTCGGCCCGGTAGAAGCGACCATCGAGCGACTCGTTAGGCTTGGAGTAATTGTGGGAATAGATCATTCTTCAGATTAACGGAGCGTTCACCATTTGCTGGCGAGTTTGTGACATTATTCTGAGTGCGATAATTATTCAAAGTGTTCGCTGTTCGCATCCTGTTGCTGCTGTTTTGTTACGATTCTCCAGGTTTTTGCTTCGTTTTTTGGGATTTGTTGGATAAGATCAAGCAAGTTTTTTGTAGACTTTTTGCTAAAAAATTGTATCGTGGTCCAGCCATCAATTAAATAACCAGAGAATAAATCATGGAATAAATAGTTTTTATCCTCACGGATAGGTTCTGCAAACCAAATTTACAGCTACAAGTTCGCGTCATCAAACTACACGGCTTCAGATGCTATCAAAAAAGCTGGAACAAACCGTGTATTATGTCCATACTACCAAATTCTTTTAGAATTTCCATTTGGACAGCTTGTCTTCTAATAAATAGTAACCTATTCTGGTTAGTATAAATCGCGAGACTCGAAAAACCAGAATTAATTTTTGAATAAAAACATGGTCAAGAAGAAGTACGTACTGACGATTTTCAAATGATTCCTACTTCCTTATGAAATATAATTCGTATTTCAATTCCTTATCAATAATGAAAATACTAACTAATGCCTCCTACAATTAAAAGAAACATTTCTTTAAATGGGAGCATGTTTTTCATCTAAAGAATTTAGGATAAAGTATCGAAATGACCAAACAAAGATTATCCTTGCAAGTCCATATTTTCCTAATTTTTTTCGGAATGGTACATATTTCGCCAAAAACGCCTCTTCCCAGGTTCTATTAATGTCAAAATCAAAATAGTTCTCAATAAGCTTACCTAAGAAAACTTTAATATGGGACCAAAAATTGATAACATGAGACGCCAAGATTCAAGACAAAGTTTATAAATATTATCAATCTTCATGAAGGAAGTGTTCAATATGCAAATAGAAGAATCGGCAGATCATTAGATGTCTTGTGCAACACATAATGCAATAAGTTATCTTTTGTTGAATATCCAATTTAAAGATAATAGTATGAAACTCATTTTGCATTTTTTCATCAAAGCGATCCCCATCTCACTGGATTCCTTCCGCCCCGATTTGAAATCCATATTTGAGCGCTTGTACATAAATGGTAAGCAAACAATAGATAACGGTGGAATTGTGTTTCTCTTTGAATTGAGAGGAAGCCTGCCATTCTTAGCATGAAAATCAAATCATAACACTCGACAGGATGCATCCCGCCTTCAGATAACTGCATCGCTATCATATTGTTTGCCGATCCCAACATCAAGTCAGCCACCAACACCAACACAATACTCAATGACTACATCCGGGAAATTGATTTGAAAAAAAAAATCGGAAAGACCACGCGAAGGAATGATGAACAATGGGAGCATAACAAGACGTCATTGATTACAACTTACCCTTCCGTTACGGCTCGACCTCGAACAGCTCAACGCGAAATCAATTCAATCACGACAACCTGCTGCGCTGCGTGTCTATGCCTGGCTGCCTGTTTGACACTTTGGTTCTAGCACTTTGTTTACGTGACGCAACAAAACACACAATAAGCCCTATTTAACCCCCTCTCTGGGTTTGACACCCGATTTCACGTCACCATAAACCCCCCCCCCCCCCCCCCAACCACCACTTTCACATCTAGCGCAGCGAAGTTCCGGTTCCGGAAAGAAGAGGTAGAACCAAACCTTCTTCTCGCAGACGGAGCAGAACTTTGCCCATCGCAACGCAGCCGGCACCAGCACGGTTGAGGTGTCCGGTTAAGGTCGTCATCAGCAGCGTGCCCTCAAAGAACCACGCCACACTGGGGCTGCGCTGCACTCGCTTACTTGGGTTCTCACATCACGCACGTCGCTTCTCCGGTCGCGGCGACATGGCCGTTCCGTGCCGAGATTATTAATAAACTTTTCCTTCTCCTCCACCGCCGACGACGACTCATTACCGTCAGGCCCATGTCATGATGGCGCAGCCCTCGTCACGAACCCCGGGCTAGACATGTCTGTTGCTGCTGCTACTGTTGACTCCTTCAAGACGTTTCAGAGGGGAGAAAAGAGTGTCCCATTAATCCAACACGGTGCCGCCCGGAACGAACGAGAGTAAAAGGGGTTTTTAGGGCCGAGAACGAGTGAAAGTATCTTAATTTTCTCAATTTGTCACCCAACTGTTGCCTTCAGTCGCGTCTTGAACGATGATGACGAAAACCAACGTCTCTCCCCCCGACACCGAGATCCGGCATTAACATACGGCGAACAACATCAAAACGCACTCATAAACATGACACTCGGTGGCGCGGTCGCAACGCATGTTCAGCGTGTTCCTCCTGGGGACCGTCGAAAGATTAGTCCGGAAGAAGAAGCGATAGTCGTTCCCGTTTCGTTCCGTTCCGGCACTGCCAATGGTCGCGCTAATCCCTTATGTGCTGCTTATCCTCACTGGGGCCCGTACCGCCGCCGAGATGGTTGGCGAATGATGGATTGCAATGGATTGCAACAGTTGGAAGCGACGCTACGCGCGGTGGACTAGCGAGGACTAGCGAGGCATTAGCATACCGAGAGTGATGGAAAGTTATGGTTCCTTAGGCGTTTGAACGATGGAGCCTGAGATTAGGCCACGATTATCATCTCTGGGAAACATGCAAGTCCCCACACCGAACGAAGACGGACTTGGCACATAATCCTTCTTCACCATTCGGTCACGTTCGGTCTCACGGGAATGCAGCAGGCAATGTATGCGACGCTAGAACCGCGGATAATGGGCCCATCGTGCCGTGACACAAGTGTTGGCTCGGCCAAGATCATAATTACTTCACTATCTCGCGCGGGCGCGCGCGCGCTCGCCACTGACGATCGTTGACGAACGCCACTTGACATACTTGGTGTGCACTGGCACACTGGCAGGGCCCGGGGGTGGTGCTGCTGCCACGCGATAGAAGCCAGATAGAAGCGGAGAGAACCGGAAGCTAGCGACGAACGTTTGCGAGGCACGGTTAGCAGCTGATGTCTCGGTTCCGTTGAGTAAATCTCGAAAAACATGAAACACAACTCGTCGCTCATAAACATAAACCACAAGCACACTCACTCAACTGCCACTGATGCTGATGCTGCTTCTGTTGCTTCTTAATTCAAAACTATCAATTCCGATTGCTCGCTACCGAACTCGTTCATTAACACGTTATCCTTCAGCACTGCTGCAACGCACGCCTTCAACGATCAACAAGAACACGGACACCGTTCACCGTTCTGTTGGATGGAAACACGTCCGTTGCGTCCGAACGAAATACCGTGAATGAAGCGCGAAGCATCCTCCACGAACGCGAACACGATGTTCCGATGCGGGCTCTGCTGCCGGTGTGCTATCCGCACCACTTCCCCCAGGCTCGCGTCCGTTTTCCATCGCCGGAAGCCGGTCCGTGTACGTACACGGATGAACCGATGGGTTCGCGGTGCGCATGTGCAGCGGAGAAACAACTCTACTGCTCCTTCCTCCTCCTGCAATTCGTTCCATCGAGGGGAACCGTGCACGGTAACCGTTGGATCGCGTTTTTGAAAATCAAACAACAAACCGGCAGCCGTGATGTACCTCGTGCGAAGGAAATGTCTTAATATTTTTAAAACGTTACCCGTTTATCGTTGTAAAGTAATCTTAATGAACGAATGCTGGTGGTAGCTGGCAGTTAACAGTTCCAGCACTCCATTCAGCATGGCTGTTTGGGTTTGAACTGGGCCTCGACCCCTCCTAAAAGGGCCCTTCTTCGATCTTCGAAAGAGGGAAAAAACATCGAATTGTTGTGGGGAGGGAATTGGAAAACGCTTCAATTTGTGTCTGGGTGGGAGCACGAGGAAGAGGTGGCGAAGTGAAACCTACTGATGCATTAATTTATATAGTGTTTTCCGACAATGCTTAGAATTTTATTAGATTTATAAAGGTAGCTTTATTGCTTTTTATTTTAACTGATGTCTGCATGAAGGTATATCTTTGCTAATTAGATAATAACAACAGTATAGATAATTTTGGTTTGTAAAATAAAAGTATACTTTTATTTTTTCTAACAACGAGTATGCTCTTTTCACTTCTCTTTTGTAGGTATAAAAAATAACACAATCTAATACTTGATGATTCAAATGCCGCAAGCTCAGTCGGACCATGTGTTTCCCATCGATCGTTGATCTTAATTCAAAGAAAAATTCGCAGACAAACTATACAGCGGTTAGGATACTCTTGTTTCCAAACTCTCTTTTACGGCTTAAAATCCCATGAAAGTGTCATGCTAAGCCTCGTCATTTCGCTACCGACATTCTTTTCCCGCACGACACAATTGCAAATGATTGTAGCAGCTCCTAGAAAACTTTTCTGATCCCATCACTTCACAACTCAACTTTGGATTGATAGATATTCGACGAAGTTGTCGATATTAAGGACCGACTTGGGTATCGGATACACTTTCGAACGCTTAAGATTATCGAAAATGATCCGCTTCTCCTCACCGGAAACGATAGAGTGGAGAAATTCCTATTCCTCCCCGAGAAGATACCTTCATCACTCGCAATCCGGGCCATTGTGTCTTCGTCGTTCCAGCTCGTCAGTAAAATTCTTTTCGGAATCAATCTTAATACCGCCGCGTTATCTCCATTTGACCTTCCAATTCTGATTGTGGTTGGTTAATTTTTATCAAATTAGTTACGTTATTTTGTGGTTGTGTTTTTTAACCGCATATAAACTTGTTTTCTATGTTAGATGTTGCATTTAAAAAATATTTGCCGTAAATGCAAGAAGGCTGATTTATTAACAATCTTCTTCAACATAACATTTATAGTAGTGAGTGAATTTTTGCCACCTAAATGTCATTTTTGAATTTTTCAATTCACATTAAAAATCACACTCCATTTATCGAGTCTAAAATTCCAATTAATTGCGAAATGGGATAAATGAGAGAACTGTAGTATAAAATTATGCTTTTTTAAATTTTTTTAGGCATTTTTAAACACTTCATAAAATCGTGTGGGACCTTTTCACAGAGGGTTTCTACTTGCGGAAAAAGGTATATCTCCATTAATCCATGCCTTTCTCCGAAGAAAAACATGCAGTTTTAGTCCATCCTTAACTCTTACTCGAAGTGTCATTTGTGGCATAGAACTGACCGCATTGGGATTATTGCGCCGTCGAATGGTGATTTTCCACCGAAACTTTGGAAACTAATTTATTTCAAATATTTTTTTCTTCACTTGTTTCACTTCACTCTGTTTTCTAGCTAAATAATATAAAACATCCGAAGTAATCTTCCTTCATTCAACAAAAAATGAATTTATCATTTAAATGCCTTCGTTTTGGACCACCCGTACCCTCCACACAACATAAATTAAATCGAAATGAACAAGCCCATTCTTCAAAGTGTGTCAACTCATGCTTTAAAATTGAAGTCGAGCCACTTTATGCTTCACCATCTTCAACCAATATACGCTTCACGCACACTCGAAAGTGCGAATCGCACGTACGCGCGGCGTGATTCGCTTCCGGTTTCGATAATTTATTCAAGAAAAGCATTTAATGCCAACAAACGTTACTGTGCGGTACACGTTTACACACCCGTGCTAGCACTGTTTACCGTGCTAAATGGACGGGCCCCAAAAAGCCCACAATCCCACGCACCACGCATGGATGTTTTCGGTGTGGTCCCCCCCCCCCCCCCCCCCCAGTGTGCCTAGGATCGGCATCCAATTCCCTGACAAAACACCCAAGACACCGGCACCGGGCGCATCAGCACCGCTCCCTCGAAAACGGGTCACTGACAGTGGTTATGTGTACGAAATACGCCAATGGCCTCCGCCAAACATCCCAAAGTAAACAGCCCATTACGTCGGCGGATGTGGTTCATCGTACAGGGCGCACCGGAACGCCAGCACGGGAGCTCAGTCTCGGCAACGACTCTTGATTCCAAAATCAAATCAAACTCAAAATCAATCTCGCCCATCATAGCCACACAACGAACCGAAACACATCCAAAAGGACGGTATCATGGTGGTTTCGGTGACATTTTGCACCAACCAACGCGCGGCCACCCAACAACCACTTAAACAAGCATTAAACGAACGCTCGCCACAAATCGCCACCGAGGGTTCTGGACATCCTTTTAAAGTTTATTAGCAAACGGTCACTTCCGAGGGCGGCCTGGGGACCGGATGCAGCGTGCGTGGATGAAGGAACAGTTGTGCGAAGTGCCCTCAGGAACCACCGGCGGCTTCCGGTCGACCGGCTGGCTGGCTGGCTGGCTGGCTGGCCACCGCCAGTCCTTTCCAGCACTCATGAATTATTAATTTCCGGTGGAAAAGATGAAAACAAAGTCGAAAGAAATCGTTTCTTCGCTCGCTAGTCGCTTCTCGCGACAGCAACTCCCCCGGGGGGGGGGGGGGGGACCGAAAACGGTTAGAAGGATACGGTTCCGGGGGTTCCGGGGGCCAGTCACTCGGCTCAGGCTCCAGCTGTTCCGGTGCTGGGGCCGGGGGAGCTCAAGTGACTTTCGATTTCGTTCCCGGCAATGTACTGTATGCGCTGTGGCATTGCTCAACGCCGGGAACACCATACACCGAAAGAAAAAAAACCAGCAACTCAATATTTGTCTGGATCCGTGGTTCAAGCAGGATGCTGGAGAGAGAGAGAGCGAGCGAGAGAACGACGCAGGGTGTACGCGAAGTGCCTGTGAATGCCCTACAGGAACCACTGGATTTATTTAAGTTGTTTTCGATCACCGCGAACACCGTGGTAGCGGAGCCCGGTTAACCTCAGCAGCGGTCTCGCCATCTTTATTTATGTAGATTGCATTTGCTCTCCACTTCTCCATCTCGTTGCCCCCCCAGGAACACAACAACTTCCAGCGAGCGGAACCAAAGTTACAGCAAATTAAGCTCAATATTCAGTTTCATAAATTGGTTCGCGTGTTTCGCTGGAGCGAGCTGTATAAAAGATGCAAAGTTGATGGGTTCTTGGTACCGCAGGACCGCCGGTTGATAACAGAACTGTGTTTAGAAAAGTATTAGCTGCCGGGATTTTACCAAAGACAGACATGTAAGCGTATGTGTGCGCTCAGTGGTTTACGTGGGATCACGCCTTTTCGCCTTCGTCCTGCTGGCGACACGTGGCACCGGGAGCTGACACCATGAGCTACGCTAATGGAAGGATAGAGAGCAGGCTCCGTCGTCTTGAGACATAAGAAGTTTGTATGGATGCTCGTGGCCCAGTCCCAGCCCTCTATCTTTTGGTGTCTTCCGAATCGATACCATCTCACTGCCATCCGGGGCAACCGGGCATCCGGGAATGATTGTTGATCTGGGAAATTCGAAGAAGGTTAAATGGTCTCCAGGCAATCACTTTGGCATCCGTCACCGTGGAATGCGTCTTTTAATTATTCAACAATTGTGTTGTTTGTGTCTTCATGGGTGGTGTGCGTGGGCTGGAAGATTGGAAAGAATGTTCGATTGCGGAATCGATGAGCTGGAGAGAAATCATCGAAGGGAAACAGACGACCATGGTGGCATCGGAACCCGGGATGATGTTGTTGTTATTTTGCGTCGTGCTATCATTCGAAGACATTGAATGGAAATTGCTCTATACCGAGGGTGAATGAGCACGAATTGAAGATGGTTGACTTGGAACCTTGCTCTTGGTTCGTTCCATCATTAATGAGGTTGTGTTGGTTTTCTGTCGACAAAAAGTGGACGGCAACATAGAGGGAACAAACGAAAGTCAAACGGAATCCTAGAAAGGCTTCTTGGGAGTTAAACTATCGACCCTCTGCTCAAGCTCCAGGCACCTCGGCTTTTCGGCCGGCTCACCTCACAGACACTGTAAAGTGAGCCGAAAGGCGAAAAGTGAATTTAATTGGCTTTGCGATTGTCTAACAAACTGTTGCCGATCGATTTTTGGCTACCGTGGCGGGCGTGAAACAAACAACCTAATCGGCAATCGATACCTGCGCGTAGTTGGAGGCCGTTTGATGAATATAAAATGAAGCCGGCCGGTTGGGTTGGCCAGCACGTAACACATACACGGTGGGTTGGATGTTCGTGGTAACACTAGAACACTGAAATCAAACACCATTTCAGTAGAACATGTTCAGTAGAATGAAGATTTTGCACTCGATAGAAACACATCAAAATTAATGTGTTAGTGTGTTGTTTTAGCATGGTTGAAATTGTTTCTGATACGAATTCCAAAACGATTCTCAAAACATTTAACCTTGGTTCCAGTAATTGTTCCAGTAAATGTAACCTTGGTTCCAGAGCACAATTAAATCTTCACCTAATATTTGGGCAATCTCCCTCAAAAGGAACAGCATATTATCCATTTTCAATAGGTTCTATTTAATTAATGCTCAGAGCATGATAAGAATATGAAATTAATGGACTGTTTCGATGCAATTTTCTTCGATGCAGCGGTAGCGTTTAAGAGTTTTTCCCTTTAGGAACAAGAGCAGCAAATTAATTAAGAGAAACATAGTACATCTTTCAGCGTATGTAGATTGTTTTACTCAAACAGTTGTTTAAAAATGCTTCCTAGTATAGCATCATAGCACCATATCTCCTCACTGGGGCGATACGAGATCAATATCAAGGTCAAGTGTTTTGCGCGTTTTTACGACCTTGCTTTGCGCATCATCATCCGCTATGACCTGCGCCCGCATAATCCACTCGATGAACTGAAAGATGTTAATCAAAAATGTGCTCCCCGGCTCCCCCCTGGCAGGGCCAATGAGCTTTAGTGTTTACGATCCAAGAAGTGACCTTGAACACTCGGAACCAAACGATAACTATTGCTGTCTCAGCGGACCGTGAGAACGGCTGCGGTCAGTCGTCTTCAAGACAGGAAATAGCACGGCATCCGGCATCAAATTTATTTTCGTAAGTCTCTCACGATCAGCTGTTGTGTTGTTAGGGTTTTTGATTGAGTATAAAAGATTCTTCTGGAAAGCATTGGAAGCACAGTTCCGACTCGACTCGCAATTGACTCGTGTTGGTGTTACGTCGAGAGCTTCATTCTTTAACAATGAAGATCGCTATTTGTATGCTATTGTTTTGTGGTAGCACATACGCAGCCACAACAACACAACGTCCTGAAGACACCGAAGCCCTTCAGACAGCACCGGCAGCACCAGCGACACCGGCGTCCGAAGGAATTTCTGGAACTGTACTGGAGAAGCTATTTGCCAGGTTTGACCAATTGGATCGTAAGTTGCTGGAACTTCAAAATGGAACTTCGAAGGTGGAACGGAAACTTATCACCATCGAAAACACTATCCAACGTTTGGAGCAAGACGTCGGCAGAAACATGAGTGTTATCTCCAGCGTGATCCAGTTATCGCACGTTCCGGATTGTGTCACCTCGCCAACATCCACAACGACACCGAAACCAGAGTCACCCTCATCTTGCAAGGAGATAGCATCAAATGTCTCGGCAGTGTATTTCATCCGCGTGAAGAGTGATAGTGCACCGATTAAGGTCTATTGTGAGATGGAAAAGTTTGACGGGGGTTGGATTGTACTGCAACATCGGTTCAACGGTTCGGTTAATTTTTTCCGGAACTGGGCCGACTACCGAGACGGTTTTGGTGAGATGGATAGCGAGTTTTGGCTCGGACTGAAGCACGTTCATCAACTCACCGACGCTCGGCCTCATGAGTTGATCGTGGAAGTTAAGGACTTTAGTGGCAACTACGGGTACGCCCGGTACAGTGCATTCCATGTAGGAAGTGCGAGTGAGCATTTCCGTCTCAACATCCTGGGATCGTATAGTGGCACTGCAGGAGACTCGCTGATAGGTCACAAGGGAAGGATGTTCTGCACGAAGGATCAGGATAATGATGGGAGTTCCAGTAAGCATTATGCTGTTACTTATGAAGGCCCCTGGTGGCACGTATTTAGCTATTCGAATTTGAACGGACGCTACAAGAATACCACCGATACGAATTCAATTTGGTGGTATACTTTGAAAGACGACACTCGAGGATTGAGCTTCAGTCGGATGATGGTTCGTCAATTATGAAACTCTATTTATATTAGTCGTAATGATTGGTAAGCAATCGAATAACAATGTTTATTAAAAATTATATGAATAAAAATCCATTACAAAGCAAATTTTTATTAAAAGCATTTCTTTTAGAAGGGCATTTTTTATATTGTTGAGGGTAAAATTCAAAAATTTTCGAAGCGCAGCGCCTCCATCTGCCTGGCTGTTTCTTTCATCCGCAGGTATAAGGTATGGCGTTCAGCTCATCGTTTTGCTGGAACATCACGACGGCTACGAAGCACTCCGTTTCTTAAATCATTACAAGCATCTTTGAATCCAAAAAATCCTTGCCTCCTTGGAAGCATTTATCAGAGAATCAGGCCTCTTCACCCTTTAAACGCTAATGCCGGCACGTACACATAGCTCGCCAGCTCATTAAATGCAGAACACAAAGTAATACAAATATTGAAGCAAAACATCTAAATCTCGTTGCCATAATCTGTTTAAAACCGGTGCTTAGGGCACATTCGTCCCCTTAACAAACAAGCAGGATCATCGAAGCTACTAGCTTCCATTGACGCTACAAAGAATGTTGAAAATTTAACGTAAAAACCTTAACATTCAACGGTCAAACACGGTACATGATGCGCCGCACCTAGTACCATAAAGCCTCGCAGATGCACCTTGAACTTTCACGATTGACTTTTGCGGCACCGTACATCCTGGCAGGCATTATGTTTTTTGCTGCTTTCCCTCTGACGAACCTTTATCTAAATTCCGGAAACACGCCAAACGTACAATCTTGAGCGAAAATAGAACGAACGCATATTCCATCCTAAATCCGCATCCAGCCGTCAGTACGTGAGCCATCATGCTTCGCCAACCACGAAACACAATACAGACCAGATAGAGTCTCCGGTGAAGGACCGATTTGGAGCTATTTTTGGAGACACAATTCACGCCGAGTATCCTTAATCCATATTTGTCTGGCTGAGGAGTAATAAGACCTGCCGCAAGCGAGTATGTTGGACGACGACAAAGACGAAATTGTTTGAAGACAACTCAATTGAATATCCTTGCTCCCTCCCCCCGGGTGACCAGTGTAGCCAGCAGTCAAGTTCAGCAGCAGAACCGAATGACGTGTTTATGACAAGCTGTCAGGAGATAATGATTTTTGGTGCAGGTTGAAATTCGATTATCGCCGATTCGTCGTAATGTCTCGTTGATGGTCGTCCGCTGGTGAGCGAAAATGATGACCAAGAACGCAATTGCTTCGAATCATTGATCGATTGCAGCATCATCATCGTCGACTTTGGGTTTTCTTGGAAGTCAAACATCTTCCATTGATTCAATGTTCAAAGGAAACTGACTCCTCGCTCGTTAAGCGCAAAACAATACCCTAAACAACCCCAAACCAATTGCCCAATGGACCGAGGCACACCCTTGGAACGCAGGGAACATTCGCGCGAATGTTTTCGTAGAGAAAGAACCGCAACCCCGCCCCCTGGGAGGATGGAGGAACAAACCATACGCACACCTTTGATGATTCTTGGATCGGGTCCTAAATCAACAATTTGCTGCTTGATACCATTACTGTCCTAGATACACCTTCCAGGACTCAGGCTGCCTTCACCTGCTGGTCAATCGTGCCGCCACGGAAAAGGTCAAACGTATCAAGCGGTTCCCGAGCACCGACGAGGAATACCTTTTGCCGGTCACCGGTAGTTGAGCATCAGGTGCCTTCTGTCACAAGAGGAAACAGTATCGAATGTCTCGCGACCATTCCCGGGAGCACGCGACCAAATAACAAGGAAAACGTTTTACGCCCATCGCGATCGATGTCATAAACAATGTGACATCGCTTAACAAGACACATCAGTTACTAAGAAAACAAAAACAAAAAATGCGGAAAGTGATGAGCAATCCGGGACACGGGCTCACCGGGCTCCAGAATGTCTTGTTAGCCTGATATTCGATGCCCTGCACCTCGCCCTGATCCCATTTTGCGATTTGTGCGCCAATGATGCGGTGGGCTCGGTCACATTATTGATTGAAGTGGTTACCGTTGCGTACATTTCGATCACATCAATTAATTTTAAAGAGTGTTCCAGGCACCTCCATTGATGCTCGAATCTGCGCTCAAAGTCGGTGACCCGGGATCGGCTGAAGAAGTGCCCAGCGTCAAGAGTGTTCCCTTTGGATAGGATCTGGCTCTTGAAAGTCTATTAGTTCCGTGCCTGGCACCCGGCTAGGTGTTTTTGACAAATACGCACCATACCGGAACATGTCAGAAGTCTGGAAGTCACGAAGTGAGTTATAGCCAATGCAGGGCTGGGTGCTTGAGACACGTTTAAAAGCCGCCACCAAGTGCTATACCGTCTGCACGGAGCGAAACACGTGTTATGTGGCGTGCGTGAGGAGTTCATGCTTTCAGCTGAGAGGACGTTTAGGGCCCAAAAGAAGGTAACGAAGAAAAAAAACGTCAAGGCCAGAGATTCGGTGGTAAGGCGAGATAAATGCGGTGACATTTATGACTAGCAGCGTACACACCAGCTCCGTGGTGCTTCGGTATGTTCGGCAGCATTTTATGTCAACGACAATGGGTTCCAATTTTTCACCGAAATCGTACGGAAATATCAATTTAATAGGTAGTCTATCCATCATCCGAACACGTCCGCTATGTGAAGGGAGTAGAGCGGAATGGAAGGTGGGCATCTTTAAAAATAGCTGACGTGCGAGCCGAAACTGTGTGAATGGGAAAAGGACACCCGAGGTGCGTTCGTGGCGTGGCGCTTGGTGGCACTGCTAAGTCAATACCGCTGAAGGGTGAAGATGACGTGCCAAAAACCGATCGACAGCATTCGTAGGGCGGCATGCAATCTCCTTATAATTTCCGTGGAAATGGAACGAAGCGTCGACATGTTTTCGAAACGGATTCCGAAGAAAAAGATCAGTATGTTCGCAAACGGAAACGGTGAAGGTGAAAATTAATGGTAAATTTAGACAAACGCCTGCTCTTTACTTTGTTGTTGTACATGTTTAATAGAATTGTATTGTTTATTGTTATTTTAGAATTTAGTGAGATGAAATTGGTAGATGAAATTGATCGCAGTTCATTGAGTCCTTTTTCGGAAGATATCCCCTATGCTATTTGGCTTGGAGAAAAGTTTGGAGGTTGATTCGGATAAAACAAGACTAATTGTTGAGGATTTTTGTGATGAAATCCTACAAACTTAAAGTTTTTGTTTGAATGCCATATTAAACTAAAACTTTTCAAAAGTATTTGTTCATAATTTAATAGTTACTCAAAAAATGGCATCAATTTCAAGTTTACTACGTGCTGAATTATCTGACATATGCAAAGCTATAATCTTTGGTTAAATATCAAGTTTTTTTAGATAACTTTGCGCTATTTTGCTAAATTTACAATTTTTCAATTTTTGTTAGCACTTTGAAGATAAAAAGCTGATGCTTTTTACGATTTTGCCTACAAAAACGAGTTTCACATAATTGTTTTAAAAAAAGTATCGACAATTTTTGTGAAAATTCGACGGGGCTACCTGGAATCGATTGGTTCAGTATTTTTCATGCTACGATGGTTCACCGACTTTGAATCGAGGATATGTTTTGTGAAATCCTCTTTAATGTAACGAGATGCCTGAAGGTCTTGACAAAATGTAAGAGAATTGATTTATAAAAATGAGAACCTTATGCCACCTTAATTTAGACAAAATACAAAAGGGAATGATAGTTTACCTGTGGCTGCCTTTAAAGAGATTTAAGTAAACATTTCTCAAACATCGCTACGAAAAGCAATCAACACAGACAAGTAGAACGATAATAATGCCAGACACAGTTGTTACAGGAAAAATCATCTGCATTTTATTTATTCACATTTAAAGTAACTTTTCCGATTTATTAGACTAAATCATTCCCAAACATCGGGATTGTCAATCTTCATTTGAAAATATGTAAACATGCTACTTTAAAGGACGAATCATCATTCTCGAATAACTCATTCCCGTGTAGGTTCTTTTAGGGGTATACCAAACCATCGCTCTACCATCGCTGGAGTTCATGTACAATCCATTTAAATTTGAATAAGGACCATTGCTATACCACCAAGCGCCCTTGTAGACAGCAGCACAATTAACGTTACAGCGGTCATTGTCGCGTTCCTGCGTTGAAAACTGCATTCCCAATCCATGGGCCATCGCTTCCCCAGCGGTTCCACTGTATGCTCCCAGCGTTTTGAGTCTATACTTCTCACTTTCGCTGCCAATGGCGAACGCGTCATGACGGGCATAGGCATAATTATCATTGAAGTCCTTAATCTCAACAATCAACTCATACGGACGTGTTGATGTGAGCTGATGCAGCTTCTCCAAACCAAACCAAAACTCCTTATTGATGTCACCGAAGCCGTTTCGATAGTCGGTCCACCTGCGGAAAAAGTCCAGTGATCCATCGAACCGATGCTGCACCACCAGCCAACCGCCGTCGAACGCTTGCTGCTCACAGTACGCCGTGAAGGGGTCACTTTCGTTACTGATACGGATAAGGTACGGTCCGGAAATTTTCGATGGAACCTCTTTACACGATGGATAGGTGACACTCTCGGTCTGTTCTGTTGTTGATGTGGGAGAAGTTTGTTTCGGTATCTGTGGGCCGCCATGGCCGGCGCACGTTACTTGCCGAAGCGATCGTTCCTGTAGCTCACTGAAATTACGGCCAATCTCACCCTCGAGTTTACCAAGCACAGCAAAGAGTTTATCATACATCTCTTTTTGCGTATGTTGGATAAACTCCAGCTTAGTTAGCAGCAACTCCAAACTGAATCCAGAGATGTTTTCTGATAATGGTTTAACAGGGATCGTGGTTTGATTACTTGCTCTTGCCGATAAGGCAGAACAACAAAGAACGAACCAAATGATTGCCATCATTCTCTTTACAATGATGAAGCATCTGTTCGGCTGTCCACTCAAAACTGGTAGCATCTTTACTCAGAAAAAGATCATTTATAGGTTAAAGAAATCTGCAAAACATACATCTACAACGGGTACGAAATGATCATGTCGTGTCAAAGAACAAACATTTGGTCAGTGCGGTTTCGGTAACCACAAACACTAGAGATAACATAAAGCATCTCTGTATATAGAGATTGCTGGTACATTTACCATTGCCTTACGACTCTGCTCGTGCTGGTTACCATCTTGAACTTAATCGTCACATTCGATATGGTTTATAACCGCGATGTGGTTTATAACAATTATTCGGGCCGGACCATCATTATCTTTGGTCAGTAAAATACATCCGTTGTTACAATTAACATACTTTTTATTTCATCTTGTATGGAAATTAACTTCTACAATTGGTGCAGGTTTTATGGGCGCTATTATCATGGCTCCTATTTGAGTGGACGAGTCATGATTCTCGAATAACTCATTCCTATACGATTGTTTTTGAAATGATACCAATTCATTGCTTTCGTATCGTCAGCGTTTTGATAGCGTCCGTTCAAATTCACTTCATGGCATTGATTGTACCACCAGCCGCCTTCATACGTGGCAGCACATTTGTGGCTATTATTCTCCCGATCCTTCGTCGAGAAAGGACTTCCCTTATGGTACACCAGTGAATCCCCGGCGGTTCCACTGTACGCTCCCAGTGTTTTGAGGCTATATTTCTCACTTTCACTTCCAACCTCGAAGGCGTCATACCGGGCATACCCGTAGTTGCCACTAAAGTCTTTAATCTCTACAATCAACTCATACGGACGCGCTGACGTCAGCTGATGAAGCTTCTCCAGACCGAGCCAAAACTCTTTCTCAACATCCCCGAAACCATCTCGATACTCGGTCCAGTAGCGGAAAAAGTCCAGAGATCCATTGAATCGATGCTGCACCACCAGCCAACCGCCGTCGAACGCTTGCTGTTCACAGTACGCCGTGAAGGGGTCACTTTCGTTGTTAACACGGATCCGATAAGGACCCGACACATTCGAGGGCACCTCTTTGCACGATGAATACGACGCATGATCCGGCTTCAGCACTGACGCCACGCAACCTGGCACACGGTGATGGGAATGGTCGAACAGTTTCTCCCGGAACTGATCATGATTGGCACAGGCTGTTTGTTGGGCAAGGACCTGTCGCGATTGATCCTGAAGCACGCTAACGTTGCGCCCAATGTCACTCTCGAGCCGATGTATAGCCCACAGGAAGTCACCCAGGGTTTTCTCCTGCGTTACACGATTTTGGGCCACCTCCTCACGATGTTCGTGCAATTCAACCTGCAACTCTAGAAACCTGTGCTCCAAACAGTCCAACTTAGCCAACAGCATCTCTAAGGTGAATCCCGTTACTTCATTTGCCCGATTACTGGCAGCGATCGTTTTTTCCGTAACTTCATCACTGCAATATTGCTGCAAAAATTAGCGGAAACCACACACTTGACTTCATTGTAGAGTACCGATACACACTGGCTAGCACCTTGCCCGTTGAAGGTGAAATAAGAATGTTTGACCAGTTCTTTTGAGGGTGGATGTTTTATACCGGAATCACTGTGGGAAGCAACATTCGACTGGAGTGTGGATTTCGCGGACGTTCAACCAACGAAGATGGATTGCATTCCAAGGTTATTTGTGGTCATCATGCTGGGGCGCAATGTTATGGTTAGCTGCAACGGACACGTTGCTCGAAGAGAATCAACCACATGGCTCATCAATTATGGATGAGATTAACCATTCTCACGCACAGTTGGATTATTTTTTTTTGCACAAATAGTTCAAAGGTATTTCGTTTAATTATACAGACAGAATAATCATGTTGCATAAGACTTAATAAACTCATGCAAGTTTGTTTTATACACGATAGCTTGAAACGATACAAACTATTCTACAATTGTGCTTGAATGATGGGTTGATTAACTTAAGCTTGATCCTAACATAATTCTATTTCATTGGAGATCGATGTGCTGTATGATTTGACTCGATATTCATGATCTTTTTCGATCGACGGATAAACTTATTATTTAAGAAAAAACTATTGATTTGTATATCGCAGATGACCAATCACGTCCCTACAATCGCCACCGGAAGAAGTACATTTATGCTGACACGATTGATTATGCAATTGATAAATTTTATCCCATGAATAAAGTTTTCATCAAATCTTTCCCCAAATACAACCAAATATTCTGAAAAAATGTAGTTTAAAATTTCATCAAAGTGAAAAACAATAAAATGAATGGTTTTTCACAAAATATCTATTAGGTGTATGCATTGAAATCCGTGGTTTTGCTAATACATGGCGCCATTTTGTATGGGGATGGCTTACATCCTCATTTGTTATGTCGTTTTAAAGTATAACTCAATACTTTTAAAACGCTATAAGGCACCGTTCATAATATTGACTACAACATAGTTTTTTCTCCAGTTGAAAATGTCAAGTTTGGTGCCTGAAAAGTTCATTTTGCGAGGAGATTTAAAAACCTTTTTTCATTTCAAGAAAACAGCTGCTGAAAATTATCATGTGTTGGTTTAAGCTTATGTTGAACATGTTACGATACAAAAAAAATGTGAAAGCTGGCTTCAAAGGTTTAGAAGTGGAGATTTTGTCTTTAAAGACACAGAAGGTTCGGGTACACCAAACTAATGAGAAAATCCAGTTTTCACGTGTGTCGTGCACTAAGAACTTTCGGAAACTCATGAAATTGTTGATAGAGAACGTTATAAACAATAATTGATCCATTTGAAGCAACCTCTGACCTAAAAAACGGTAAAAATGGGAAAAATGACGCAATAAACTTTTTTTTCAACATGCTAGCGCTAGGCCGCATGCTGCAAAACCTATGAAAACTTTTTTGAAAACCTCGAAGACCAAATGTTACCCTCCCCGCAGTATTCCCCAGACATTGTTTTTCTAAATACTTCTTGTTTGGTTGATTAAAAAATTGTTTGGAAGCACAGCACCTCATTCTTTATGAAAGTATTGAAAAAAGGGCAGTTGCCTAAACTGCTTCAAAAGATGAGCAGTTCTTTCGACATGAAATTCGAAAATTGCCCAAAATATAGTAAAAAGTAGTGGCTAGCGAAAGTCAATATGTTTAATAAGCAGATTGTTAAGATTTATTGAGAAATAACCGATTAAATTTGGTACAAACACCGCGGATTTCAACGCATAGACCTAATATGAAAATTATCCTGTTTTTGATCCAAATTAACCTCAGTCTTCCTTAATTGTCAAGGTTCTTTCTATTATTTCTATTTTATTGGTACAGCATCTTACAGTATTTAACTACTCGAGAACAACAAATTCTCAAAGCCGGGTCTTCCAAGCAATCCACAATCTGGCCCATTTTTCATAAGCTGAAATGACTCCTATGGGGACATTTTAACCACCAAAACGCATCGAAGCACGACTGGGTACTCTATAGTGACCACCGTGGATAAGCTACCGCAAAAGCCACAATCGAGTCTGGTTGGACATATTCCGCGTTCGGCGAACGCTCCACACGCATCGGTATTATTGCGATGAGCGCCGAGCTGTGGCTCGCTGTCCCGCAACATCGCAAGAAATCCGGCCCCTCCGGGAGGCTCAGCCTCAAAAGAAGATGATGAAAAAGAAGAAGAAACATCGTAAACATCTGTGCCGCTCTGGAAGGTTTTTAAACAGTTTAAATTTATTGGTGGCGGTTTCTTTATGGGTTTTTCTCAGTGTTTCGCCCCCTTGGCGGCGATAGACCGCGCCGGTTGCCGCGCACTGGCGGTGGCGAGTCGCATTTTTACATTTTCTCCCTATTCGATCATCGCCACCCGCGCCATCGCCTCTCCAAAGGAAAAGCCAGGGAAGCTAGAAATCAAAATATATGGCCCAAAAGGGAGCCAAGGGTTTGGGCCTGTTCGGGCAGCACCGGTACCAGCCGGCCAGCCAGTCAGCCAGCCAGAGTACCGGTTTGAGTGCCTGTTTATGAAGATATTTTCTTCGGCGAGCGGAGGGAAGGAACGACAGGAATTATAGCTCTGGAACTGTAAATTCATAAAACGATTTCGGCTTGCGAGCTTATTTGTTTGTAATTTGTTCGAAACACCAACAGTTCATTGAGCTATGACGCTGCCGTGTTGTGCAAGCGCGGATGCTTAAAACTCGCCGTGCGTAATTTATGGATAATCCTTTCAAAGCCAGACCGCCGGTGAAGAAATCGTGGGTTCAGCATAAATCAGACAAATTACATTTTCATAAAATCCCTTCCTAAGCCCCGCGTTTCTATTTGCTCACCTTGTAAGCATGTCGCAAGCTATTGGAAGAGTTGAGCTTGGATTCAAAACCGTGTATGCTTTCAATTAATACGTTCCCTCCACTTCATCGTTTAAAAGGGATAACCATCCGCACGCATCAAGCATCTCGCTAATGGTCTACCGAAAGATATTGTAATCATTTCCACAGCTCGATAAAGTCCGGGAGTTAGGCAGGCGTGTGATTACATGACCCAGCGCATCGAAATCACACCGAGCCAGACCGAATGTCCGTAAACAGTACAGACCATTAAGCAGTCAGCTTTCCCCGCTGGAATGGCACAGCATTGAGCACGGTGGCTAAACGGAAGTCACTGTTTTTTGGGGCCAACACAGCTCAAAAGCGGCCCAAATGATGGAGCATTATAAATGGCAAACGTTTTACGGATGGCATAACGATAGTTTGTCTCATTAAACAAGCGAACTTCCATTAAAATAAGTGCTGACCGTCGTGGTGGGTGTTGCCGGCGGTGTCTTTTCTAAAGACAGCCCCAAAAACCCTCGAACAGCATAGCCGGAACAGCTTCTCCATCGCGGCGGCGGCATGGATCTTCGTGGAACTCATTATAATATCGTAAATTTTTTTCCCCCAAAACACACAGCCGTAGTGTGTCGACGTGATAATTTGTTAACCAACCGATGTAGCTGCACGGAATCGGTTGCAGTTCTTCCCGAGCCGGCAAGTGCTGGCGATCGACCAGTCAGTTCCCCGACCAGATCCAGACTCCTGGCCCTTCCTGGCTAGTGGCCCCGCACGCAGTGGACGGGCAGGGAAAATAAATTCATCCTCGTGGCGATTGATGTTCTCGTTTGCAGAGCAGCACCGAGCTGGGGGCGAAAAGCGATCCGGCAGCTCGAAACCGTGACCCAAGGCAGTCATTAATAGGCTCGCACCAGCCATGTTTACACTTCGCTGGTATCGTCTCCGCGGTGCCTGTTGCACGGTCACGGCTTAACGAAAAGTGTTTTCCACTCCGCTTCGGATTGACCTCTGGAGAATGGAAGAAAATGGATTCAAATGCAAAGGTATCGCTCAACGCAACGCCGCAACGGTGGCCTGGTTTTTGGGGGGGTTCAGATGTGGTGGAGATAGATTTTTCTCCGTGTTTCATCACTCGCTCACCTCCGCTCTCCCCGGTGCTACTCGGTGGCTCAATATTGTGTATTTACTCTCGGTGATGGCGGGAAGTGCTAAGTGCTATACTTAATTAAATACTGTTTGAAAACCGTGTTTACTTAAGCCGGAACGTACGGTGATCGCCGATGTAGCGGAGCGGATGCTGGTACCACCGGTTTCGGCTGGATCTCGAGGAATCGAGGGAGAGATCGAGCAGCACACCAGCAGCTCTGCACCGAATTGGAGGGTTCGTTAATGTTGTTACGGGCGGATGCAGTCGGGCAGTCGGAATGAATGGCGTGTAACGTTCCATAATTACGAGATTTATGAGGCGGGCTATTTACCGATTGATACGCTTCCGAACAACAAGTGAATTGCATTCGGGACCTCGGAAAACGCACTTGCACTCGATGCTTCGGTATCGCTTGGTGGCGATATTGAACAAACCAAGAGTGTTCAGAGTCATAAAGTTAGTTCAGTTGAGATTTATTTATAATAATATTCTCTTAATAGGGGTTTTCTGGACAATTTTACTGAAATTTTAAAATTTACAATATTGGTTCCAAATTATCGAACCAAATCAGTCTCTCAATTCAATCACATAAAATGATGCGCAAATCAGCACGCCCCCACATTCGGTGATAACGGTGATTACACCCCGGAGCCACTATTTCAATAATGCAAAAAGAAAAACTTCAAACCCATTGCAAGCGAACAGTAGAGTCGTTTTTCGCATCAGCACCACCGCACAATACGAGTCGTGCATGGCGCCATGGAATGTGTCGACCAGGCAGAGGGACAAGATTTACAATCACACCGAACCCTCCATCCACGTCCACGGTGGTGCGACCGCTATATGGGGGCGACCTACAATCGTTTCTACACTTTTTTGTGCTCCTGGCGACTGGAAATGTACTGCACAAAGTACTTATGCTCCATATTGTAGACTGTAAATCACCGGGACGAAATTGACCAGCAAAGACGAATGGGGCTCGGATGGTTTCTTCTGTGCAGTTTATTACGTCTGTTGCGTTGTAGTTTCAATGGCACGTTCAAGGACGATTCACGCGTTGTGATATCCTTCCATCACTGATCAACGTAACGAAGATGGGAGGGGATCCGTCTGACGGTTATTGAATTTAGAATTTAATCATCTCTATCATTACTGATAGAAATAGAAATTCAAATTAATAATACTATTGTATTTTCTATTTTTTACGATTAAACACCCTCAAAAATAATTTGGGACACAAGTTAGCAGAGCCGCTACAGAAGATAGTCTAGTTTGAAGCGTTTCTCCGGCGGTTGGTCAGTGCGCTCCTTATCAGCGGCAGCATTTTCTACGCGCTTTACGGAGTTATTCGTTACAGTGGCCGGTATGGTACGAACCCAGCTGTTTTTCCGAATTACCGCAACGGTAATACGTTCTTTGACGGGTTTGAAAATTTCGCCCAGCAAATCCTTCAATTTATCGCTTACATTCGCGTCCTTTGGATACCGGGGACCTTCGCTCATAATCTGCAATGATGCAAAGGGATTGTGTGGATGGATTGTGTGTAAGGTAGCAAACGGAAGAGAGGACACGAACTACCAACCTTAAGCAACACCGTTACCACCTTGGCATTGGTGAACGGTAGCTTTCCGCACACCATCGAGAAGAGCACAACTCCGCACGCCCAAACGTCTGACGGTACCGGATCGTACGGTTCGAAACGTAAGATTTCCGGACTAGCATACGCGTGGCTTCCGCAGAATGTCTTCGACATCGTCGGCATTATCATTTCCACGCTTCCGTCGGCCATCGTATTCACGTGGCAGGCGAATCCGAAATCGATCAGCTTCAGTCTGTCGCGTGCATCAAACACGATATTTTCACACTTGATGTCCCGGTGCACGATGCCAATGGAGTGGATGTACTTGACCGCACTGATTAGCTGATGGAAGTATCGCCAAGCGCGGCCCTCATCGAGTTTGCTCTCCTTCTTTAGCAGCTCCAGCAACGATCCCCTTTCCGCGTACTGCATCACGATGTAATACCTAGCGGGAGTGAACTCAGAGCGTGCTTGAATGCTTCGATGTCGTTGACCAACCCAGCCGACAACCGTAAAAACCCAATTCTTACCGCATGGTCGTCTCGACATACTCGTAGTAAACGATGATATTTTTGTGCCGTAGCGTTTTGATGATTCCTAACTCACGTGGCATAAACTTGACCAGCACGTTCTGCGTGGCCGCATTTTTCGAGATAATTTTAACCGCCACATCCTTGAACCCCAGTGCACGGCCTTTCTGTGGAGCAAATCGAAATGGGGTTTTGTAACAATGCGTCCTGGGGCTTAGGGGCCCTTCACACAAACCTTTACACACGAAAACGCCCCATTTCCGATGACTTCTCCTAAGGTGATGTTCAGCTTTGCAAGAACGGAAGGTGTCTCCGAGGGACGCCGAGGAGGTTCGCCTGCACCATTCGGTTCGAAAAGCGCCGTTCGCAGGCCCGAATGCTCCTCAGAGGTTTTCTTTGTTATCATTGTACAGCTAAGCGGGCGGTAGCAGAAATTTGAGGAACGATATTTTTTTCGATATTTTGTGCTTTTGATTTTGTGTATCCACAAGAGCAGATCAATACTCCATGACTTCCACATTCAACGGTTGGCAAAAGACTACCAGCCTCGCGATAACTAGATTGCTCTTTCAGCAAAGGACAATGGGTTCTGGGATGGATAATAATGAGCTGAACGTGCTAGTAGAACGACAAAGAACTGCGTACGTATCGTAGTTCACGTTAGAAATCGTTTGAAAGCCATAATTGAAATACTATATCATGTAGAGATCTGAAAAAAAAAACAAAATCGTTTAAATATCCTAAATGAGTTGAAGGTTTTAGTCAAAAGAATAACAATTTTAAAATGACTAGAAAGAAAAACATTCATTTTCGGTTATACTATTTGTTTATTTCTGTTCGAGATGTTGCTGCGTGCTAGTGCGCTGCGCGGTGGCACCCCCGGCACCGAACGTACAGAAATTGATCGTACACGTGGGGAAGTGGTGAAGGCCATCGAGTTGGTGTAAAAATTGTGTCCGTCAACCCAGCCCCTGGGTTCCCCGCTCTCTCTCTCTCTCTCTCTCTCTCTCTCTCTCTCTCTCTCTCTCTCTCTCTCTCTCTCTCTCTCTCTCTCTCTCTCTCTCTCTCTCTCTCGATCCGACAGCCTGAGCCAGATAGCGCAACGTGGCCCGCAACGTGCTGCGCTTACGTGTATACGAATGTATATAATACGGTAATCAAAACCTTTCACGTTTTATTGTTTCCATAAGTTCTTCCGTGCGTTTCTTTTTTTTCGTGTATTTCCCTAGATATCATTTGCGTTTCCGTTAGCCAAGGTAGCAGCCGGATGCAGGTTTGGGCCGGCGGTAGGGGGAGTATAAAATGTCGAGCGGGTGGTAGCTATCAAGCAACGTTGTGTGTTAGGTGTTTTTTTCTGATAAAGAGTATCATTCATGCGACTCCCAAATCACCCGCGGGGGGCATCGGTAGAATCTTAGCAAGTACAATTTCGTTAACCTAATAATTTGGTATTTGGGATCGGAGTCCTAGAGAAATTAAAATTAAACAAAAAACAAATCGCTGGCCAGTCGCAGCTGGCAAAAGCCAAACGAATCCCATAGTTTTCCATTTTCTGTGTTCATCTTGTTTTGTCGTTCGAATTCCCCTCAATTCTATGGCAAAATTCGCACCTTAAACCAAAAAGGATTGTGTAGTCTAGCTGACCGAACCGCTGCAAATGAGTTGCAACTCCTGATAAAACGGCACGCACTGCTCCTGTGTGTGTCGCCCACGTACCCGCGCGTACCGTAGAATAAATAAGACGCTACCTAATATGTACAAGAGAATCCGGGACGATTGGGGGACCGGCGGTGCGCCAGCGTGAATATGCGGTATGATCAGTAAGCGTAAGGGCGAACAATAAAACATAGCATACGC